>NC_138245.1:13840640-14298709 GCF_964197995.2 Scardinius erythrophthalmus | reverse complement strand
GTCTCCATTGACTTTGCATTGCGCGAGGCTGCCTCCTTGTCATTTATGACTTATAACAAAAGACAGAAAAATGCCTGAAAGCTGCTGTGTGACAAGGTGTACAGCAAACAAGCTAAGAAACCTAGAAATGAGTTTTCATAAGCTGTCGACCCCAAAAAAACGACTGTTTGAGGACATAAAAGTGGATACAGGCTGCAACGAAAGGGTAAATTGTGGGGTCCTGACACTCAATATGCACTAAAAAATACACTACGTGTGCAGTAAGTTTAAACATTTGGTCACTGGTGAGTCAAATATCCAAATGTCAGTTTTATATATATATTTCTGTAAGATAAACTATCCTGTGTTGCCGATTACGGTCTCCTCCAGTTTTTTGGGGGTCGAGAGCTAATAAAACGTATTTCTGGGTTTCTTAGCTTGTTTGCTGTACACCTTGTCACATAGCAGCTTTAGGCATTTTTCTGTCTTTTGTTAGAAGCAAGAAATGACAAGGAGGCAGCCTCTCGCAATGCAAAGTCAATGGAGACGGTTAGATTGTTTTCCCCCCGGGTGTAGGCGTGGCCTAAATACGCTCTGTCTTTATACTACATGTATATTGTAGTAAATCCTTGATTTAAAGGTATACATTTTGTAATCATTACCCTGTATGATTTTTGGTGAAACACCAAAGGAGATATTTGGCAGAATATTTACACTGCTCTTTAACACACAATAAAAGTAAAATGGGATGAAAACAGACGGTAGTGATGCACCGAAATAGATCTTTTACCAAAACCAAAGTTTTCAGTTTCAGTAATTAAATTTGGGTAATTGAACTCAGTTCACTGTTCAGTGTGTCATTTTCTCAGGTTATGAATTAAACCAGTTGTAGTAAAGTTCAAGAGGCAACAAGCCACCACTCGATATTTCAGCAGAACAAATTTTAAATATTGCTTCTTTTGCACCATTTTTGGTCACGGTGAAGTGTGTCCATACGTCTTGTAGATTATCCACGTTGTGTACATAACGTAGATGCTAAATCAAAAATGTGCTAATTAAACATCAGTGTTTCTGGCAGTGATCTAGGCACTCAGAAACATTTAGACGAAACCAAAAAAATAAAAAATTCAGTTGCTGAATTTTTGGTACATCACGACCATCAAGCTCTCAAAGCAGCAAAATATACTTTACATAGGATTTGTATGCGATATTCCAAGTCTTCAGAAGCCATGTGTGAAATTTCATTCCTCATACAAAGCTAATGTATACAGCTTCAGAAGACTTGTATGAATGTAAAACGTGTGGTGCTTTGATGGTGCATTTTTAAAAATCATTTTTTAGAGTGTGACAATGTCCGTCCGTCCAAAAAGCACTATGAACATTGCACCCAAATTCCACGTTTGTGTTTCTAGGATTATGGAAATATATAGATTCTGGAAGTAAAAATCCCATTCATTTTCTCCATAGAGGAATAGGTTTTTAACAGTAACTTATAAACCTTATATACAAACCTTTTAGAAGCTACAAGGTTGTTAATTGATGGCATGTTTCAACAGCTGAATTATTTGTGTTTATATTGTGTTTATATTGTGTACATATTGTGTTTAACAGACAAATTCCTGGTGAAAAACTACATTTCCCATCTGCAGAGAAACAAACAAATCGCACCAAACGAAACAATTTAGTGTCCGTCCACTCCCATGAAGCACTGCAAATGACTTTATCGAGTTAATCTCCCTACGCTCTTTAAACTTTAAAATGAATTTACATAATCAACATCTTTAAATAAATAGTTTTATCTTTATCTATAGCTTTTTTTTTCAATTGTGTCGTTGAAAATGCTTCATGGGATTGTAGTTCTTTTCCTCATTAAAGTTATTAAGCACATAGTCTTATCTTTTTGTCAGATTTTCAGATACTTTGTTGCTTCAAATCTAGGTTTGTATTGTTGTGATTCATCTCGTAGCAATTTTTTTTAAAGATTTAAAAAAAAAAAAAATTAATCCCTAGGAAGAAAAAAAGATAAATGGGAAAAATCCTTCAGGAACCGACATGGAAGGCACTCAATAGTGAGACTACATGTTGAGGTGACCTAAACCGCTTCAAACCTTTTTACCTGTGCTACGGCCCACTGGATCGCGTACTGGTGGTGGGGGTCGTCTGTTCTGCTGGGCAGGCGGTGGAGGAGGAGGAGCCTGGCCACGGACGTTAGCATTGGCATGTCCTCTCTTGTTCAGCGAGTTTCGCCTCTGCGGCAACTCCGGGGCAGGGTCTCCATTCGCAGACGGCGGCTGGCGATAAGGAGGAGGGGGTGGCTGTGCGTTTGAAGAAGAGGAGGAGGATGAAGAGGAGCGAGATGAAACGGGGAGATGTTTAGGGGGCCCATCGCGAGCAGAAGATGGAGGTGGTGGAGGCCCCTTGCTTGCAAGTGGTGGTGGTGGAAGGGGTTTCTCACGACTATGTGCCCCAGAACTCGGTTGGGCTGAGGGTCCGCGGTTGCCCCCGCGATTGAATGGCGGGGGTGGAGGTGGAGCGGAGTTGGCGGGTTTTGCGGAGCTGCTGGCAGCAGATTGTTTGGAGACATCTGGCAGGGTGGGACGTTGGTTTCGTGGTTGTTCAGGAGGTGAGGAGCGACCTCCATCACCACGACTGGAGCCGTCCGCTTCAGAATGACTCGGAACACGAGGTACTGCAGGGCGAGAGCCAGGCGGCCGCAACGCTGACCGTCCTACAGAGCTGTCTGTGGAGACACATTAAAAAACAGTTGGAGATAATAACAACCTATCATTGAAGTACTTGGTGTAAAAGGGGAACTCACCTCCGACTGGTCGTAGTTTAGGCACTCCGCCACTGAACAACCCTCCCATAGCCTTCGGCCCAGAACCACCTCCAAATCCTCCACTACCTCCACCTCCACCTCCGCCACCACCACCACCACCACTGCCACCTCGACCTCCAGGCTCTGCCAAAAAAAATATTGTTAGGCAGGTCATGTCAAACATTAACTGTATTTTCAGCATAAAAGCACACAGCTGACTTACTTTCAATGATCGGTGCACTTCTGTCATTGATCGGACCGGTCTTCTTCAGTTTGGCGCCTTTGCAGATGTCTGACAGCAGAGCTCCTCTTCCTTTCGCATCATTTTGATTGAGTTTCGGAGTTGCGGTGTTCGCCTGAACGTAAACACATTTGTATGTTGCAAAATAGATATATTCATTTATTAAATATGATATATTAAAATTGACTTGAATTCGTTGACTTAAATTTCTATGCTGAAATTTGTTGGTCATTTCTGAATTAAAATGTATTCATTTACAATATTTTTTGTGGGGGATAAAATAAAACAATTTAAGGGTTATAATGAAAAAATACATTATTTTTTATTACATTTACTTTTTGTTTTAAAGTAACAAAACAATACTTCACTGCTTATTAATATATATTTTTTTTTTTTAAATTGTCCACCAAATGAAAGTCATGTGGTTGACCAAGATGCAGAAACATACATACAAATCATAAAACTGGAAATAATATAATAGAGAGGACCTCTGCAGACTTTTATGACAAGGATAGTTCAGCCTTGTGTGGTGTCACTCTCCAAACTCCAAAAACATAATGATAATATATATATATATATTTTTTTTTTTTGTAAAATAATGGCCTTGAAAAATATATAAATATATAAAACATAATGACATTTCTGAATTAAACATAATGATATTTATAAATTAATAATGTACATTTTTACACTCACAAGTAGGGCTTGACGTTAACTTTTTTGCTCGCCAGCCACTGTGGTTAGTGGTTTTCCAAAGTTACTAGCCACAATTTTGACATCTATACCATGGGTAAAAACTGCCAGATATTTTTAATATTATCTCATTATTTAGCAGCCGGTATATTAGGCTGCTGTCACTTTAAGACCTGGATCTATTATACTGTAACACATGCGATTTATTTCTCAACTGTTTACGATCACTTAAAATATAACTGAATGTTAGGGATGTGCAAATAATTGAATTTCGATTTCGATTTTGGCTCCCACCGATCACCAAAATAGTACAATCAAGTAAAAACGATTATTTTGCCATGTACTGTTTTGCAAGAACACTCTTATTTTGTCTTGTGTTCTGAATGACTCGCGCACATCCGCCCCTCCCAAAGCCATAAACTCAGCCTATACAGTCCGGGAGGCAAGTCGTGTGCATATCATCCGCTGGAATTTAAAAACAAAATGTAAAGATGGCAGAAGGAAGGCGGCCACAGCAACGTTTGGTGAGCAAAAAAGGCAAAACCAACTACGCTGTCTGAGAACAGTTTGGCTTTGAGGAATCCGACGACGAGCAGAAACATAGCAACAATGTGTAGTGATGTTAACTGTAAAGATGTAAATCATCAGAAGGAAATCTGCTCAATGTATAATGATATAGTTAATGTCTTACATGGTTGTAGCAAGCCATTTTTTAAATCGAAGGGTATAATTAATAAGGCTAGGCCTGGATGGAGTAAATATGTAGCTAAATATCAAGCCGAAGCCCAGAAAGCATATAAATTATGGGTGACGGCGGGTAGACCCAGGCATGGGCCAGAGCTTCAGTATAAGAAGTCTACAAATGCAAGATATAAGTATGCTATTCGTTTTATTTGCAAAAATGAGCAAATTTTAAGGGCTGATTCTATGAAGCTCCTAAATTATAATATCACTGACTTTTGGAAAGAAGTCAGAACTCTCAATAGTTGCAGAGTGTCTCTTCCTTGTACTTTGAATGGAGTTTCTGGGGCAGAGAATATTGCGGAATTATGGAGACAACATTATTGTAGTCTTTTTAATTGTATCCAAAATGATTATAATGGGGGCGATCACCAAGTTAATGATCCAATAGTGATTATGTCACATGAGGTAGATCAAGCTATAAGCAAATTACCTCAAAATAAAGCTAGTGGCTTAGATAATATTTCTGCTGAACATCTTAAATATGGAAGTAAGAGGATAGCCCCTCTATTAGCTGTTTGTCTTACTGGATTTTTGATTCACAATGTGTTACCAGATTCAATGTTGTCTGTTTTATTAGTACCAGTTATTAAAAACAAAGCTGGAATGGTGGGTAACTTAGATAATTATAGACCTGTAGCTTTAGCTAGTATTTTGTCTAAAGTCTTGGAAAAAATCTTGTTGGATAGGTTAAATGAGTTTATTAATTCTACAGACAATCAGTTTGGATTTAAGGCTGAACATGGTACTGATCTTTGCATCTATGCACTAAAGGAAATTGTAAATAAGTATAGAGATAAAAATTCATCAGTTTTTATGTGTTTCATTGATGCATCTAAAGCTTTTGATCGGGTTAACCATGATAAGCTGTTTTTTAAATTGAGACAAAGAGGGGTACCAGAATACATTGTGAGAATCTTGGCCTATTGGTATGCCCACCAGTTGATGCGAGTTAAATGGGGCAATAAGGTCTCTGCCCCTTTTGGGGTCAGTAACGGGGTGAGACAAGGAGGGATTTTGTCCCCAATTTTGTTTAATCTTTACATGGATGAGCTGTCTGAATGTTTGAATTTTTGTAAAACTGGATGTATGAGTGGGAATACTTTAGTGAATCATATTATGTATGCGGATGATCTTTTGGTGTTTAGTCCTAGCAGTGCTGGTCTTCAACAGCTTTTAAATGTGTTTTCTGATTATGGTCTTGAACATGATATTGTATATAATCCTGATAAGAGTATGGTTATGGTTTGCAGAACTAAGGAGGATAAAAGTATAAATTCTCCAGTTTTTAAGTTGTCTAACAAGAGTCTCACTGTGTGTGAGAAAGTAAAATACCTTGGACATATTATTACTGAGCACATGACAGATGATGAGGACATTGAGAGGCAGCGCCGCATGATATATATGCGGGCAAATATACTGTTGCGTAAGTTTAGTTTCTGTTCAGATGAGGTGAAGGTGTCACTTTTTAAAGCATACTGTACAACATTATATACTGCTCATTTGTGGTGTAACTACAGAACCTCTAGTTTACAGAAGCTGCAAGTAGCTTATAATGACGCAATGAGAATCTTACTAAGGAGACCTAGATGGCATAGTGCAAGTGAAATGTTTGTGAGTGTAAGAGTAATCACTTTTAAAGCATTGTTACGTAATCTTATGTATAGATTTATCTGCCGGCTTAATGCTTCTAAAAACGAAATTATTGTGTGTTTATCAAATATAAGGGTTAGTACTACACGATATCAGTCAAAGCTGTGGAGACACTGGTACTGGTGTATTATGTGACTCTAGATGTTTGTGATGGATTGTATGGGTTGTATATGTTGACTGTCTTGTTGTTGTTGTTTTTTTTTTGTTTTTTTTTTATATTGGACTTTGAGTCTGTAATAAAGGGTTGATTGATTGATAGCAAGATTTACTACATGGTAGTGGCTGCAACGCAAGGGAACACCAAGAATTTGTTTAACCACTTGAAAATTAAACACAGAGTAACCTATGACAATCTAATAAAGAAACAGAAACAGCAATCCACAACCCCCTCAACATCCTCTGTAACCCAGGCTTCCATAACAAATTTCTTCAGATTTTTTGAGAATTGTTGAAAGGTGTCTTTTTAATAAACGCAACACGTTCCCAAAGTCATATGAAATAATCGTGTTACATAATCGTGATTTCAATACTGACCAAAATAATAGCGATTATGATTTTTTCCATAATTGAGCAGCCCCACTGACTGTGTTTACCTGAATACTCACCAATTATTTTACGTGTCTTTGACTGTTTAAGTGCAATAAGCAGCAAAAAAAGAACTCAATTAAGTAAGGAGAGGCGGCTTTAAAATCTGTGAGAAAAAAAACACAAAAACTGCTGCATTCGTCTCAGCGAGAACGATCTTCGCTTAACACTGACCTGGCTAAAGCTGGGGGGTGGTGGAGGTCCAGGCGGAGGGGGAGGAGGAGGAATCGGCATCCTGGTGAATTTTGGGAGACGTCAAGTCACCTCAATCTTCTGCACTCGGTATCCTCACAAAAACTCTGCAAGGTGAAAGAATTACAGCCATCAGACTTCAGATATATAGAAAAGATTAATAAAAAGATGGTTGTCGCTAAAATAATCATTTAAAAGTTAAAAATATGACTCATCACAGTGACATTCATTGGTGGTTAACGTCATCAACGTAGCGTCACAGTACCTCTCAAACCACCTGAAACTTCCAGGATCTACTCAGCAGTGGGCAGCAAACTAAATTCATTAATTCCCCCCCATTAATTTTCCTTCCAGTATGGAACTCCAGAAACGTTCCCAGTTCAGTCAGAAGTGCTAGCACACGTCCACACTCCACAGATGAAGTGGGGTGATACAAAACTGCAGCAGGACTAACCGGAATGTCGCTAAGCAGGATCTGCAGTCACACAACGACTTATGGAAAGCGAGAGAGTGTGAAAATGGGTGAAGCATGGGGATTGTGGCAAACACTGAATAAAACCTGTATGCTAATGACATGAATGGCTCATCTTATTTACATTCAAACTATTGCACACTGTTCTTGAAACGCCTGTCGCTGCTCTATTTCATCATGGCCTTGTCTATGAACATGAATGAATAAAACTACAAGGGTAGCACACAAACCTAATAAACTAAAAAAACAAATACTGCATGTGGGCTGATTCCTGAAATCTACATGTGACTGACAACACATGGATACTGCAATAAAGAAATAAACCAGCCTCTACTAAGCAAACCTGGTCACCCGTAGAGGCAAACAAATGCACAGTTTCTACAAAGAGAAGAAGGCAAACTGCCCAAAGTTTAATCTTACAAGAATTAACCTATTAAAATTTTAAAAGCATTAAATACACCACAAAACATAAGTCAATCTAGAAAAATAAGCTTAGCATTCTTCACATAACAGGCCAAAACCGGCAGGCGAGTTTCTCTCTCTAATCAGCCATACCAAATCTCTCAGAGGCCTTGTTTATTACACCAAGCTGTCGCAAGAAAATGTTTGTGATTAATGATACGCATAAAAGTAGACGTGAAACGTGTAAGGAGTTTAATCTGTAAAGTTTCTGTGCTCAAACTGACAGCTGACTAAATTTGATCAGGACTGCAAGATCAACATCAATGCCTGGTGTCAAATAAGGCTGTCATTCCCGTCAGTAACATTTTGTGAGAAAAATTACTTTTGTCTGACAATCGTGTAAAATACACAACTATTTTTACTAGACTCATAATAAACTAGGCTATATATAAAAAGTGCAGACTTGATTTCAATGGTACATTTTTACTTGGCAGCTGGAAATAATCTCATGACCCGCTTATAAAACCTACAGTATCACTTCTGATAAACGAATTTCTAAGGCCTCTAAAATTATCAACATGGTCAAAATTCATGAAAAACATAATCTACATGCCTTCTGTCCTCTGATCGATACTTTTTTAGCAAGTAAAAGGCCTTCTAGTATAGAGCCCGACCGATATATCGGCGGGCCGATATTATCGGCCGATATTAGACATTTTCCTAACTATCGGTATCGGCATTTATAACGGCCGATAAATTAATATTAAAAAAAATGCAGCGTGCAGTGATTTATGTAAGGATGGCGCTGCCAATAAAGCACCTAAAAGCTGTTACAAAGAACTGGCAAAAGTGGCAAAAAAATAACAGCGTGTCCGGTGTAGACACAGTGTTAAAGCTCATTCTGCTACGTTACAACATCAAGCAATATTCCAATAATTTATGTAATTATAACACTTTATATAGGGCCATTTTGCATTAAAAGTAGCCAGATGGAGACGTGACACAATTAATGTTTCAATTCAGAATTTATACACTTTTAGTAAAGTATACAGAACAGCGCGAGCAGGAAGCGGCGCACCTCACGCCGGCAGAGAACGCGTCCGAGAACGGACACTGTTAGTGATATAAAAGCACACACACAGGTCTGTTAAATTAAGCAATACTTTTAAGGTAGTCTAAAATTTTTCTGACTAACAAAATTACTGACACAGTAAAGGGTAGATTTAAATAAAGAAAAACGAAATTGAAATAAAGAAAAACGAAATATAAATAAAGAAATTAAACGAAATTTAAATAAAGAAAAACGAAATTTAAATAAAGAAATTAAACGAAATGTAAATAAAGAAATTAAACGAAATTTAAATAAAGAAATTAAACGAAATTTAAATAAAGAAATTAAACGAAATTTAAATAAAGAAAAATGGAATTTAAATAAAGAAAAACGAAATTTAAATAAAGAAATTAAACGAAATTTAAATAAAGAAAAACGAAATTTAAATAAAGAAAAAACGAAATTTAAATAAAGAAAAACGAAATTTAAATAAAGAAAAACGAAATTAAGTTAAATTAAAAAACGAGATTAATTTAGATTGATAATAAGGGGTAAAAAGGCTAATACATTTTGTTTCTATTATTCTATTTTCCACAATGTCAAAGCAACACAGCTTAATCCAAAACACAAGCTCAGACATGCACTTCCTCCATACAAACTCCGCTGTTCTGCGCTCTTGCCAGAGAACACTCCCGCTGGAACACTTGCGCGTCGGTTCTGTTTCTAGCATGCATGCGTTTTCCGCGTGGCTCACGCAGGCAGTGTGCAAACTCTAACCTGTTAACATGGGAGCCGAAATAAAAACGGCCATGCCACGCAGCAGTGTGTCGCCGGCCTTATTCAAGCGCGAATGAGAACCGTTTCGCGGGGGATCCCAGATGGGGGACAACAACAAATATTCGAATGTCAAATTTTCAAATCGAATACCAACCCACCGAATGAATATTCGAAGTACATTTTGCTTACTACTTATTTAAAATAGTATAAAACTACTGTACATATGTAATTATAAACGTTTTCATTATGATATTATTAATTTTACTTTACTAAAAAGATCGGTAGATCTGGTAGATATTAGAGAAATTAAGATTAAAAATAGAAGAGTATTTAGAATATAATATAATATAAAATGCAATGCAAACTAGTTTGGTTACAGCTCAAATTCTCATTCTATCATTCACCCTGCCTCCATTACATATCTTTGTCACACAAGTGTTTAATCACCACATTTGAGTTATCATTGCAAAACATTTATATAGGGGAGAGGCGGGACGATTGAAACGCGGGACGGATGAAACACTGAGATTTGCTTGAAAACCACTCACGTCATGTACGTCAAATTTCGTCAGCACGTACAGCACGCAATGCCTAACATACCCGCGAAAACATTTCTTCTTTACGTCGTGTCGTTTTGGAGTTAAAGCCGCAAAGCTGTTTTTGAATGCGGTGAGTGAATTATTTCGTGCGGTACTTTTTTTGGACTGACAAGTTGGATTTATTGTTTCATGTGCCATTGTAATGATAATACGGCAGGTGTATTAGTACTGCAACACACCCTTAAGTGTGCAATATCAGAGTTTTTTAGTTTAAGAGCAAAATAGGTTTAAATGACAGGATACGCTGTCGGGACGGTTGAAACAGTGTTTCAACCGTCCCGACCGCGCGTCCTGCACGTTAAACCTGGTCATAGCCTATACTGTTCATAGATTCATATACTTTTTCTAGACTTGTGTTTCTTTTAATGCAAATTAATTTTCAATTACGCAACACATGCTATCTCTGTAATAATCATCGATTGTCCAATCTTCAATATTCAATAAATTTAATTTATCGTCTTCTGGTTGGCCTCGTTTTCTTCATAATAACAGGCTATTCAACTAGCAAACACTCAATATGACTCAAGGAAGAAATGTAAGAAAATTAATTGTAAACTGATTTGTCTGTCTTCGTCAAAATAGCCTGTTAGAAAGATTACAAAATGCGCATAGGCTTATCGCCTATTGTTTATTGGGCGACAGAACAAAAATGGTTAATATGAACCTTTAAATGAAAATAAATTACAAAATATGTTTGTAACAATATGTACATAAGTTACTTGTCAGGTGTTGTTCACAAAAATAAGCATTAGATGAATAGTTGCCATTTAAACTGTTATGTTTCATCCGTCCCACCCCTGTGTTTCAACCGTCCCGCACAGGCGGGACGATTGAAACACAGCACAACTCCCGTTCAAAGTCATATTTTCCTTAAATCATTCTATATTTGTACCGAATAACACATGATACTAAGAGAACACATATGTGAGTTGTTAATCACAAAAAAATAAAAAATCTATCTGTAACCTAATCTTAGAAAACGACATTTATCTGAAAAGTGTTTCAACTGTCCCGCCTCTCCCCTACTGTATTTATTCTGTTTATACTGTGTATTCTATATAGGCCTACAGTACCCATCAAAAGTTTGTACACACCAATTGGAAAGTGTGTACAAACTTGCTGTACTATAAATAATACACATAAATAAGATTGCTACTGTATTATAATATACACATAAATAATATCGGCGATATATCGGTATCTGGCTTTTTTTTATCGGTATCGGCGCCCAAAAATCCATATCGGTCGGGCTCTATTCTAGTATAATTCCTCCTTCAGATCGTCGATGTCTTTTTCTTGTGAAATCTTTAATGATTTTTTTATAATGTAAACGTATTTACTGGACTTAAGCAACTTAGGTTTACTTGATTATCCATACATAATTTTTCAGAAAAAAATAGTTAAATGTGAGAGACAAATACAATACATCAGGCTTTTGAGGAATGTTTATTTGAACATCTCTCAATCGTTATTGTATTGCATTGCATTATATGTTTTGCACCCAAATAATTAAAAACTACAGAGCTTTGATCATAAAGCATTTAAATACAATCGTAACCATATTTATTGGGATATAGAGTGGCAACTGATATTTATAAGCATTTTATGTTAGTAGTCTGTTATACTGTTATAACAAGCTATCAAAATTTCGAATTACTTTTAGGCCATATAATTAACAGCAAATTTTAGGCCTCTTGAGGTGTATGAGCTCTAGTCTCACCATATCATATAGGCCATAAAAACCTGATGTATCAAATATGATACAAAACATACTCTAAAAAGCATATTCAATTTTATTTTATTTTAATTTGTTTTAGATTTTGTCTAAAGGTTCGTTTAAAAGACTATTATTAGACTGATATTTCATATGTTAGGCTTTACATGTCTCTAAAAGCATGTAATACAGATAAAGATACCATATTTGAAGCATAGCTTACTGTTCAAGATCAGTATCATAATCTGCTGTCATGTCAGACCAATGTAGATTTAAAATAATTTCAGAGCAAAAAGAAGGAAAATAATAATGGAGCAGGTCAAACCAGATTGTGAAAATGACGTGTTGTGTGTATAATGTTGCAAACATGATCATCTGAGTCAACAAATATTTAAACTGTGCGTGTGCACACAGACCGAAGCGACCATACCTGTCATCCCATACAGGATCCAGGATCCGTCGTGGTACAGGTTTAACCGCTTTTATGTATGTATTGGGAAAAACCAAAACATTTGAGCGACTAACGATGTTCTGAACAACACAAATGATGGAGATTTGTAAACAAAAGTTTATTTTGAAATGAATCATTTCAATGAATCGTTTGAACCTGTTCACAAAACCTGTCTGAACGACTCGTTGATTAACAAAAACAACACCAGTAAAACCATGCAAAACCTTAGCGCTAAATAACTTGTGTATCCATTAAAACATGTCATAACAATAACAAATAGGTTAACTTGATACGTTAGCAGCTCTTCCGGCTATAAAGACGTTGACAAAGCTTACCTGTCGTGTGCGGTACGAGATCCTGTCCCAAACAACATTAATGTTAAACAGTAACTGGGTGCTCTTTCGCCGATGATCCGCTGTCTGATCGGCCACCGAATAAACCTGGTAACGTTAACTAAGTAACTGTTAACTAGTCGAGCGAGAGTTTACTGTGGTCCGCTGTCATTCTGAAGGCTGGTTAATGCAAACTCTGCAAACTTATTCCAAACAGTTCAACAGTGTGAAATGAAAGCTCGAAAGTCAAAGATTCACGAAACCGGGTCGCTTGTTGCTATTAACATTGCTGCCCACTGATCGAGGGCGATATTGTTCAACGGCGGAACGCTGGACTTCAGCGAACCCAGTTCTACGAAATCCCGGAAATCCCGGAGTCAGTCGGTACAAAATGGAGGCAAGAGGCCGAAAAAATCCGATTGCATCCGGAAAGCAAGACCTGTAACTATACAAAACCTCTTTCCCTTGCGTAACCCTGAAATGGTAAGCATCTGCCAAAAGGTAGTTGATTTAAAACCATTACAAACGTCGTTAAATCACTTTGTGATTTTTTTTAATTTATTTATTTATGGTAACTAATACTAGGAACCGTATTTCTTCTAATAATTTTAATTTAATGTCAAAATGCCTAGAGATTTTAATTTTGAAGTTATAAAAGTAGATTTTTTCATACTGGACGCATTGTTTCATCTGCTAATAAGAAATTGTATAATATTCTATCCTTTGCTGCCAAAAAAAAAAAAAAAACATTTTACTTAATTGGATCAGTGATAAATCTCCCTCTATTAAAGGTTGGCATAAGGTTATTTTTGAGTTGATTCCCTTGGAGCGTCTTATCTAAAAAGTATTACATCAAAAAACATGCCAGTTTTATAGTCTGGACCCTATCTTGACTATTTGGAAACTCATCTTTGCCTTATTATATTACAAGGAATTTTGTTATTGTTTAACTATCTGGACCTTTGTCCTCTTCTGCATCTTTTTGAAATATGTTATTGTTTTGTTTTTATTCTCTAATCTTTTTTATTATGGTGTAGTCCTGTTTTATATAAAAATCTGAGCTACTGGTGCTCCTTTATTTTATTTTATTGTATTGTTGTTTGTTTTGTTTTTTTGTGATGTTTTGTTGTATTTGTATTATAATGAAAATTCAATAAACATAATTATAAAAAAAATTAAAAAGTCGCTTTTTCTTTCGATTTCGTTCATTTAGACCCAATAATAGATAATATTAGGCTATATGATAGATTTTCATATTTGTTTGCTTCTACAGGTCACCAATAACATGCATAATGTTAGGCTGCGTGATAGTTTTCACCCTTTTAATCAATGAATTTCCATCAATTTCCAAATATTTTAACATCACTTTCTAGATGTTGCTATAGGGTAAAAAATATCCATCTCTCGTAAGAGGTGTACAGTGAAAAAATAGAGAAGAGGACTGGGATATGACCCAGGGTGGATTCGAACCCGTATGCACACAAGCGCAACAGCACCTCTCAATCCAGGAGAAAAGCACACCATAGCTGTCTAAAGTCGTCATTAAGACAAAACAGTCAGCTGCAGCAGTACAGTGTATACAGTGTATAGTAAAATGTGTTCAACAAAATTCCAATCACAATTCAGTATGCAAATAAATGGCAGATAGAAGACCAATCACAATTTAGTGTAAATAAGTCCACAATTAAGCTCTAACTTGCTAGCTCTAAAATGTGAATCTTTTGTGATTTGTTTGGGTCAGTTCTTTAATAAATGGGCTAGAAGAATGTTAATAGCAGCTTTCCAGGTTTGATATTTTTAATGTAACATTTAAGTAAACTTTTTCAAAATAACCACTTCAGCAAAGGGTATATTTATGTTTATTTCAATCACATAACATCTTAAGTATTCTATAATAACAGGTACTTTTGTATATCAACAAAAGGTAGCAACAATGTTAGAAGGAATATTTTACAAATTATGTACATCCTTCAAAAAAAAAAAAAATCCCCCCGGTCCTTACTGTATCACTGAGCATAACAATGCTAAAAACAAATATGAGACAATAGATGAAAAAAGATGGCAAGAAACAAGACATTCACCAGACAGACAAACTATTTTCCAGACAAAACCATTTGACATATCATCCACATTGTATTTATACATCACTGTAGCATTTTATATACTTTACAAAATATATAGCCTATGATTTACAATATTTAATCAGGCAAGCTCCACATAATATTGTCATTATAAAACATAAAATAAAAAAAAGATTTAGAAACTGTATTTGGAATGTTTTTATAAAGAGGCTAATGATCTATAATTGCAAGTTTATGTTTTCCAATATAAAATCTCTATACATTTTTTTCAACAGAGTTAAGTTTGCTCAATGCAACTTCCAGTATCTACTTGAAGTTTTTTATACAAACAGGCTACTTTAATCAGCCCACTAACAGATCTGTAAACATGATTACCAAGGACAAGCTCCTTCTTATTTCTCACATACCTTCCTTTTAATTTTCCAACTATATTAGTTTAATAACCCTAAATTTTGAACCTTTCAAAGTGCTTTCTGGAACCTCCAGATCCATTGCATGCATTTGCAGACGTCTCATTGTCTGTCTGCGACTTTGTTCAGTTTGCCCATTTCCCCATCCATCTCTTCTAGGCATCCCTTTATAAGTGTAGCATATGTCATCAGTAGTGTAATTACGTCCAGGAACCACACGAGTGTTCCTATAACCTGCATTACCTCCCATATGGGGTGATCTTTGCATGGTACTCATTCCCATATTTGAATTTCTCACAGCCAAATTCTCTCTACTTCTTGTAACTTGAAGTTTAGGCATTGATATATTGTTCCAGTTGTCATCAATACCAAAGTTGTTTGTGTTTGTTTTATGATCTCTTGACCTGAGTGCCCCAGGCATATCAGTGTAGTAAACATCTGATGATGTTGGACGTACACCAGAGATTCTGGTCTTGGAGGTGGGTAAAGCCATTGTAAAATCAGGTGAGCTGGAGAGATGTTTTTGCATTGCAGGCCACTGGGCTTTATCTGAAAATTTCATGTCTCTGTTCAAGTTGAAATAAGGGTCCTGCATGTTAAATTCTGAGGCACCATATTTCTGATGAGACGGTATTCTGATATCAAGATCATTTGTTCTGGCTGACTCTATTTTCCCTCTTGGGACGGCAAAGTTGTAAGTGTGTACTTGCGTATAGGCACCAAAATCAACATCAGGCCCAAGGCCTTGAAAGTCAGGGCTATCAGTTCTTCCTTTAATTCGCGGGGTTTTGAGATTCATCTTTGGAGAGTTGAATTGAAGATTCCCAGGAGGAGCGTTAGTGTCAAAGTCCGGTGCATTCACATTAAGATGGGGTTTCTTGACATTTGGTCCTTTAATTTTACCTTTAGGAAAATCAACACTCATATCTGGGGCTGTGAAATCTGGCTTATGACCTCTGATATTGATGTCTGGGGAATCAAAATCAGTTTTAATCTTTGGCGCTGAGAGATCCATTTTAGGGGTCTTTAGATCATAGTCAGGTGTCTTTATTTTGGGTCCTGAGAAACCAATATCAGGCATCTTTAAAGTTGGCATCTTCATTTTACCAGATGGCATGTCCATGTCTGGAAATGCAAGGTTGGTGTCTGGACCCTTGAAATCAAGTTTAGGTCTATGTACATCAATATCGGGACCATTTAACCCTGCATTTAATTTGGGAGTTGATCCACTCAGATTAAGGTTGGCCGGATCAATGTCAGCATCCATATCCATATGTGACCCTTTCGAACCTGAAAGGCCAAAACTGGGCATCTTTAACTTTGGCATATTAAATTTACCTGATGGGCCATTAACATCAAAATCAGGTGATTTGACATCTATGTTCGGGCCTTTAAAATCAGTTTGAGGCAGAGTCAGATCCATGTCTGGTGTATCTATTCCTCCCTTAATTTTGGGGCTTTTGAGATTCAGGTCTGGAGATTTGATTTTAAGATCTGGGCTTTTTGGTTTGCCACTGGAGAAACCAAATTTGGGAAACTTCAGTTTACCTGAAGGGGAATTTATGTTGAGATCAGGTGCGTTCATGTCAAGATTGGGTTTCTTGAAATTTGGTCCTTTCATTTTACCTTTAGGGAAATCAACATTCAGATCAGGTGCTGTGATATCTGGCTTATGACCACCAATGTTGATGTCTGGGGAATCAAAGTCTGCCTTAAAAGTTGGAGCTGACAAATCCATTTCAGGGGTCTTCAAATCATAGTCAGGTGTCTTTATTTTTGGTCCTGAGACACCAAACTTTGGCATCTTTAAATTGGGCATTTTCATTTTTCCAGAAGGCTTGTCAATGTCTGGAAGAGTAAGATCTGTATTTGGACCTCTGAGATCTACATTAGGTCCATGTACATCGATATCAGGACCATTTATTCCTGCTTTTAGTTTGGGAGTTGATGTACTCAGATTCAGGTCAGGCTGATCAATGTCAGCATCCACATTCATGTGTGGCCCTTTCAAACCTGACAGGCCAAAACTGGGCATATTTAGGTTTGGCATTTTAAATTTACCTGATGGGCTTTTAACATCAAAATCAGGTGATTTGACATCTAAGTTCGGGCCTTTAAAATCAGTTTGAGGCAGAGTCAGATCCATGTCTGGTGTATCTATTCCTCCCTTAATTTTGGGGCTTTTGAGATTCAGGTCTGGAGATTTGATTTTAAGATCTGGGCCTTTTGGTTTGCCATTTGAGAAGCCAAATTTGGGAAACTTCAGTTTACCTGAAGGGGAATTTATGTTGAGATCAGGTGCATTTATGTCAAGATTGGGTTTCTTGAAATTTGGTCCTTTCATTTTACCTTTTGGGAAATCAACATTCAGATCGGGTGCTGTGATATCTGGCTTATGACCACCAATGTTGATGTCTGGGAAATCAAAGTCTGCCTTAAACTTTGGAGCTGACAAATCCATTTCAGGGATCTTCAAATCATAGTCAGGTGTCTTTATTTTTGGTCCTGAGGCACCAAACTTAGGCATCTTTAAAGTGGGCATTTTTATTTTTCCAGAAGGCTTGTCAATACGAGGTGCATTCATGTCAAGATTGGGTTTCTTGAAATTTGGTCCTTTCATTTTACCTTTAGGGAAATCAACATTCAGATCAGGTGCTGAGATATCTGGCTTATGACCACCAATGTTGATGTCTGGGGAATCAAAGTCTGCCTTAAACGTTGGAGCTGACAAATCCATTTCAGGGGTCTTCAAATCATAGTCAGGTGTCTTTATTTTTGGTCCTGAGACACCAAACTTTGGCATCTTTAAATTGGGCATTTTCATTTTTCCAGAAGGCTTGTCAATGTCTGGAAGTGTAAGATCTGTATTTGGACCTCTGAGATCTACATTAGGTCCATGTACATCGATATCAGGACCATTTATTCCTGCTTTTAGTTTGGGAGTTGATGCACTCAGATTCAGGTCAGGCTGATCAATGTCAGCATCCACATTCACGTGTGGCCCTTTCAAACCTGACAGGCCAAAACTGGGCATATTTAGGTTTGGCATTTTAAATTTACCTGATGGGCTATTAACATCAAAATCAGGTGATTTGACATCTAAGTTCGGGCCTTTAAAATCAGTTTGAGGGAAAGTCAGATCCATGTCTGGTGAATCGATTCCTCCCTTAATTTTGGGGCTTTTGAGATTCAGGTCTGGAGATTTGATTTTAAGATCTGGGCCTTTTGGTTTGCCACTTGAGAAGCCAAATTTGGGAAACTTCAGTTTACCTGAAGGGGAATTTATGTTGAGATCAGGTGTATTCATGTCAAGATTGGGTTTCTTGAAATTTGGTCCTTTCATTTTACCTTTTGGGAAATCAACATTCAGATCGGGTGCTGTGATGTCTGGCTTATGACCACCAATGTTGATGTCTGGGGAATCAAATTCTGCCTTAAACTTTGGAGTTGACAAATCCATTTCAGGGGTCTTCAAATCATAGTCAGGTGTCTTTATTTTTGGTCCTGAGGCACCAAACTTAGGCATCTTTAAAGTGGGCATTTTCATTTTTCCAGAAGGCTTGTCAATACGAGGTGCATTCATGTCAAGATTGGGTTTCTTGAAATTTGGTCCTTTCATTTTACCTTTAGGGAAATCAACATTCAGATCAGGTGCTGAGATATCTGGCTTATGACCACCAATGTTGATGTCTGGGGAATCAAAGTCTGCCTTAAACTTTGGAGTTGACAAATCCATTTCAGGGGTCTTCAAATCATAGTCAGGTGTCTTTATTTTTGGTCCCGAGACACCAAACTTTGGCATCTTTAATTTGGGCATTTTCATTTTTCCAGAAGGCTTGTCAATGTCTGGAAGAGTAAGATCTGTATTTGGACCTCTGAGATCTACATTAGGTCCATGTACATCAATATCAGGACCATTTATTCCTGCTTTTAGTTTAGGAGTTGATGCACTCAGATTAATGTCAGGCTGATCAATGTCAGCATCCACATTCATGTGTGGCCCTTTCAAACCTGACTGGCCAAAACTGGGCATCTTTAACTTTGGCATATTAAATTTACCTGATGGGCCATTAACATCAAAATCAGGTGATTTGACATCTAAGTTTGGGCCTTTAAAATCAGTTTGAGGCAGAGTCAGATCCATGTCTGGTGTATCTATTCCTCCCTTAATTTTGGGGCTTTTGAGATTCAGGTCTGGAGATTTGATTTTAAGATCTGGGCCTTTTGGTTTGCCACTTGAGAAGCCAAATTTGGGAAACTTCAGTTTACCTGAAGGGGAATTTATGTTGAGATCAGGTGCGTTCATGTCAAGATTGGGTTTCTTGAAATTTGGTCCTTTCATTTTACCTTTAGGGAAATCAACATTCAGATCAGGTGCTGAGATATCTGGCTTATGACCACCAATGTTGATGTCTGGGGAATCAAAGTCTGCCTTAAACGTTGGAGCTGACAAATCCATTTCAGGGGTCTTCAAATCATAGTCAGGTGTCTTAATTTTTGGTCCTGAGACACCAAACTTTGGCATCTTTAAATTGGGCATTTTCATTTTTCCAGAAGGCTTGTCAATGTCTGGAAGTGTAAGATCTGTATTTGGACCTCTGAGATCTACATTAGGTCCATGTACATCGATATCAGGACCATTTATTCCTGCTTTTAGTTTGGGAGTTGATGCACTCAGATTCAGGTCAGGCTGATCAATGTCAGCATCCACATTCATGTGTGGCCCTTTCAAACCTGACAGGCCAAAACTGGGCATATTTAGGTGTGGCATTTTAAATTTACCTGATGGGCTATTAACATCAAAATCAGGTGATTTGACATCTAAGTTCGGGCCTTTAAAATCAGTTTGAGGCAGAGTCAGATCCATGTCTGGTGTATCTATTCCTCCCTTAATTTTGGGGCTTTTGAGATTCAGGTCTGGAGATTTGATTTTAAGATCAGGTCCTACTGTCTTGCTTCCAGAGATGCCAAATTTTGGCAGCTTTAGTTTACCTGAAGGGACATCTATGTCAAGGTCATGTGCATTCATGTCAAGACTGGGTGTCTTTAAGTTAGGTCCTTTAATTTTACCTTTAGGGAAATCAACATTCAGATCAGGTGCTGAGATATCTGGCTTATGACCACCAATGTTGATGTCTGGGGAATCAAAGTCTGCCTTAAACTTTGGAGTTGACAAATCCATTTCAGGGGTCTTCAAATCATAGTCAGGTGTCTTTATTTTTGGTCCTGAGACACCAAACTTTGGCATCTTTAATTTGGGCATTTTCATTTTTCCAGAAGGCTTGTCAATGTCTGGAAGAGTAAGATCTGTATTTGGACCTCTGAGATCTACATTAGGTCCATGTACATCAATATCAGGATCATTTATTCCTGCTTTTAGTTTAGGAGTTGATGCACTCAGATTAATGTCAGGCTGATCAATGTCAGCATCCACATTCATGTGTGGCCCTTTCAAACCTGACTGGCCAAAACTGGGCATCTTTAACTTTGGCATATTAAATTTACCTGATGGGCCATTAACATCAAAATCAGGTGATTTGACATCTAAGTTTGGGCCTTTAAAATCAGTTTGAGGCAGAGTCAGATCCATGTCTGGTGTATCCATTCCTCCCTTAATGTTGGGGCTTTTGAGATTCAGGTCTGGAGATTTGATTTTAAGATCTGGGCCTTTTGGTTTGCCACTTGAGAAGCCAAATTTGGGAAACTTCAGTTTACCTGAAGGGGAATTTATGTTGAGATCAGGTGCGTTCATGTCAAGATTGGGTTTCTTGAAATTTGGTCCTTTCATTTTACCTTTAGGGAAATCAACATTCAGATCAGGTGCTGAGATATCTGGCTTATGACCACCAATGTTGATGTCTGGGGAATCAAAGTCTGCCTTAAACGTTGGAGCTGACAAATCCATTTCAGGGGTCTTCAAATCATAGTCAGGTGTCTTTATTTTTGGTCCTGAGACACCAAACTTTGGCATCTTTAAATTGGGCATTTTCATTTTTCCAGAAGGCTTGTCAATGTCTGGAAGAGTAAGATCTGTATTTGGACCTCTGAGATCTACATTAGGTCCATGTACATCGATATCAGGACCATTTATTCCTGCTTTTAGTTTGGGAGTTGATGCACTCAGATTCAGGTCAGGCTGATCAATGTCAGCATCCACATTCATGTGTGGCCCTTTCAAACCTGACAGGCCAAAACTGGGCATATTTAGGTTTGGCATTTTAAATTTACCTGATGGGCTATTAACATCAAAATCAGGTGATTTGACATCTAAGTTCGGGCCTTTAAAATCAGTTTGAGGCAGAGTCAGATCCATGTCTGGTGTATCTATTCCTCCCTTAATTTTGGGGCTTTTGAGATTCAGATCTGGAGATTTGATTTTAAGATCAGGTCCTACTGTCTTGCTTCCAGAGATGCCAAATTTTGGCAGCTTTAGTTTACCTGAAGGGACATCTATGTCAAGGTCATGTGCATTCATGTCAAGACTGGGTGTCTTTAAATTAGGTCCTTTAATTTTACCTTTAGGGAAATCAAAATTCGTGTCAAGTACTGTGATATCTGTCTTATAGCCTTTAATGTTGAAGTCAGGGGAATCAAAGTCTGCCTTAAACTTTGGGGCTGACAAATCCATTTCAGGGATCTTCAGATCATACTCAGGCGTATTTATTTTGGGTCCTGAGAGTCCAAAATCAGGCATCTTGAAAGTAGGCATTTTCATTTTTCCAGATGGCATGTCCATGTCGGGTAGTGTAAGGTCCGTTTTCAGACCTTTGAAATCAGAATTAGGTCCATAAATGTCACTGTCAGGGCCATTTATTCCTGCATTTAGTGTAGGAGTTGATGCACTGAGATTAATGTCAGGCTGATCAATGCCGGCATCCACATTCATACGTGGCCCTTTCAAACCTGAAAGGCCAAAACTGGGCATCTTTATCTTTGGCATATTAAATTTTCCTGAAGGGCCATTAACATCAATATCGGGTGATTTGATATCTAGGTTTAGGCCTTTCAAATCAGATTGAGGCAGATTCAGGTCCATGTCTGGGGTATTGATTCCTCCCTTAATTTGGGGGCTTTTGAGATTCAGGTCTGGAGATTTTATTTTAAGATCAGGTTCCACTGTCTTGCTTCCAGAGATGCCAAATTTTGGCAGCTTTGGTTTACCTGAAGGGACATTTATGTTGAGGTCAGGTACATTCATGTCAAGATTGGGTTTCTTGAAATTTGGTTCTTTAAATGTGCCTTTAGGAATATCAAAATCCATGTCTGAGGCTGTGATATCTGGCTTATGACCTCTGATGTTGATGTCTTGTGAATCAAAGTCTGCCTTAAACTTTGGAGCTGACAGATCCATTTCAGGGGTCTTCAGATCATAGTCAGGTGTCTTCATTTTGTGTCCTGACAGATCAAAATCTGGCATGCTGAAAGTGGGTGTTTTCAGTTTTCCAGAATGCATGTCTATGTCTGGAAGGTCTGTTTTCAGACCTTTGAAATCAGCTTTTGGTCCATCAATTTGTATATCAGAAGAACCATTAAGACCTGCAGCTACTTCAGGGGATGATAATGCTAATTTTGACCTTTCATCATAATTGATGTCTGTTTTCTTGTTTCCAGAGAAGCTAAACTTTGCCATTTTAAATTTTGACTTCTTGACATTAATTGATGGTACATCCATATCCATATCCATATCAGAAGAATTAAGCAATGCATTTGGGCTTTTGAAATGACCTTTTGTGAGGTGCATTACTGGAGATCCTTGGGTATTTGGCAGTGTAAGATTTGAATCTGGCGAACTAATACCAACATTTATGTTTGAATCTGTATATGTTCGACCCCGTAGGTTGATTTCACTTCCAACATCAGGTAAGTTCATTTTGGATTGATGTGATGAAACATCACTTGCAATGTTGCCTTTGATTTTTGCACCTCTCATTAGGTCAGATCCTTGTAGTAACATGTCTGAGTTGTATTCACCTGTAGAATCATTGGTACCATAATGGATCATAGGCCATTCATGATCCACTTTCTCGTCAGGTTTTGTTTCATATGGAGTGAGACACTTCCGATCTGTATTCTCAAGTATAGCTGCAACGTTTATCCTGCCTTTGCGGTCAAGTGTTTGAGCTGTCGCTGGACCATTGTGTGTGCCATGTCTGTATTCCTTTGCAGCTTTGTTTCCTTTCATGTATTTCCTGACTTTAGTATTGTAGAGCTTGTCATATGAATCTTTCCACACCTGTTGAAACATTGTAATCAGAACAAATCATTATGATTTAGGGTTGCAAAAAAATTGTGAATGCAATGTCCACAGACCTCATTTGGAGCTTTGACATCCAGACTTTCCAAGCTCTTGCTGGATTTCAAACCATGCTTCGTCACCTCCTTGTCATTATCAATTAACTTCAAAATGTCCACAACTTCATTTTTCTTTTGTTTATTCCTCTTTAGATCAAACTGACCACTGGCACCCACAATTTCATTATCTGAAATGGAAATGTAATCTATTTTATCCTTATATTTTCGTTCATGGCAAAAGCAGATTTATTTATTCACAGTACAAGTGTTTTGTAAAAGAATGATGCTTAAAAAATATGCATTGATGTACAAAATTCATAATCAAACAGTGCTGTACCTTCTAGAAATTCCAGGTCTGAGTACTCCAATCTCTCTCCAGAGACATTATCATCTTCAAGCAGCAGGCTGTCAGAAAGGCTTCTTCGATGAAGAGTCTGCAAATTACAATATACTATTATGGTGTATTGTCCCCCTCAAAATTTCATGAAGAGTTTTTGATGAGAAACATGTAGCACCTCTACCAAATGCTCTACTAGCATTTTTATTAATAACTAACTCATCATTTATTCTTTATAACAAATTACACAAGGATTTAAAATATATTTGATAGATCAGACAAAATGCATAAAATATAGTTTAGATGATAAAAAAATGTGACAACATACCATTTCACTTGTAAACATTTACAGTGAAGAAAAGCCTCCAAAACTCAAACCTGTAAATGCAAAAGAAATGATTCAGCAGCAACAAGACACCCAAGTTCCAGTGCTAATTATTATTGGCACACATGTAATTGTTAATTGCTGGTAATAATGCTATGACAGAATAGAACATATGAATTATGAACACATGGTTAATCAGTAAATGAAAAGAAGCACACCTTCTCAGAATGAAACAAGACTGAGCAAACATAATTTAAATTTACATTAGAGTTTGCCAATTGGCACAATGACATTTATCTTGGTGCACAAGTAATCCTGAAACATGTTAATGCTTAATACAGCTGTCTGGCAGATAAACATATAGACGAAACTGTGAGGTATTCAACGAATTGTTCAGGGATAGTGTAACAAGAGGGCGTTAAGAACAGGTTAGGCCAAATAAAAGAAAAATGTGAACAGACTTCACCTTTTTAACCACACCCTTAGTTTTAAACATGTGAAATCAAAGAGGTAGCAGGTACTCCCATGATCATCTGTAAGGATACATATTTTGATAACCTGTTCAACTATAAAGATTTCGTTGTCTTACTTCAATGAAACCGGCTCCAAAAACAATCCAATTACTAACTACTATCTACAGTATATGATCTATTTAATTTGCATATTTATAGTAATCAAAAATTAAATATACAGGATCTGAAAATGTGCTTCAGAAGCATTATTTTCAATATAAGGTACTAGTCAGTAGCAATTTGTTAATAATGTGGACTCAAAAGAAATAATGGTAAAGTACTCTTTCACTCAGTCACAACATAAAATAACCGCCTTGTAACAATCCCTGTGTAATGCTTCTCGTTTTAATATGCAAGTTAAATGCAATTTGCAATATAATACATCAACCCATTTGTAAATTATAGTAAAAACAAGATTAAATGAGCATAACTTGTGCAAGTGCTGCATAGTCATTCATAACAGAAACTGCACTTGCTATACATTCAAACTTTATTCTCAGTACTATACAGACGCAAAAACAGTGAAGTCAAAAGTACTGCTGTAAACTTTTAACAGCAAAGAAAAGCCTTACCTTGAATCCCATGAGCTTTTAAATCCTTGTTCAATATCAGCAGTGATAATGTGCCACGCTGAAGAGTTTCCACAGGACGAGACCGTGTTTTCCTCTGTTCTCTTCCTACTGTTTATGGAATTCTCAGTGCAGCAAGTAATACACTTCAAGAGTGGACAAACTGGTTTAACCTCAATCGGGCCAAACGCATTGCTCATAAAGCTTCAGCATCACTGCCTGTTCTGCATTTGATGCAGGGTGACATAACAATAACAAACCTCTCCCTAATTCTAGATTGCTGGGAGGAACTCAAAAGAAATGGATGGAAGACTAAACTATGCACACATGTACTCCCATATGACTCATATGTTGGGAAACCCACACCTGTACAAGGTGTACTCACTTTCACCCAGGTTGTCTGGGTGGAGATGTGGTTAAACGTTCACACCTCTAATGAAACCAATTATGCATTGTCAGTTCTCCATTGAGGTAATGCGTTCAAACCACTGAAATAAATATTAGAATACAGTGAGACTCTCACACGTGTTTTACCTGTTCGAAAAGGGAAAAAAATTACTTTGAGTAGATCCTCTTATAAAAAATACAAACCTGAAACGGACAAATAACTTAAAAAAACACATTTACTTCTAAAACAGACTTAAATTTTAATCCTTAAAAATGTGACCATTTATGAAACAAAAATTTTTCCCTGAGTTTTACATTGTTCTACATGGCACAACATGATATAAACTGCAGGTATTTGCGCATATGCTACGTCCATTCATCGGACTCCAACAACATTCTGTTCTGAAATACAGTATTTTAAACTTGCTCTTCCCCTCCACGTAAGAGTTTCTGGAAAAAAGAGTCCTCTCTTTGGCACAGAGCAGCAGGGCTGTCAAACTCCACCACCTTCCCAGCATGCATCACCAGTACTCTGTCGGAGTCCATGATTGTGTTCAGTCTGTGGGATAAGAAAGACCAGGTTGGGTTGTATGGCAAGAGAAATGTTCTTGACAGATGTTTTACATTAACATGATAATTTAAAAAGTCGATAGAAAAGGAGGAAGAAAAAAAAGGGTCTCTACTAGGTTTTGACTATTTGAGTGCTATCAATCAGACAAGAAGACACCCTAAAAACTAAATTAACTTCAATTTGACTTTAAAAACTTCTTAAAGCAGTGATGAACTTAAACTTAATCATGCACTAACTAGCATGTTAACATTACCTAAAAATACCTGCTAGTATGTTATAAATGTGGTTGTTCGGTACAAAGGTTAACAGAGATAATTCTGGTAACTTCAGGGTATTAACGATCATAAAAGAGTTGCAAATATACTTTTACAATGTGAACATGACAAGTCTGTTGTCAGTTTTATTTAATAAATGGCTCACAAAACTGTGCGCTTGGGTGTGACTGCGTTTAGACATTTTCAACTGAAACTCAGTTCCGCATTACTAAAGAAAATTTTGATAAAGGGATCTTTTCCCCTTCTTTTTTATTAAATAAAACAACAGTATCAAGTTTAATAAAAAATAAAAAAAATTTAAACACAAGTATAAATCATATGCAAGTATAAAAGCAGTTTGTGACCTGTGGGCGATGGTAAGAACGGTTTTATCCTTGAATTTTTCTCTGATGGTTTTTTGTAGAACCATGTCAGTCTTTTGGTCGACACTTGCAGTGGCCTCATCAATGCATAAAATCTATTGGACCATAAATTAACAATAAAGTACAGAATTAATATAAGAGGGAAAAACCGATATTTGTTTGAAGTTCTTTAAACATTAGTTTTATACATTAGCTTCTGTAAGCAGAGCACGAGCAAGACACAGCAGCTGCCTTTGGCCCACAGACAGAGACTTTCCCCTCTCTCCAACCTCCGAATCCAGGCCACCTGTAATGGGATGGACAGACATTGGCAATTTTTTTTTTTATTAATTAGTTAATATGAAAACTAAAAAGCTTCATGTCCTCATGTCCTGGATAAATCCTTTCAGAGAAGATGGCTTTGAATTGAACAAGCTGAACACAACAATCAAAGATGATCAACTCTCACCAATCCTCTGTACTACATCTCCCAGGTGGCATTGCTCAAGAGCGTCTAGCAACCGGAAGTCTGGATGATGGCCATGGGGATCAAGGTTCTCTCGCACTGAGCTGGAGAAGAGGAAGGGATCTTGAGGGATGATGGCCAGCTTTGATCTATAGAGGGCGAAACAAACAAAATACTTGAACACAGACTTAAAGTCTGAGACCTCCTTGAAACAACACTGAAAATCTGAGGTTCAAAATCTACTTTTAATCTGGAACTTTTTTCTGGAAGACATTTTAGGATTTTGAAAAAAAAAAAAAATCAAAATAAGACTTATGGCAAAGACTTGTGAAGTAAAATGCATAAGAAAAATTTACAGTTCTGGACTATTCTTAGATCATTTGTCAAATAAACACATTTTAGACATTTCTTCAAAGGGTTGGGCTCGGTAATATTTGTTGTCTGATGTTTTTTAAAAGAAGTCTCTTATGCTTACCAAGGCTGCATTTATTTGATCAAATCACAGTAAAAGTGTTCACAGTTATTGTGAAAAAATATTTCAATTTATAATAACAGTTTTCTATTTTAATTTACTTTAAAATACAATTTATTCCTGTGATGTCAAAACTGAATTTTCAGCAGCCATTACCATTTTTGTCAAAACCATGAGTTCTTTGATGAATAGAAAGTTCAAAAGAACAGAATTATTTTAAATAAAATCTTTTGTAACATTATAAATGTCTTCCCTGTCACTTTTAATCAATTGAATACGTTGCTGAATCTAAAAAAAAAAAAAATTTTAATGTTAGTTTTGCTGGCTAACAAAATAAAAATGTGTCAAACAAACAGTGACTGCAACACTTACCGCAAGTTACCAAGCCTGACCGAGCTGATGTCAACTCCATCCAGCAGTATTTGACCCTGGTTCAGCTCCACCATACGGAATAGGGCAAGAAACAACGAGGATTTCCCCGAACCTGTGCGCCCCACTATGCCAACCCTCTCCCCAGGTAAAACCTCCAAGCTGACCCCATCAAGAGCGTTGGGCAAACCTGGCCTGTACGCCAACACAGCACCCACAAACTCAACACTGCCCTTTTCAGGCCACGAGTCTAGAACCTGCAGATGGTAGAGTTTCAGCTAAGGGTATGTTATACACTTTAAGGACATTTTTTATGTTTTATATACAGTCTGCTGTCAATATATGGGGTTGCTGTCACTTTAAAGGGTTAGTTCACCCAAAAATGAAAATTCTGTCAGTAATTACTCACCCTCATGTTGTTCCAAACCCGTAGACTTTCGTTCATCTTCGGAACACAAATTAAGATATTTTTGATGAAATCTGAGTGCTGTCGCACTCCTCCACAGGCTTATGGACACTATAACTTGCTGGCCCAGAAAATGTATTAAAGACATTGTAATATAGTCCAAGTGACTCCAGTGGCTCAATCTTAAGTTTATAAAGCGACGAGAATACTTTTTGTGCGCAAAAACAAACAAAAATAACGACTTTATTCCACTTTTCATTTCCTTCTCTCTGGGCCTCGAGTCTTTTCACGTAGTGTTTATGCGTAGCGCGTCTGTGTTGCACGTCACCACGTATCACACATGACCAGCATCGCCCAATAGTGAGTCTACGTGGTGACGTGCAACACAGACGCGCTACGCAAAAACACTACGTAAACTAACTCGAGGCACAGAGAGAGAATGAAATGAATAGTGAAATAAAGTCGTTATTTTTGTTTGTTTTTGCGCACAAAGTATTCTCGTCGCTTTATAAACTTAAGATTGAGCCACTGGAGTCACTTGGACTATATTAACGATGTCTTTAATACATTTTCTGGGCCAGCAAGTTAAGGTGTCCATAAGCCTGCAGGAGGAGTGATCCAGCTCTCAGATTTCATCAAAAATATCTTAATTTGTGTTCCGAAGATGAACGAAAGTCTTACGGGGTTGGAACAACATTAGGGTGAGTAATTACTGACATAATTTTCATTTTTGGGTGAACTAAACCTTTAAGACCTGACATCTGGATCTATTATACTGTAACACATGCATTTTCTTTCTCAATTGTTTACATTCACTTAAAACGTAATTGACTGTTTATGTGTCATGAATACTCGCCAAGACTGACATTTTGTCATTATTTTGTGTGTATTTGACTGTTTAAGAGCAAGAAGCAGAGAAACAGAGCTCAATTTAGTGCTGAGAGGCGGCTTCATGTGCGTGCACTTTGGGCGTGAGCACAAATTAGGGGAATAAGTAAAATTATGCGTAGTACGTGCAATTTCACGGGTCGGACCTCTGGTTTTCGGATCTAATTGGACCCGAAACTTAAAAATGGCACTTCATGACAAAAAGGTTGCCTTTTTTTAGAAAATCTCTGGTGGGATTAAAAGAAGGCAGTTGCAGCACGCAAACCCAAGAATATTACTCAACTGGAGGTCATTGCTAATGAGGAATGGGCTAAGATTCCTTAGAAATGCTGCCAGAAGCTGCTGTCTTATACATCTTGTTTGCAGCAGGTCATAACAGCTAAAGATGCTTGCCATGAAGGGGTTGAATAATTTTGAGACGGCATTAAAAATTGCATTTTTTGTTGACTTTGGGGGAACCATTTGTTGTGTTGAGCCATTTCAATTAATTTTGTTTGATTTGTTCATTGCAAACAGCTGAAAGTCTGTAAATTTAGCCAATAAACATGATTTGCAATGCGGGTAGAATCATTTTGATTACAACTGTATATATATATATATATATATATATATATATATATATATATATATATATATATATATATATATATATTTTTTTTTTTTTTTTTTTTTTTTATAAATTAAATATATTTATTAAAATGTTAGACTATTACTAATAATCTTACCAAAAGTTTTGAAACTGTAAAAAAAAAAAAAATCACAGCTGGTCCTGATTCAGCTTTTAGGCTAACGATCACTCCTCTTACCTCAATGCTGGCTTGTTGAGGCTCCTGCGGAATGTTAGTAGAATACTCCTCGGTACGCTCAATGCTCACCAACTGCATCTCTGTTTGCGCAAAGCTGAAAATCAGCCCTGACAGCAGGTTGGTGATGGATAGTGCATAGGACAGCGACAGACCTACCAGACCTGACAGAACAGAGTACAGCAGAAGAGAAGATAAGATTGAAGTACTTCAAATTTCAATATCTTAAAACCATTTTAAACGCGTTATGGTTGAACTGGACAATGATCTAATGAAATTGGATAATAGTGCAGTTGAGCGAAGTTTCATAAGAGACCAAAGAAGTACATGTGAATCTGTCTGTGTCTGCACAAGACACTGATTTCAGATTTGATGTTTTGAAAAATAATTAAAATACAGAAATAAAAATCTTTTTTGTTTGTTTGTAAAGGTAGCTCTTGTTTCCCAGTAGAGAATGCTCTGTTGACATGAAGCTAAAGCCATTTTAATTCACTCTGGTAAAGAGCATCTGTTAAATGCCAAAAATGTCAATTTATTCTCTTATCTCATAAAGAGGTTAACCTGGATCGATGGATTTGAGCTGATGCTGGATCACAGCGATCACGCTGATGCCGGTTACTACGGTAACACCAATCATCTGCAGCCGAATGTCCAGCCACTGCATGGCAGCATTACTGTTGAAGAGACATCGCTGATTCTGTTCTACACGCCTCTCATTCTCCTCCTCAAATCTGCTCTCAAACACATCAAAATAAAGTTTTATTCAGGATTACAATCACTATTAGTCAACACTATTGTACTCAACGTTCATCTCATTGTAATATTATCAAGTAGATAATTTAATTATTTGGTAATTAGTATTGAGAGAACACATAGCACAGAACCATGTTTGTTTATTTCATTATTAGTAAAAAACAATAACTGAAAAATATTTGTATTCATTGTAAGGGGTGAATCTTTCCGTCAGTAATATGTCCAGGTCATATTTCACCTCAAAGCCAAATGAGAAAAATTACAGATTACAGAAGAAATGACTGTAATTCACGAGTGAAAATCACTTTTTATGCAACATAAAATATTAACAAAATTACACATTATTTAAATGTAAAATGGTAGCATTTGCTGTACTGATTTTAATTTATGCTGATGAAAAAATAAATGATTTCATTATTGTATTGTGAGAGGGAGATTTCTGCATCAATTAATAATGTCACAATGCAAAAAAAAAATGTAAAAAAATAATAATAATTAATGGTCCAAAGAAATGTCTGGATAACTTAATATAAAATGTTATATACTTATATATATATATATATATAAGTATATAACATTTTATATTAAGTTACCCAGACATTTCTTTGAAACCAAACCCTGATTTAAGGTAATTTAAATGATTTAAGGAAAAAGTAGAGCTTGTTTGCATACCTGGCAGTGTGTCCACTGGCCCGCACTGTGGACAGGCCGCTGAGTGTTTCAGAGAAGTGTGAATAAACTGGAGAGAGAGTGAGGCTACACAGGCGTTTCAGCTCACGGGACGAGTGACGATAAAAACATTGAGTTTGATAGTAAAGAACCCCCAGAGGAACCAAAGGAAGTAGCACCCAAGGCAGCCCGTAGGTCATGACGACAAGCATCCCAAGCAGCCCAAACACATTGGCCAGGAGGATGTTTAAGACAAAGGGGAGAGAGTCATCCACACAGTAAATATCTGAGGAAAATCGATTCAGGATACGGCCCAAGGGTGTAGTGTCAAAAAACGTCATAGTGCCCTAGAATGGGAGAAGCATATGAATAATGTAAATACACACATTTAAAAAACATGATACATTATTATATATTATAATAATTGCAATGACTATTGGAGATATAATAATATTACATTTAGATTATTTATTAAAATTGTATTTAGATACAAAATATTAAACCAAGTACTGACACCTGCAAACAAATGAGATTTTTTGAACACATTTTTTTTAGCAATTGTTTTTATTCAACTGGGCTTAGTAATAGCTCCCAAACAGAGATGCAGAGACAACGATCATTACCTTCAGTACACTAGACAGAAGTCTCTTATGGATGACAGTAGCAGCACGGATTGCTCCATACGCGAAGAGAAACGCACGGGCAGCTGTAAATACAGTGTTGGCTGCCGCCAGAGATCCATACACAGTCATGTAAAACTTCAGCTCAGAGCTCATACTTCCTGAAGTCTCTGAACCTCTGTCAGGTGCATGAAATCTGATAAGTTATGGAGTAGAGAGAGATAAACCAATCAAGTCAAGTTAAATGAGTTCCATCTGTGGCACAAGACAGAAACAAAACTTCTGTAAATTATCTACCTAAACCAGAACATTATAAGACATAAAATAAGATTTTGACATTCGTTTAAATGAGATATCCAGTAAACATTCCAATGTTTTACATGTTATTTTCATTTCAGATGCAAAAAACATGACATTTTAGTATTAGAATGCAAGTTTTATTGCATTGGAAAATTTGTAATTGTAGAATGCTTATGAATGTTCACCTTTATGAAGGTGAAGTCATTATTTTAATTAATTTATTTCCATTTTAAATAAAAGGTGTTCTTCCGAACTTTCTATTCATCAAAGAATATATCACAGTTTCCACAAAAATATTAAGCAGCACGTATGTTTTCAATATTGATCATTGTAAGTTTTTTGAGCACCAAATCAGCATATTAGAATGATTAATGATGCTGAAAATTGTATAATATTAATGTATGTGAAATCTTTCACATTTTAACTTTTTCAATTTTATTATTTTTATTGATGTCTTATATTCATTTCTTCTATGTTTTGTTATGAATCTTATTAATCGTTTCTTTATGAATTCTAGATCCTTTTTATGCCTTATGTTACATGATTTTTCCCTGCACATGCTGACTTGACTGCATGATGTGCGTCTGTTTTCATTTCTGCAAACATGAGATAATGCAAGATCTGCTATATTCACTTAAAGGAGTTAAAACCACAATTGCGTACAAGAACATGGTGACCTAATAAGACCTGATAGGATACATTTTGTGGCCTTAAATGGTAGCAAGAGAAGAACAAGGAATTTTAACCATTTAAGCTTTAAAGGCATGTTTTGAGTTATTTTTTCTGAGTGACACACAAAAGTAAAGACTCATAACTCCAAAACTATAACAAGGAGAGTTCAAAGGCAGGTATCGTTCGATAGAAAATGTTTTAAATTTTTAGAGTGAAAAAAGTGACATTGGACATTCTCATGCTAAGAAATTGCTGATAAAAGACAAAAAAAGTGTGCTCAAGGGAAATTTTACATATCTTTCTTATTTGACATGCAATAACACAACAAAAAACTAGTTTGGGCTCTTTTTTAATCAGGAGAATCTGCTGTAAATAATGCTTTGCCACGATCTGAGCATGTTTTATGTAGTTACAAGCAAAAACGTGACATAAATGCAACATCTGTAAATTATTTACATATGGGTCTGGGGCGGGGTGGCGGGGGGGGGAGGGTGGGGTTGGGGGGGCCTTCACCTACAAAAACTTGCTCAAGTTTAAGTAAAGGCCAAAACAATTATGCTTGTTGTATTCTCATCCGTGAGACCTTTCAAATGACATATGACACATGACTATCTGAGCTGTATAATGGTTTTTTTTACATTTTACCGTACATATTTCAGAAATTATGAAGATATTTTATTTATTTATCAGCAAATAACTCAGCACTACTTAGGAGTTAATCAGACTCTAAGCTTTCAAATGATACCAATTTGTGTTGATCAATTTATTTCGTAGCTAGTAATAGATAGATTATTTCCGCCGGCGGTACACTACGGTTTAGAGGGACGACTCAGCACTCGTTAAGAGTTTATCAAAATGGTTAAATTCACATGGTTATTAATACATTCCAGGTTTAAAGGGTTAAAAAGTACTCTTTCTGTTACAAAAGCACAGCATATAAAATGTTTAGTCTCAGAAGACTCTGAGCTTCTTCTCTGTGACAACTTATTTTAAGGTGATGTAGTTACATTGTAATTACTCAATTAAGTACTGTGTAATATTAATTAACTACATGTACGTATTATAAAGTTACGGTTTGGGTTTGGTTTTGGATTAGTTACTTGTAATTATGCAATTAACTGTTATTACTATAGTAAGTAGTGAAGTAACATGTAACTAAGTCACCTTAAAATAAAGTGTTACCCTCTTCTCTTTTTCCTCTCCTTACATTCTGCAAATATCTCACTTCTTTTGGACCTTTCTTTCTCTATACTCCCTGATCTTCACAAAATTCATCTATTAGATCCACTACTTTGGATTTTATTATAATCTATTGACTAAAATAGATTTATTTTTCTATCTTATCTTGAAACTTATATCCTATTACAAATTTAATATTACTCAATTCATTTGTTGCCTTTAGATTTAATAAAATGTGTTATTCCTTATTCAAAATTTGATCTCTGACATAATCAATGCTCGTCTGCCTGCATCACACTGCATAAATAATACTTCACAATATTACCGTTTTACTGTATTTTTGATTAAATAAATGCAGCCTTGGTGGGAAGAAGAGGCTTCTTTCAAAAACATTAAAAAATATTACTGACACCAAACTTTTGAATGGTTGTGTAAATAATAGAAACAAATATTTAACGAAACGTGTAACTCACATAAGTCTCTCAGGAGACAGGAAAGTCAGAGTCAAGAGTGGATCAGCTGACAGTGACACCAGCTCAGTCATATTGTCCTTCATATGTGAAATCCAGTGAGAGAGCCACCAGTCGGACACATTTTTGGTGGCTGTATAAAGCAAATCAAGGCATTGACTGTGCAGTAGTGCAGTGACTATCTTACAGCGATGCTTTTATAATATATACAGCTCAGATTGATAGTTGTTAGTACCTTGCATTAGGAAAAGGGAGAGCAGAACAGCAACAGCCAAGCATCCACCCACTGCTCTCCAAAAGGAGCAGTACACAGCCCAGGACAGCTTTCCCATTTGCTTCTGCTCCTCCCCAAACAGCTTTAGCTCTGATTCTAGCTCTGGCTCATTGGCCTCCACTTCCTCTCTGACTATAGCATCTGAGAAAGAAGATTTATTTGCATAATCACAGTTGAAAAAAAATGGAAATGGTTCGCTCACTCATTTGAAAAGCATCAGTACCTTTCTCCTTCGCATTGCTGTTGTTCTTGCTGTCTTTAGGGGGTTTTACCAAAGAAAGGACTTCATTTGGTGTCCCTTAACCACAAAGACAGACAAAACAGAGAGTTTTATTAGTAAATTCAAGTCAGTTCATTAATAAACTCACAAAGTTCCTGTTTTTTGACAGTAAATAGCAAAGAGGGCATGCCTGTGACAATTGGTACCTGTTTTTACAATCATCCCATTGTCCATCAGCACCACCACGTCTGCCTTATCCACAAACTCTATCCGATGTGTACAAAGAATTCGGGTCTTGTTTTTGAGAATTCCCAAGATGCATTTCTCCATGAGATGGTGGGCAACATCAGCATCCACAGCTGCTAAAGGATCATCCAGCAAATAGATTTCTTTATCCTGAAATATGGAATGTACTATAAATACATACATCATATTTCTGCCCAAATCTGTTAGAATTTTCTGTTTGGGGCTTTTAGAGCAATAATCAAACATCTTATATGACCTAAAAAAAAAATTACAAAAATAAACGTGCACCATATAAACAGCCCTGGCCAAAGCGAGACGGCTTTTCTGTCCTCCGCTCAGAGTCACACCATTCTCTCCCACTTCTGTCTGATCACCACCGGGCAAGATCTGAACAAAATAGCACAGCTCAGTGTCAGTTAGAACTTTCCATAGATTTCAAAACAAGCAATTCATAAGAAAAACCGTGTGCAAAATAAAGATAGCTAGATATACACCCACATTTAGGTCATCAGCAAGGGCACAGGCCTCAATCACAGCTTGGTAGAACATGCTGTCAAATTCCCTGCCGAAAAGAATGTTGTCCTTCACTGTTGCATGCTGGATCCATGACTCCTGGGTGGCCAATCCAAATCCCTGTTCTCTTCTCTGAACAGATACTTCCCCTCCACACCTACAGGAGACAAAACCACAAAATAATGAACGATGTTAAGTGTGTAATATCTGTACCACTTAAAGCAACAAATGAAAATGCAAAAATAATGAGGGCTATAAATATCAATATTTATAAATATTTAAATATTGGAAACAAATGCAAGGATGTAATAAAAATGACAGTAAAGACATTGTGTTACAAAAGATTACTATTTGAAAAAAAAAATGTTCTATTAACTAATCCATTCCATTAACTAATCCTGAAAAAAGTATCATGATTTCCACAAAAATATTAAGCAGCACAACTGTTTTCAACATTGTTAATAATAATAAGTGTTTATTGAGCAACAAATCTGTATATTAGAATAATTTCTTAAGGATCATGTGACACTGAAGACTGGAGTAATGATGCTGAAAATTCAGCTTTGCATCACAGGAATAAGTTACATTTTAAAATATATTCAAATATAAAACAGTTATTTTAAATTGTAATAATATTTCACAATATTACAGTTTTTACTGTAATTTTGATCAAATAAACACTGCATTGGTGAGCATTAGAGACTTCTTTCAAAAACAAAATTATTATTTTGTTAATATAAATTATTAACAAAAATATTACAGACTCTAAATTTGTAAACGGAAATGCATATACTTTACATTTAAATTGCCTTGAAGAGTTACTTCATAAATATATTGTTTAGTATTTTATTTTGCACATTGCTAGACTGCCCTACAAAAGGCAAAATACTAGCCTGGATGCCAGCCGAACTTAGCCCCACCCACAAAATGTTTAGGTCGGGAAGTTCGGTCTGGACTCGTTCCGTTGAGGAGCTATTATGCCCTAACAAAAATTGTTCGGACCAATCAAATTGTCAGGGGCGGGCTTTATACGATGATGGACAGATGAGCAACGGTAACGTAATCATCCACGTCAACGAGCGCTTGGGTTGAATTCAAATGACTCCCGCTGGAGAATTGAGATTTCACGAGTTCACGCTTACAAATAAGTCAGATAGAATAAATGCATATTTGGCGTGCTGTCCGAGGAGAGGCTTCGGGCTCGGTATTCGGCCCGAACCCAAAGTATTCCCCCGTATTCCTGGCTGTGGAAGAACAAGCCGAGAGTGAGTGCAGGGATGCTGAAAACTGTCAAGGAATGTTAGGTGAGTTGATAGAGTGAATAAATATATGCTTCCTCTCATGCTGATAGTGTAGACTGTAGACGGTTGATTGGATTGATTATTTGAATGTGCTCCTCCTGAACTTTGTTTATAAAACATCATGTGTAGATTCCGCCATCGCGTCTGTTATAGAAGATATTGACAGCGCATTAATTTTACTAGAGGAACAGATAACCGCGATCGGAAACATGAATGAAAAACATATGTCACTTACTCTATTGCTCTGATTGGTTGTAGGTCTATCCAATTGAGTGCAGAGGCATTTTTTTTCCTGGTTCGGTTGAAACACGCCCCATAATCAAAGCTCAATGGCCCAGTATCAGACTCACATTCTGACTAGAATCTGAGTATGACGACGTCAGGCTAGCAAAATACCTTAACTTGCTAAAGTGTGGAACTGAGAAAAATGCCTTAAATATTTTTAGTTGTACAGCTAAATTAATGATAGGCATGACACTGGAAATCTGGCAATTAGATGTTTTAGAAATGAAAATATGAAATGAAAAAAAATCTTGATCTCAAACTTGACTTTTGACCATTATTTTGAAGTTACTGTACTCTGCCTTTGTATTGTCTGCAAAAAGCAAGAAGTCACACCAAGGCAAATGGCAGTAACTTCCACATTATAAATATTTGGTTGCTTATCACCATTTACAAAATCATTATAGTAACACCTGTATAAAATCTAGTGATCATGGCTTTTTTTTATGATTTACAATTGCTTTGTTATATGGAGCAGTTTGGTAGCATATTTACTGGATAGCTGACAAGCAGTAGTTAGCTAAATAAAGTAGATTGCGATCTATCTAATTTGCTTGTCTAATGCATCTTTTGTGTTACTTGACCTTGATGTCTACGTTTCTACGTCTATGTCTACTTCCAAAGCCATCTCAACTATCATTTTTCTTTCGAGAGCAATGGGCCATCCTTAAATGCTATTAGTCAAAACAACCACTCAACTATTTGCTTTAAGTACAATTTTATTCAGGTATTGTGTGCGTTTTTTATTCAGAAGTGCTTCAGTGACAGACGTACGACACAGGCTGCACCGTAATTTAAACACAGCCAATTTTAATGGACAGTTAAAGCAAAGGCAGAATACCGTAACTCCAGGCCGGCGTTACCCCAATAGCAGGTTACCCCTCTTACTCAATTTGAGCGTTCCAAAACAAAGGTAAAGAAAGGCAACTAGTGTTACGGTGTTCTGCCTTGGTTTCTCCAGTGCTTTTGGAAGTTACTGTTAAGACAACCCATTATTTTCTCCAAAACACAACGGAATTGACTCAAGATACTTATCCACACGATATAAAGGAGGACTTGAATGTCCCAAAAATATCAATAACTCATTTTTGACCAAAAATGAAGTTACTGCCTGTTGCCTTTGTAGAGCAGAAGAGACTTTAAGAATTAGTACCTGGTAAGCTCTCCTGTTATGGCAGCCAACAAAGAACTTTTCCCACAACCAACTTTTCCCACCACAGCCACCAGAGAGCCCTGGAGCCAGAAAGCAAAGACATACTTTTGCATTATTCAAATCTGCGACAAAATATTTGAAGAAACAACCAAAAAATGTTTTGCACATACCCTTTTAACGCTGAGATTGAGTGCATGCAGATAAAAGCTGTGTGGTGGTGGTGGTCCATCCTCGGTCTTGTCATCGGGCACACTGACAGAATCTGAATCCATTGGCTGCTTCCAGGAGAAACTCGCCTGGTCCATCTGAACAGCAGACAGAGGGTCCTCAGGACACACTGCAGAAAAATAAATGACAGATATGAAATACACTAATTAAATCTTTACATCAGTGTTGTTATTAATTATATGAATTTGCCTATATAAAGAGTTTAATTTAGGTGACTGTGTTTAAATGACAAGTAATAAGAAAACAAAACAAAAACACTGATGAATCAGAATAGTGATTGCCAATCTTTTTTGCCATTCAAACCCCTTTACCTGTATTTACTTGAAGTATTTACATTTCAGGTTATTTAATTTCAGGTATTTCATTTCAGTTATTTTCTTTATTTCAGCCAACAACAGATAATGTTCACATGACAAGTAGACAAATATTTTTTGTGTGTTTTATATTTTTACAATTATTTATTTTCTATTTTAATAAATTATTTCAAATAATTATCAGTTTTTTATCAACAGAAACCCTGCATCAGAATAAAGTATTCCAGAGAGCCATGTTATAACAGTACAATCAATTAGAAAAACATAAAATAACACCAGAATCTTGGGTTGTGCTATGGACTATTTTAACCTTTAAGAAACAGGTCAAGTACCTTGAGTGTAATAGACGGTGAGGTCCTGATCCTGTAGCGTGAGGAAGCGCTGAATACGGTCTAATGACACTTTAGCTTCCAGGGTTCCATTCAGCACCCAGGGAAAGGCATTGAGAGGAAGAATGAGCATCCCCACAAGAGCCAGAGTACTAAATACCTGCCAAGCAAAATATAAAATGCAGCCATTCAAAAATATTTAAACGCAAAGCAGACTCTGTTCCCCTTTAAAGAAACATTCTAAGCTGTGGTATATTACACTTAAAAAAGAAGACTATATGACGGCTGTTGCGTTGTGACCTACACACCTTTGCAGCAGTGAGATTGTTTCCCAGCAGGACGTATGTGATGAATGTGAGGATAGAGATGACCACGGGCAGAGCAGCCCAGGTGTACACACATACAGCATCCAAATACTTCAGAACTTTCAGGTGATGGAGCTCTTTTTTACGGGCCTCCGCAATCTTTTGAGTGAAGTGCCCCTCCCAATTATAGTACTTCAGGACCCGAATTCCAAAGAGTATCTCTGTCATTAGCTTTAGACAAAAGATATCAGATATTTTATTATCCACTGGAAGCTACTACACCAGCGGTATATTATACTTGAATTCAAGGCTCCTGTCGTCAACAACAATATTTAAAAGTCTCCATGTTTACTTCTGACAATTTACTGGATAAGGATTAAGGACAATGTTTTTTAAAAATAATTTATATTTAATTTCTAGCCAATAAAATATTTAAAGCTTAACTTTTTTATTATATAAAAATGCCCAATGGAATTTTAAGATTTTACCAGGTCTAGACAGCTCTAGAAGGTCTGATTTTTTGTCGTTTTAGCTCATTTTAATGCTTCTTTTGTCTTGCATTTGTGTAAATCATCTAAGTCATATTGAGGCCCCTTGGAAGTTTGCTGAGGGCCCCTAGTGGGCACAGGCCCCCTGGTTGAGAACCACTGTATTACACTACAGTAAAAAGTTTGGCATTAGCAAGATTTTTTAATTTTTTTAAATAAATCTCTTATGCTCACCAAGGCTGCCGAGGCTTATTTAATTAAAAGTACAATTTAAATGCAATTTAAAATAACTGCTTTCTATTTTTATATATTTTTAAATCTACTGTATTCCTGTGATGGCAAAGCTGAATAGTCTTTAGTGTCACATTATCCTTCAGTTCATTCTAATATGCTGATTTGAACATTTCTTATTATCATCATCATTAATGTTGCTTAATTGTGTAAACCCTAATACATTTTTTCAGGATTTTGTGATGAATAGAAAGTTCAAAAGAACAGCATTTATTTGAAATAAAAATAGTTTGTAACATTATAAAAGTCTTTACTGTCACTTTTGATTAATTTAATGCATCCTTGCTAAATAAAAATATTAATATCTCTCTCTCTCTCAAAAAAAAAAAAATATATATATATATCTTTACTGACCCCAAACTTTTGAATGGTAGTGCATTTGCTTAAAGCCAAATTCAAAGATATATTGGCCCGGTTTCACAGACAGAGCTTAGATTAAGCCAGGATTAGTTCAATTAGGGCATTTAGGTGGCTTTTATAAACGTGCCATATATAAAACATCACGGTGTGCATCTTGAGACTAAACAATGTAAAAGGCATATTTTAAGATATGTCAGTGCAAGTTGCGTTCAGCTAAAACAGCTCAAACTAGGCTTAAAGGGATAGTTCACCCAAATATGAAAATTAGCCCATGATTTACTCACCCTGAAGCCATCCTAGGTGTATATGACATTATTCTTTCAGACGAATACAATCAGAGTTATATTAAAAAAATGTCGTGACTCTTCCAAGCTTTATAATGGCAGTGAATGGCTGTATGTCTTTGGAAGTCCATCAAAGCGCATCTATCCATCATAAAAGTGCTCCACGCGTCTTCAGGGGTTAATAAAGGCCTTCTGAAGTGAAGCGATGCGTTCGTGTAAGAAAAATATCCACAACGTAATTGACGCCTCTCGCGGTTCAAATAAACAGGGCTGGGCAACTGCGTTTGTCATTACATTGTGCGTCAAGTTCAAGTGTTACTCTTTTGGCGTAAATCGATGCGTACAGTCGTCCGCCGGAAGCTAGTTATTTTAGTCGATAAAGTTTTAAATATGGATATTTTTCTAACACGAACACATGGCTTTACTTCAGAAGGCCTTTATTAACCCCCGAAGACGGATAGTCTCATGAATAGATGCGCTTTAATGGACTTCCAAAGACATACAGCCATCCATTGTCATTATAAAGCTTGGAAGAGTCAGGACATTTTTTAATATAACTCCGATTGTATTTATCTGAAAGAAGAATGTCATATACACTTAGGATGGCTTGAGGGCGAGTAAATCATGGGCTAATTTTCATTTTTGGGTGAACTATCCCTTTAAGCCTGGTCTGTGAAACCAGGAGATTAAATAAAAAATATTCCAGATCATTAGATTTGCATATACAAAACAGTCCCACCTTCACTCTCCCATCCTTGTGTAGCAGCATACGTTTATTGTTTTCCAGAATTCTGGAAGCCAAGACTTTATTAAAAGGTACGAGTAGCACGGCCACGCCCACTCCTCCCAAGAAGGACACGCCCACCTGTAGGTAAAGCAGGTAAAGTGCAAGGAAAAACTGGAAGGGAAGACTCCAAACTTCATGGAAGCTGTTGAAGAAATTCACCACACGGTCTGTGTCTGTGCTCATGAAGTTGACAACCTCGCCCATGTTGAAGCGAGCCAGAGCAGGCGCACTGACTTTTAGAGCTTTGCTGTATATGGTGGAAATCACAGCAGCCCGAGCCTCTAACGCAACCTTTGATACTTCATAAACAAAGACGTTCCTCAGCAGGGCAGCAAGAAAGGTACTAGCAAACAGTCCCACGGTACACCACACACCCTTGCTCAGTGGTGCCCCCTCTGTCTCCATGAAGCCCACTAATTGACCGAGAAGCAGGGGTCCTGCAAAAGCTAGCATACTAGCCACTAACTTCAACACACCCAGCAGGTAGTAGCGTAGACCAAAGGCCTTGTGCAACACTTGCAGAAGTTTGACATCATGTTGCGTTCCTTCACATATCCTCTCTGGCTCTGCCTCACTCCAAGAGTTGTCCTGCAGGTTTCCTCTTGAAAGTCTATCCAGTCTCACAGGCTTTTCCTGACCTCTTGGATAGAGACATTTCTGCCAACACTTGTAGAACCGGAGATTGACTGCTTTGGTGCGCAAGCGATGTGGCAGCTGGAAGACGTCACATGGCCTCTCCAGCTCTCCACGTTTACCTTGCTTCAGCAAAGGGTTCAGCCAAAGGTAGAGCAGCCTGGACAGCCAGTTGCAGCCATCCTCGGCTACAGTCACCCCTTCATTGGGTTCAAAGGAGATGATCAATGGAACATCATCTTCTGCATTACAAGACAGAAGGTCCGTTTGAGTTCTGTAACAGGGAAATATATAACCAAAGAGGTAGACCAGCACCAGAGCAGCCCTGGTTACTGTTAGAGCAAGACGGACAACCAGCAGAGGCTCTGAGACTCCATGGCGAATGATTTCTTGGATGTAGGCAGTGAGGATAAAAGCTAGATTAGGGATGGAGAGAATAAGCAGCAAAGGAAGCACAGCAGGACCTCGAGTCCTTCTGTACACTGTCCTTTGTAAGGCCAGAACGGCCCCAAAATGAACCATCCAGGCCAGTATGCCACATCCATCGGCTAAGACATCCAGATAAATGTCTGGGGCCTGGAGCTCAAAAACCAGGGCCAAGTCTCCAAAAAAAATTAGAGCCAACAGCACGGTCGATGCGGTCCTGAAGCCCCAGCCAATGGGAAGGGAGGATACAATATGGGTAAGTCTGTAGGTAATAAAACAATAATTATAAACAGTATATATAAAAAGTATTTTGACATCAACATAATTAACAATGAAAGTCAATATCAAATGCAACCCAGATATCCATAATCTGATGTATTTCTGAAAGGGTTATTAAACAAAATTTGGTCTGGACTTGATTTTAACAATCAGAATTGATTGGATCATGACTAGTTGCAGTCACATTTACTAAATGTTGGCAAATTTTTTGGCTAAAAAGGCCTATTGTCTATTGCAAATAGGCAGCTCACTTTCAAAACAATAATTTTTCTGTTCTGCATGACCATCTTGAACCTGAAGCGAAACCTGTTTACCCTTTAGAATAAGATTGCGTTTTATGCAAGTAAACGGTCCATTTTGATTTCGTGACATGTTGACTTTCACTTTGAGATTTTCACATATACACTTCCATTCAAAGGTTTGGGGTTGGTAAGGTTTTATTAATGTTTTGAAGTAAAATAATTCACTTAGGCTGACAAGGGCCGCATTTATTTGATAAAAAAAAACAGTAAAATAGTAATATTGTAAAGTTATTACAATTAAAAAGAACTGTTTTTTACATTTTAAAATGTAATTATTTCCTGTGATGGCAACGTTGAATTTTCAGCATCATTACACCAGTCTTCAGTGTCACATGATCTTTCAGAAATCATTCTAATATGCTGATTTGATGCTCATGAAACAATTCATAATATTATTAATGTTGAAACTGGAAACTTTTTGAATGGTAATGTATTTCAGCATAAGCCTTACTGGCCTTATATAATAGCTTTAACTCACCTGGGCACACTAATGTAACAGGCACTGATGATGGCAATAATAGCATGTGCCAGTGATCCCAAAAGAAGCTGGTTAGCACAGGGACTGATGGTGCCATTCTGCCACACAGGAAATGGTCTGTCTACATTAGTGTGACAGAGCTCTGATATGAACTCAGCTGCTCCAAACACACCTGTACTCCCCCCCATGGCCTCTGAAGACCCCTGAGGGCTGAAATAAGGTCCGGACCTAGGGCGAAAAAGGGTTTGGATGTAAAGGACAGGCAAAGTGCATTCACAGTACTTCACCTAATCAAACATACAATGCAAATACATAGTGTAGTGTATAGTAGATAATGTACATAGTGAGCAGCCTACCTAGACAGCACTTTTGGACAACATAGGTGCTCACACCCACTGTGCCCATGTAGCAGCTCCCTAGCTTTTAAGTCACAGCCAATGTTACGTCTAAATTATTTTATAATTACTCTGTCAGACACATCAGGAGAAAAATATGTTTCAGCAACGGGCAGTGCATTTAAGTTTCTTTGTTGATAACCAACTATGTGACCTTATATATATTAGGACGCGCTTTTAGTTTCTGCTCTTTCTGAAGTAAAGTATTATGAATTCTGCTTCCTACCTGTGAGCAACACGGCAATGTTTTTATCCTCCAGGCATCTCGTACGTCAGCTAGAAGCGTGAAGCGAAACACTGCGAAGGCGTTTCAAAAGGCTGCGATTGAGTGATTCGCCTTCAAAATAAAGGTCTCGAAGCAACATAACAATAACACCCAAAAATTATATAATAATAATAATAGTAATAATAATAATTTATTCATGTAATTCCAAATCCGACTTTCTTTAGTAATTGTAGAAGAAAGTAAATGTTAGGCAGAAATCTGCTCTTTTCAACACAATAAAAGTAAATGAAAACTGGAGCTGCAAGATGTAAAGTTAGAATACAAAATAGAATGTAAAAGACTTGAGTACAAAAAAAAAGAAGAAGAAAAGTAAAGGTTGTGTAAAGGTTGAGTTGCACAAATCAAATGACTAAGAAATTAATTCAACTGTGGAAATTTATCTTATTCACCGACAGCTGTTTATTTTATTTGTATCTTTGTTCTATATTGTATTGCTATTGCATGTAATTGTTTATTTGTTCTTATTTGATTACTGACTGTTTAGTTGTCTATAAAAATGTCTGAACCTTTTTTATTAGTTAGGCTATTATAAATCTGCAGTGGTCAGGTGGTACAGCGGCCACACGGTACAAGCTTTTTTTACAGTATGGGTATGGGTACAAGTCATAGCTCTCAGAAAGTTGTAATTACAAGTTCTACAAGCACATGAAGACTTTTTACAGTTCAGAATCATTACAGTAAATACTAAGGCTGGGTTAAAAAATGTTTTATGAACATGCAGTTTTATATACAAATTTTATGAACTGATATTCTTAAATCCCAAGAAATAATCGTTTAAGGCCCGTTCTCACCAAGGACGATAAAGATAACGATCTAGTTCTAAAAATCATTCTCAATATTAAAGAATAGCAGAATTCACACCACAGCTATAACGACAACGGCTCAGAGAAACGATATTGTTGGAATCATTTTCAGAACGATTTTATCCAGCTGATGACCAATAAACACATTGACATCCAGTCAGAATCCATCCTGTTGTAACGAGCTTGAGCAGACAAGCACACGATTAGAATAAACAGAACGATCATCCACTGGTGTGGCCGATAATAGTTATCTTATCTTATTGATGCCCATATTCAATGTACCACTTGTCTTATTATCAATGTCCCCTAGGCTACTCATTGGAATGTGATTTAGGGGACAAGGGCATGTGTGTTGGCCTCTCAGGTGTGAGCTGGCTTCCAGTTTTCCAGAAAGGAAGTCTCTTGCGACTTCTGACTAATTAGATAAGGTTTAGATAAGGACAATACACCCTTGTAGAGCTCTTCCAGGACTGTTTTTTTTCATCAAAGGGTGTTGGGAGCGGCTGGGCTATTGTCAGACCGCCCGCTCCAGTCAAACTACACCAGAGTTACCGACTGCTACCATCTTTGAAATTTACTCTCGTGCCACAAGAAATCTGACTGGGAAGACCTCTACATCCCTGGATGAAACGTCTTCGCATTCCAAGTCTCAACGTTTCCATAGTGATGACGGTTCAAGCTTCTTCAGTGGTATTCTCACTGCAGGATACCCTCAAGATGGCACTCGATAAACTGAATTTGGACCCACCTCTTCCTCTGTTGGGCCATTCAAACTTCTGGCATCACCCAGTCTCTCAGCAAGAGGATTTCTTGCAAGAGCACTTAATTCTACTATGAACGTTATCCAACTGGACAATACTGCATCAGAGTTGCTGTCCCGTGCTCACTTCCTTCCTGGGGGATTTCATTCAAAATACTTCCTTGTTTGCAAGAAGGATGGAAGTTTCAGGCCCATCCATGTCATAGATGTCCTGCAAGCCATCGTACCATGCATGTGGTTTACTTCTGTGTATCTGAAGGATGCATACTTCGACATCCCCATTGCACCTCATCACAGAAAGTTTCTTCGGTTAATGTTCCAGGGCAGGACATACCAATATCAAGTCCTGCCATATGGCCTCTCCCTCTCTCTATGTGTTTTCACACGATGTATGCAAGTGGCACTAGGACCTTTACAGCGGGAGGGCATGTTGATTATCCCGTACCTGGAAGACTGGTTGCTCTGTGCCAGGACACCTCAACAGGGGATCTCGACACCTTCCATGGGATCTCGAGCTTTTAGCTACGCTGCTCCTTATCTGTGGAACTTGCTTCCACAGGACATTCACAATGGTGACTCTCTCCCATCTTTAAATCTCGTCTGAAAACGCCTCTCTTTGGGCAGGCATACCTGTGATACTGTATATGTGTCTCTGATCGGTTGTGGTGTTTTTTTTTTGCTTGCAAATTGTTGTATGCGTTTTATCTGCATGTAAGGTATTTTTGAGTGTCACCAAAAAAAAATTGTATATGTTTTATCTGCATGTGTCCTTGAGTGTCACGTAAGGCGCGCATAAATAAAATGTATTATTATTTTTATTATTATCAGGCTGCCAGCAACACAGCGTCACTGGAGCATGTCACTGCGTTAGGACTGAAGGTAAACCATGGCACGCAGGTAAGTAATGACAACGGATACTTGCCTTACCGGATGGGAAGGACTGTGGCAACATTGGGTTTACGCAAATGAATGGGGGGTGTTGATTGGTATGAACAGATTAAAGGAACACTCCACCATTTTTTGAAATAGGGCTTATTCACCTTCTTTCCTAAATTTAGATAGGTGGGCAAATGCATTTTTGTCTCAGTGCATGCATTGTTTTAGTTTGACAGGGTCGGCGCTAGCTTAGCTTAGCATAATGAATGGAAACCTTTGTTGCCAGCTAGCATGTCCTGAGTAAAAGTGATATAAAAAAATAAAAAAACCCACCTAATTACTTCTTGTGGCCTGCGTATTCACAACAAGTACAAATAGCGATGCAGATTAACACTAGGCGATTTCCTAGGCAGATATTGACTTGGGACTATATTAGGGGGAAGCACAGGCAAAGCACTGCTACTTGGGCGCAGAGATATCATGCCCAAGTAGCAGTGCTTCGCCTGTGCTTCCCCCTAATATAGTCCTTAATATATAAGTCAATATCTGCCTAGGAAATCGCCTAGTGTTAATCTGCATCGCTATTTGTACTTGTTGTGAATACGCAGGCCACAAGAAATAATTAGGTGTAATTAGTAATTAGTAATCAGGACATGCTAGCTGGCAACAAAGGATTCCATTCATTATGCTAAGCTAAGCTAGCGCCGACCCTGTCAAACTAAAACAATGCATGCACTGAGACAAAAATGCATTTGCCCACCTATCTAAATGTAGGAAAGAAAGTGAATAAGCCCTATTTCAAAAAACGGTGGAGTGTTCCTTTAATGGCGGCTTTTCTTAAGGGAGCAGTAAGTCTTAATCCACCAACACGTGTAGTGCACATTCAGTGGGACCTGCAGGTGGTGCTTAATAGTCTACGCTCAGCACCTTATAAGCCACTTTAACAAGTGGATATTAAGAGTCTTTGTATGAGGACTGCTTTTCTCTCGGCTAGAACATAAACCAAAAGGGTAGGGGAGCTGTATGTCCTCTTGTTGAGCTTGCAATGTCCCAGATGGGGACCTCAGAATAATCAGGTTATACTTTGGCCAAATCCGGCTTTTCAACCTGAGGTATTGTCTGATCGGTTTGTGAACCAACCTATTCAGCTTGTGGCGCTCAATCATGAAGAGGCATTTAATCATGTCCATAACATTAGATTATTTTTTCCTTATAAATATTTTAGTATTCCCTATTTATCAATTTTGTTTGTCTACATGACTCAAAGCCCTCTAGTGAATGAAATCAGTACATTCCATGTGCTTTCTTTTGCTTGTTCCCAATAGGTTAGCAGCAGCAGCATAAAAAAAAAAAAACTCTGCACTTGTAAATGTACCAGCCATTTGTTGACAAATTTAACAGGGATTAAAACATGCTACACTCATAGTTTAATTGGGGTAAATTGATCAGGTCACATTTATCTCTCAAGTCTAAAATGTACAAGCTTTGCCCCTGATGTTTGCACACAGTCATGGCAAAAAGGCCTATATGGGTTAAACATGAGAATGATGTCAATGATGAAGAAGAATGGTATTTTTGGCTGAACTATTGCATTCAAAAACAGAGAAACACTGGATGTTTTGAGTTATGCTTTATTAGGTGAGTGGGAGAGGTGGTTTGACTGTAGAAAAAGATAGCAAGTTCTCTGGTCTAAGCTCCTCAATACAAGTTATACAAACACAAGTTTACCTACCGATATTCAAAGCCAGGGCTCTTAAATGTGGGGTTTATCAAGGATAGATAAATAACTTTTTATTTTTTCAAATCAAACATAGGTACATAAACCAAATAATTAAATTATCCACTCAGTGAAAACCCTGAATTTGGTCAGTGCACATAAATTGGCATTTCGTAACAATTTATAAGTTAGACAAAAAAAATAAAGCAGGTCTACAAATGCAGTTCCCTGGAAAAAGACAAATCTCTTTAAATATGGGGTGCTGCAGACTAAGGCAACTTTTAGTCAATAAAAAGGGTAATCTATTAGTCATACATATTATAGGAATGAAACTATACAATGTTGTTTTTTCCTTCTCATTTACACTGTACACAGTCCACGTCTTTCATGTTTGGCAACAACAGCCAATACACATTTATGTAACAATGATCCTACATTTTACACCCAAATAGAGCAGTATGAACTCAGACACTATACAAACATACATGAGCACAGATTTTGTTTCCCCTCTTAGGGCCTCCTTTAGAGAGCTTGGACAAAAACTTAGATTAACTTAAATGGAATGACTGAATTTAACGAACCATTAAATCCAGTAGCCGCTTTACACGTACCTTGAATGAAATAAAAACATTTAAATTGGTATAACCACAATCACATTTGTGAGAAATTTCTTCTTGCTTTACAACAGAACATAAACATGACTTCTTATCTACATTTTTTTTGAATGGACACATTAGCAATCTTTTAACAGACACAATCTGCATATTCAATTCCATTTACGTCTTCTTTTAAATAAATTATTCCTTATTTCATATGAGGATCAACCCTTAAACGTGTAGCAAATCCCAAGATATTTACCCTCCTATTTATCTCCTTTATGCACGACATGATTGTCTAACATTGGACAAGTATGTAAAAGCCAAAATACTTTTTTCCCAAACCATCACAAATGTTAAAACCAATCAACTAAAGTTATACAAAGTTTCAAGCTTCCGTTTAAAATTCTAAAGCAGACATTAAAAAAATCATTTAATAACTGAAAATAATTTAACTGGGTCAAAGAGTTTGTCCAAACCGCTTTTGTATTCAAATTTGCCATAGTATGTACAAATGTATGTTTGTGTGTATGAAAACAAACATTTACACAATAAAAGCCAGAAAACACTGTCCATTAGCTGCTACACTTCATTGTGAGGGGCATGATATAGCTAAAACAACCAAAACATACATGTGAAAAATTTTAAATGGGGGTGGGGTGGGGGGGTAAAGTAACTTATTTTCTTGGCTGGAGTGTCTGTTGGTGCTGAGACAGACGTCCTTACCGCACCAAGACACAATTGGCACCCATGTTCTTCGCGAATCTCAGGTGAGGGCCGCACTTTACGGCCTGCCAGCCTTCCTCTGACAATAAGAGCGAGTAAAAAAAGTGGACAGCAGGAGTGTAGTCTACCCTGAAACAGCTGGTATAAACAGGTAACTTTCCAGGGTCATGTCGTACACGTGAAGGGGGGTTTGGGGGGGGGGGGTGTTGACCTCTCTGTTTCCTTCCATCCTTCAAACCCCGGAAAGAGTGTTTCTCTTATTTATCCTCCCCAAAGTTCCTAAAACTCTGTGAAAGATGATGTTCACAGGCTCTTTGTGTTGATGTGTGTTTTGTAATGCTTTGTGAGGTGATCGCTCCGCATGAAACGTTTCTGACACTTATTGCACTCAAAACGTTTGTCTCCTGAAAACAGACACAAAAAAAATTAAATAAAGAGAATTTACACAGCAAAGCAACTTTTGTATTTTGTGCATGTGTATATTTGGAGGTTGCATACCCGTGTGTGTCCTGGCGTGTCGCTGGAGCTCGTCACTGCGTGTGAATCGTTTTCCACAGAAGACCCAGCTGCACACAAAGGGTCTCTCTCCCGTGTGCAGTCGGACATGCGCCCGCAGCAGGGACGTCTTTCGAAAGGTCTTTTCACAGCCTGCTATGTGGCAGATGTGTTTTCTTTTCCCCACCTCTCCTGGCCTGTTGCAAATAAAAACCAAATATAAGCTGCCACAATGAGTATGTCCTTTCATAAAAGCCATTCATTATAAAATGGTAATCAAGTGTGTTATTGAGAAATTCGATCATCGTGAAATCTGCATCACAGTTATATCCAAAGGGTAATAAACCTACATGGAACAGCACCAAAACCATTGAATAGTGTTTCCAGCTGAAGCAGCTTTATTGTTTGAATTTAAGCAGATTTACTGGGTTCAGATTTCATTAGGAAAGCAATCTAGGTTTGGGCGATAAATCAATATGGATATTTATCTGAAAAAATAAATCCATGATACTAATAATAAACATATTCATTTTCGATATTTAGGTTACATCTAGATTATCAGGTGTGCGTCCCTACAAAGTCTGTATGTAAGTCTGCATATTCTGCTTGTCTGTGTGAATGAATGGTGCAGTTCTGTCTACTACAATCACTCAAGCAACAATAATTATTTTAAGCAAGAATTCTATTGTGTAGCACCTTATTTGAATAAAAAAATGGTTGAAAATGTATTTTTTTATTTGAATACATTTTAAGATAGATAATGATAAGATAATTCATTCCATTTTTGATAAATATGTAAGTCGTAAAATACTGAATCCAGAAAACAAAACCGAAAACAACAGAATTTGAAAAAATAAAATAAAAAATAAAACTGATTTCAAATAAATTAAAAGGAAGCTTACTCTGTGGAGTTTATTAAGTTGTGTTTACTAGGGCTGTATATTGATACAAATTTCACTATTCGATTTCGATTAACAAGATTCAATTTGATTCGATTTGATGTTGATTCATTTTGGATATATATCAGGTACAGTACATGGCAAATTTTCTCAAGGAAAAATATCTAAAAACTCATGCTGTAAACTATACAGGGAGTCAGTTGGTACTACATTACGATAATATTGAAAGTTAAAATTAAATGATTTGTAAACAAACACTTTCATTCACAAGGAAGTTTTTATAATAATAAAGTTATAATAATTACATAATTATGTTTCTTCTCCAATTTGTTTCTTGAAATATAAACATTTAAATGGTGGCAGTCATAAAAACTTGACAGATTTATTTATAATGAATATATAATATAGTGGATATATTTAATTTTTCTAGCTGACTATTGAATTTATGGTCACTGAATGGCTTTTCTGAGGTAAATGTAACGTTACATGACATATTGTTCTCAATCTGTCTTATTGACGTCTTTCCGTGTTTGAAACACTGAATGAGAGATTACATGAGACGTGATACGGATTTTAATAAGTTGTACTGAATCTTTTAACATTCCTTCTGATGTTCATTCATGTTTATTTTGTGCTGTAACTAGTAGTAAAGTGGAAGAGATGATCAGTTCGCGTGTGCATAGCTTGATCTGAGGCAACAACAGCGATCTGTCTAGAGCACCAAAAATTGAAACCCGAGACTTTGTTTCAAATCAAAAGTAACAAAGCTTATTGCGATTGATTGGATTGCGGAATTTCACACAGAATTTTAAATACGTTTATAAATAAAAAATATGCTACCTCTTTTCTGCGTCTTTGCAGTTTGGACAGGTGCAGGCCATACGCCGCTTTTTCTCTCCTGGCTGACTCTGCAGTTCCAGTGCGAGTGTCTGCGTCTGCTCCATCTGCATGGTCTGTGTTTGTGTCTGCACACCGCCCAACTGCAGACCTGCGCCTGGAACCGTCTGCACTGTGAGATGCTGCTGGCCTGAAAGACACAAACGCATCAATCAAAATGCAGCTCATGTTAACATCATTCACAATGAATGTCTTTGCGAGAGTTAAGTAACACAATCAATAATAATAAAACGCAGCCTTTTGCGTTTGTTTGTCAAAACGCAGCACTTACTCACCCCCAGCGTTGGTGATCGTTACAGGAACACCTTGCACCTGGACGCCATTAATATTGATGGTCTGAACAGCCTGAGCAGCAGAAGCTAACTGGGCTGCATTCAGGGTTATCAGACCCCCCCCAGCCGGGGCAATTTTAGGCAGAGTCCTTTCTTTCCTTGTCCCCGTTTGAGCCTTTTTAGTGACCATCGTAGATGTGAGGGTGCTGGTGGGTGTTGTTGGCGTGGACACAGTGGTCTCCTGTAGCTGTACAGCCTGCCATTCACCTGAGGCTGTTTTAATCAGCACCTGGCACAGCAGAGCACATGCATTAGATAATTCATGATTTATTTAGAGTTTTTGCAAATGGACATGTAATGAACATATTAGATTCACTGCCCTTGTTTCAATTTGATTATTAACTCTAAAGAGATTTGAGGTCGACCGACTGATCGGTTTTGGCAAACATGCATGTTGCTGAGGCGGCTGAGAAGAGTGCGTTTTCATTAAACACTACAAGAGCGGCCTCTAGAGGCGCAATCAAAAACATCACTGACGCCAAGTGGTGTTTGTTTTGACACGTGAAATGGCGCTGCACAGAGCGGGACACTTCAGATGCGGATTTAAAACAGACTATGTATGCATAAAGTACAGTACACTATGTGTTTTCATATCATTATTAAGTAATTAATTTGTTGACTAGATGCTGCATTAGTGGAGAACAGCAGTATGTTTGCCGTCAAGGACGAGAGGACGCTAACATTACTAGTACCTCTAGTGGTTAAGCAATGCAACAAAAACACACGCAAGCCCGACCGAAATGTTTAATATCACCATTTCATGGTTCAGTACTGTTTTGAAATGTTTGTAATAAGGTTCAGCACTATTTTGTGTGTTATGTTTGTTTTCATTCAGTACCCAATTAGAAAAAACTATCGGATGATTAATCGGTTATCGGCCAGCGTGGGCACACCTAATTATCGGTAAAATCCACTATCGGTCGACCTCTAAAAGAGATAATAAACTAAGGTCTTTTGACGTACCTGTGTGGATTCTGGTTGGGACACCTGCACACTGGGCGTGACTGTCTGTCTCTGTGGTACAGGAGGAAGTGTGGCAGAGGCGGCCTGTACCACTTTTAGAGCCTGCGGGGGGATCTGGACGACCTGCTGATCGGATTTCTGCTGAACCAACTGCACCTGCTGCACCATGGCAGGCTGACTCCCCCCTGGACTCTGCACGATCAGGAGATTATTTCCTGCCTGTTACAGAAACAGACGCAATCAACAAAAACAGTTGCCTACCTACTTAAAGGGTGAATTTTATAAAAACTTGTCTAGGTCATATTTCACTCAGCTTTTCTTGCATTGTGACATTATTGACGAATATTTTCTGCCAAATTCTGGACTTTTTTAATTACCATTTTAATACCATTATTCTCATTACATTTTCATGATTGTAAAAAGGGTTATTCAAATATTAAAGGGGTCATATAATGGTACATGCACTTTAACAAGTTGATTGTACTGAAATGTGTGTTGGCAGTGCCTGTACACAACCATCATAAAATGATAAAAATCCATCCAGTGTTTTTTTTTTTAATCTCCTTATATGTTTTCCCCTCTCTCAAATCAAGCCGTTCGACCTGAACAACGCGTTATGGTTATTGTGTTATTATTTCAAACGGTGTACACACATAACAGAGGGGCGGGGTGAGCAAAGCTCATTATCATTTAAAGACGCATGCACTGAAACGGCGTGCTGAAAACAGAGCTGTTTTTGACCAGGTAAAATGAGTGTTTTCTTACAATACTAATGAGAATTTTTAATTAAAGTATATTACAAACTTTTAATTTAGACCCTAAAGAATCATATTAGCTTGTACAAAAATGGCATTATATGACCCCTTTAAAGTTACACTGTGTAGGATTTTCTCCTATCTAGCAGTGAAATTGTATATGATAACCAACTGAATATTACTTTCTAGCCCCTCCCATTCCGAGGGCGTTTTAACTCCTACGGTGGCTGTATTATTTAAAATCTGCCGGCAGTCGCGAATAATCTCCCCCTCGCATTCGTCACGGTGCCACTGAGTGTAAAAGCGCAAAAGGCGAAGCTTGTATTTCCAGGTATGTCCCTCTTTGGCTAATGTATTTTCAAGATGAAGGCGCAACATTGGTTCTGCCATTCGAGCGACTCGCTTGTATGTATTCTAAATGGCAGATTCTATGCTAATTACACATTAATGAGCACCTATAATTTTGAAAGAACAAAGTGTTTGTTTTTTGCAAAGAATCAATTTAAAAAATTACACACAGTGTAGCTTTAACAATATTTGTCATAAAGCTGACATAAAATATAAATATTGGATGAAAATGGAAATCTAAATTATTAGATTTGTTGCCTTGGCAATGTTGCCTTGGCATCTACTTGAAACAATTTTAAGTTGAAGCACTAAAATGATTAGCTTAAAAGAAATACAAACTAAAACTAAAATAAAAATTAATTATCTCTAAATAGTAATATTTTTTAAAAATGGCAAAGCATCAAAATTACTAACAAAAAGGAAAAAAAAAAAAAAAGATAAATCAAAATATGAATAAAAAATTTGTAGTAGATAAATAACACTAAATATCAGCTTTTTAAATTCAATTATTGTTAAGTATTAATGATTAATAATTATTCGAGATTAATATAAATTAACAACTATTTGATTTAAAATCAGTATAAAAACATTAAAACAAATATTGTGTAAATATACTTTATAACTTAAATATTCTTTTTTGCATTTACTGTAATGTAGAGAATGATTTTTTTGGCATTATGATAGTGATAATAACTGTCAAGTACAATGTCAAAATCTTAAAAATATATTTATTTCTCAATAGGTTTTAATTGTGAAATAGGACAGGTTGTGCAACAACAACAAACACAAAACAACTGTTTTTTTATAAGAATGACCAAAACAGACAGATAAGTTCATAATTTTCCCTTAACACAGATGCCAACAGAGAACAGCGTAAACAAACAAGGTCATTTTAAAGGGGTGGTAAAACACCTTTTTTCGAAGGCTTGATTGTGTTTGTGGGGTGCACTGTAATATTTGTTCATGCTTCGTTTTTAAAATATCACATTATTTTTCACATATTTAACCATTATTCTACACTGCTCTGTCCCTCCTTGTAAAAACGGTCGGATGATTTCCTGGTTCTATGAAGCCCCGCCCTAAAAAATACGCAATGGGCTCAGATTGGTTAGCTGGCCCAGTGTGTTGTGATTCGCTACTACCACAACAACTCTTTTTCAAAGCAACATAAAATGGCCCTGCCCCCGTTATGTATTGTGTTCCCAGAGGAGGGGTTTATGTAAATATTGGGCTTAGTGATGTCAGCAAGCCCACAGGAATGTCGTGTAGTCCCTATCAGCCGTTTCTGTAGTTCTTAGAAATTTATTTCTTTAAAAGCAAATATCTCCCTTTGCTTTAAACTTTGAACGTTGTAACTTTGCAGATGTTGTTTATGCTCAAACAGCAACATTATACACTAACTAAAGTTAGAAAAGTGAAATCGTGTTTTACCACCCCTTTAATGTATGAATCTATCAGATGACATCCAGGAAACCAGCAATTCACAAAATCACACAATTATGAGCTAAAAGCACTCAAGGATTTTAAAAAGCCAAAGCAGAATAACAGAAACGCGCATACCTGTATAATGTTGTCGGCTGTGGTCTCTATTAGCAGCGCTTCAACCTGCTCGGCTACAGGTGGCGGTGAGGCCGGTTGAGGGGCAGGGGGGGGCGGGGCTATAGCCACCTGTCTCTTCCTTCCCCTCTTGCCCTTCACTGGAGCAGCAGCAGTCTCTGTTACAATATGAGCTCCTCCCACATCACTAGTAGTAACGTTAAGAGGGAGCGTGAGTCCACTAGGGAGTCGTACAATGTTAGAATTTACATTGGCATTATTCTGCCGCCGCTTTTGGGAGGATGGCTTGATAGCCACCGTCTTATGCTGGGATATCGGCGCTGGGGCCAGAGGCGGCGGGGCCGGTGTGGCAGCCTGAACTGTGACAGGTGAGGTGAAAATGGCCTGGTTGGTTCCGGGGATGATCTGGATCTGTCCTCCCTGAGGCATCATTTGAATGGTCTGAGACCCCTGGAACTGAGGGATCACTTGGTACTGGATGTTGGCATTGGATGTGCCTGCTGGACGTGAAGGGCTCTGAATAGTGAAGACAATGGGACTGGCCCCTGACGAACCAAGTCCCGCAGGCAGCTGGATGACATTCCCTTTCGCCGAGAGGAAGCCAAGGTTTTTGGGAGGAGCCGGAGCAATAGGGGCGGGCTTGATGGGGTGCAGACGGCGTGTGGTTGGCTGAGATTGTGGTGTGCTGACTGGGGCCTGGGCGGCAGGAGGCCCGATCTTACTGCAGGTAGCAGCCAGAAGTGCCAGTGGGGAAGGCTGTGAATCCTACAAGTGAGCATGTCAATGCACAATTACCAGAAGCAAATTATTAGTATACAAGCATGAAAAAAATAACAATATTTCATTACGTGTAAAGAAAGAGACAAAAAGACATTAAACTGCCACAGCTATGTAAGAAAACTGCTGTTTTGGACAGCTGTCAATAGAAATACAAAATGAATACAGTTTAGCAGTAATTATACCAAAAAACTTGACTGTGGAATGCAGTACCAACCAATCAGAATGAAGTATTCCAGAGTAATAATAATAATAGAGTCGGGTTTAAAAATAGATTTTTAAAGATAACTTATAACCCTTTAAAGACAGCCCTACTGTGAGTGACGAGGTTGTTAATTAACGCTATTTGCTTCTGTTGAAGCCGTCAGCCTAGTTTATTTCAACTTATTCTTAAAATAATCAGTGGAATTCGTGGCAAAAACTACATTACCCATGACGCTGTACAGAAAATTACACCTATCAGAAAGTCAAAACGTGCCAAACAATCTCTTTAGCGCCACCCACTCTCATGAAGCACCGCAAATTACACAATCGAGTCTCCCTACACTCTGAAAATACTTAAATATTTGTAATAACTTTAAATTTAAACAGATATCTATTTTTCATTTGGTGCATTGCAAATGTTATGATGCTAACATGCACTTTTAACTTTCCGAAAGCAGTCAAAAAAAATTGCATCTTTTTTAGGTCCAAGGAGAGCAAGAATATTTAACAATCATAACTTCAAACTAAAACAGCATTTTATCTAGTGAATAACCTCTAATTCATGAGTGAATACACAAAGATTAAAAAGTTTTGACTGTCATACTGAAGATGGCTTGAGAGCCGAAACATTTGCGTCTCCCCATAAGATCAATAAAAATTGTAAATTCTTTTGTTTTTGTTTTTTGGAGTGTGAATCAATATTTTGATGAAAGCATTGACTATTACCATGTTATCGCTACACTTACCCTCTTTTTACTCATTAAAAAAATAGAATTATTTCAAATTATACATTAACTGCAGCAAAAACCAATATGATGCCAGAAAAAAACTTTTTTCTACATATTTATGAGACATTTTATCTGAATATGTCATAATGTGAAATATATAAAAACATGCAATCTGAGAATTACCAGTATTTGTAATTTATTTTAAGCATTTCAAATGACTAATTTAGATTTCATTGAAAACATGAAGATAATTATTGATTATGCACTAATTTACATCAGTGCATCTCTAAAAAAACAAATTGAGTAAAAATATCGCCTCAAGGGACCTTACTTGAGAAGCGGTGGTGGAGGGCTGAAGATATTCACTGGGGCTGACTGCGACAGTGGTGGCCATACTGTCCTTTTGATCTGTAAGAAGGAGGTGAATCTATTTATACAAGGGGAAAAAACAACTCTCCAAATGTGACTTCCGTTTGAGAATGAAATAAGGCAGTAGGACTTATTTGAACTCATTTAATATAATTCTGTGCCTAGACTTTGCATGTCCTTATTTTCTAAAGCACCACAGTTTGTGATCAACGTTTGCATAGAGAACTGGAAATACTGAAATCGAATAAACGGATTGGTCAAAATAAACAAAACATGAATGGCATGCACTTTCAGTTATGAGTTATGACTGTTTCAAAAGAAGGCGTTACCTGCTGTAATCTAAACCCTGGAGAGGAGTGATTCAGCGGGTTAGGGTTTAAAACCCAATCCACTAATAGCACTCAGTGGCACTTTACACTATAAGATGTTCTCAATCCTGGTCCTGAAGTGCTGGGTTCCTCCAGAACCAGAACTGAGATCCACTGCTCTGCTATATATACACATCTTTTAGGTAAAACACCAGCACTGTCACGTCTTTGACGATGCATGTACAAAGAACTCAGATCGCAACCCAAATAAACACTTGATGTTATGATGCTTGCTAACTGGCTGTCAGAGCTAGCAAAATGAACTAGTTATACACTTTATTTGAAGTCGTTACATTTCATAGTAAGTCGAAAGGAATTACACCACAGTGATCTTTCTGCCATCAAATTCAACGGTTTTGCAACTTTACTACATGAAAAACTTGCTCTCACAACAAGCTAATCAGGCTGAAAATCTTGACACACACGCTGATAATCAAAGCGAGTGTATGAACAGTCAAATTCGTGGTTGGAAGTAAGAAAATTAAGTTTTTACGCCTATATAAATGCAAAATACAGTTTGATTAAAGCTTCAGGCTGAAGCCAGCGGCTAACGCTAACAGGCTAAAAACGTCAGATGTCTGCAAGTGCTTGAGCTATTATGATTGAGTGCTTTAAAGAATTTCTTTATATCATGTTTTAATCAGCCGTCCACACGTTTACGTCTTTCTACGACCATGCAGCGCGCTATGAAAGAGTTATTCCGTCTGCGGGCAGACAGACTCAGGAGTGCGCTGATGGAGGAGGTAACTGCTTGCTTAGCATGCTAATGTGCTAACTAGCCAGATAAACTCTTCGCTGCGGAAAAGAACCGTGTTTCCGGAAGTGTGCATTTGGCAGAATCGCTGTGCTACGCGTGATTTTTAAAACTCGTGTGTGCAAGCTACGACATAATATATATATCGGTTCATTCGCTCAATAGAATGTTTATGAAAGTAACATAGTAATATAAACACCAACGTTATAATTCCTACCCACCGCTCATGACGACATTCACTCTCCGTGAAGCCTTGAAAAGCCCACACGAGATACCGCCCCACCAGAGCCCTCTGGCCAATCTGGTTACTTGTCAATCAGCGAGAGCTAGCGGTTCTGACCACTCAGAGTACAGCATTTGTCTGATTGACGTTTGTTCCGGCCAATGGGATATGGTAGTATTTCTATGACAGTTGAAGGATATATATATGACCAATAGGTTGTCGAGTTTTCAGGAAAAAGGCGGGAGTTGTGAAGACGTCAAAATAATAAGCCGAACCAATGATACACCGGTTTGAATTTCACTGACGTTTAGCTCGCCCAGTTAGAAATGGAAACAGCATATCAATCAAAAGTAATTGACAACAATATCGACCGATCAACCTGCGTGGACTGTGGGTGCTCCATCAGAGTATATGGTTGTTGTCTTCTAAAACGCGTTAGGCAGATGATGGACGGCGCATCTCAATAATGCAACAAACAGCTGCTCTGTCAACAACAAAATGATTTCATTTTCCAACATGACATTTTGCTTTTTGTAAAAGCTATTTGTTTTGTTACCCCAATATTAGTTAAATTTAGTTTTTATGCATTCCTAGCTGAATATAAAAACTGAAGTATGGGAAATATTTGGGTGTGTACCTACTTTTACATGTGTTGGGGACAAATTTGTGCCCAAAATTGAGCTAAATCTGCCTTTTGGGGAAGTCCTCATTTATAAAAACGGCATGTTATAGTATTTATAACCAGCTGCATATAAAAACAATAGAAATCTATATATCACCCTCATTTAGATGTGTGTGTGGGCTGGTAAACCCTACATTATGGGGACAAAATGTCCCCACAAAGTTGGCTAAATCCATGTTTTGGTCCCCATGAGGAAAACAGCTTATAAATCATACTAAGTGATGTTTTTTGAAAATGTAAAAATGCAGAAAGTTTTCTGTGATGGGTAGGGTTGATGTAAGGGGGATCTCATATAGTTTGTACAGTATGAAAATCATTATGTCTGTGGAAAGTCCTCATAAAACATGAAAATACAACGTGTATATCCCCAGCTAAAAGTTTAGGATAATATCCCTCCGAAAAAAAATAACTGTGGTGTTACCATTATATAATGATGGTAGCAAATTGGCAATACCATGGTACTGAAAGATTATCATAGTCATATACAATGCTATTAATACAGAACACCATGATAATTCGCCATGGAATTAATTGAATTGGAATCACCATGATAGTACGTACCAAAATCAAACAAACAAGCACATGGTTACTCATAGAGATCTGCAAGGAAAAACAGATGCATCCAATAGAGAGACCAACTTAAATTCAAGCAATTATCCTTAATCATAAATAATGTGAAAAAGTCAACCACCTTATTTTCAAGTTTACTTTGTCTTTACTCAAAATACAGTTCATGTGGCCTGATCAGACTGAAGGAGTTACAATCAGGGAAAGGACAAATAAAGGGGTCACACACTCCACCCAGGGGCAGGGGCAGGGGCCTGATGAGGAAAGCAAGAAGAACCAAACAGAGACGGATTCACAAACAGGTCAGTTTAAAAACTCCAGTGTAATATAACCTACAGATGAAGGCTTTTGCTAGTACCCCAAGTCAAATGTCCTTGTTCGTTTTTTTGTTTAACTTTTAAACTTTAACTTCTTTTGTTTATTTTTTTAAGTCCACTGTTTGCTGTCCAGTGTCCTTTCAAGTCCTTTGTCTATCATGTCAGTCTCTGGATTTATTTGCCTGCTCAACATAGACAGTATTCCAGCACTCCTCTGTACTCCCTCTGTCCGCGTATTGGTTAAGAGGAGGGGCCAGTCGGCTGATGTTCATTGGCTTCTGCTGGAAGACTGGCAGGGAGTTGGAGCAGAGTTGTGCACCAGGAAGTGTCCATGTGCTGTTCCATCTATTACCCACACACAGAAATCCTAAAAAATAACCCATTTATGTTTCGTTAATTTAATACGTTGGCTACAGGGCATTGAGTGCAACATACTATATGTAAAATATCATTGCTGCAAGTACTTACAGTGAAAAGGAGCGTTCTGGCTATGTTTCAGACTCGGCTTCCTGTTCCACGCCTGCTGCCTGGCGCATGCCTTTGATTGACAGGTACATTTCTTCCTCTGGATCATAGTAATAGAACTTCCTCAAGTAGACAATGAGCGGTCTAAGATAGGAAAAATAGGAAAGTTCGTATTTACAGACACTTTGTATGCAAATTTTTTCTGCCTTTAAATTGCTAAGCAATTTTATTTCAATAATACATAATAACAGTGGGTAGACATATGTGATACACCCATAACCTTTTATCATAACCATTCTAGCTCAAATAAATGCTGTTCATTTAAAATTTCTATTCATCAAAGAGTCCTGAAAAAAATGTGTTATGGTTTCCACAAAATATTAAACTGTTTTTAACATCAGTGATTTGAAAATGATTTCTGAAGGATCATGTGACACTGAAGACTGGAGTAATGATGCTGAAAATTCAGCTTTGGCATCACAGGTATAAATAAAAAAATTAAATAAATTAAAATAGAAAACAGTTATTTTAAACTGTAATCATATTTCACAATATTACAGTCTTTACTGTATTTTAATTTAAAAAAATGTGCAGCCTTGGTGAGCACACAAGACTTCTTTCAAAAATATGTTACAGACCTAAAATTTTAGAATTATAGTGTATCAGAAATCTAAATGGGCAAAATGATGTAAAGTGTGAGTGAGTCATACTTGGGGAGGGGCAGCTCCTGGATGTGGTCTATGCGGACGAGTTGTCGGATGCAGAAACGGCACAGATGCTGGAGTGATTTCACATTGCTGAAGCGTGAGACTGGGTAGAGCAGCTGCACGGGGGTCGGGGGCAACCCTGAGAATGACACCAGACGTTTCATTACACTGACCTTTCATCTCTCACACCCTCGAACCTGTTTTTGGTCTTTACGAACAAAATAAACCCTGCCTCATATTTCTGTGCAGGTTTGTTACCTGCGTGAAGTTGGCCCCCCACCCAACGCAAAACGTCGTCAAACTATGCTCAATCGTTTGTGCTCCGTTTGTGCTGGTTTGTGCTGTAAAAAATTTCGTTTGTGCTGTTTCGGTTTTTTAGATATTAAAAGAATATTTTTAGGTCATTCTGAGGTCACTTAGCCCCCCCACATGTTCCAAATTCACCCAAAATAGTCTCGTTCGTTTGTGCTTCGTTTGTGCTGGTTTGTGCCGGTAAAATTTTCGTTTGTGCTGCTTCGGGTTTTAAAATATCAGAAATTGAATTATAGACGATGACGTCACCAGCCCCCCCACATGCTCCAAATTCACCCAAAATAGACGCAATCGTTTGTGCTCCGTTTGTGCTGGTTTGTGCTGTAAAAAGTTTCGTTTGTGCTGCTTTGGTTTTTTAGATATTAAAATAATATTAGGTGGTCATTCTGAGGTCACTCAGCCCCCCACATGCTCCAAATTCACCCAAAATAGTCTCGTTCGTTTGTGCTTCGTTTGTGCTGGTTTGTGCCGGTAAAATTTTCGTTTGTGCTGCTTCGGGTTTTAAAATATTATACATTCAATTATTTTTGATGACGTCACCAGCCCCCCCACATGCTTCAAATTCACCCAAAATAGTCTCGTTCGTTTGTGCTTCGTTTGTGCTGGTTTGTGCTGTAAAAAGTTTCGTTTGTGCTGCTTCGGTTTTTTAGATATTAAAATGATATTTTTAGGTCGCTCTGAGGTCACTCAGCCCCCCATATGTTCCAAATTCACCCAAACTAGTCTCATTCGTTTGTGCTTCGTTTGTGCTGGTTTGTGCCGGTAAAATTTTCGTTTGTGCTGCGTTGGGTTTTAAAATATCAGAAATTGAATTATAGACGATGACGTCACCAGCCCCTCCACATGCTCCAAATTCACCCAAAATAGTCTCGTTCGTTTGTGCTTCGTTTGTGCTGTTTTGTGCCGGTACAATTTTCGTTTGTGCTGCATCGGCCTTTAAAATATTAGACAGTGAATGAAAGCGAATTATAGACGGTGACTTCACAAGCCCATTAAATGACTTCAACCAGCCTGCATCTTCATGAACGCACCACAGAGAAATGCACATTTCATACATAAGCAGAGAGCAGTCTGTTTTCTTTCGTTTTGAATTGTTCTGTTTAAAAGTAGACATGTCTGTGATGCAAGTAGGTCTAGGCGCTGAGTTTCGGTTCATTTATGAGACCAACTGCAGTTCAGGCGCCGGCGCCTCTATGTCCTGATTATCTATTGTCTGATATAGGCCTATTAACATTTTATTTTGCCTATTAAATCCTGGCATTTGGTAGAAGAAACAATGATTGAAATTAAGATAAAATTAATACAAAACGAATTTCACCTTAAAGAAAGGCTTTGTGCTTTCTGTTTGAGGTCTCTGTGAAAGTTTTAAAGCAGTCTTTTAGTGTCGTTTTCAGAGTGGTCAGTCCGTAACGAAGTTCTCCGTCCGTTACATTGTTTTTTCCTCATAAATGCAAACACGAAAAATTAAATAAAATGAATAATTTATGTTCTGCGGAGAGACAACGCTTCTTCATCCGGTGGGTAGGCTAGTATTAGGCTACTTTTGGTTTGCGCAGAATTACTAAAAAAAAAAATGTAACGCACATGCTATTTCCCTCATATTAAATATAAAACGCATGAGTAGACTGATATTTTTTTAATGTCTGGACTCCTTTATTAAGGGAGAAGCCTATGGATATATAACAGACAGTTTCAATATATTGGTATTAATTTATTCTGATAATTTATACTTCAAGTTTTGACTTGCAAATGTCACGTCCATAACGCTGGAATTGACCAATTTTAAAGAATTTATCCTCAACTGTTTTTGTGGTGTAAGTCTATGTATTTTATAATGTTAACTTCAAATAATAGTTATATGAAGATGTGGTAGCATTGGATCTGGACTCAGGAGTTGGAAGGGGTGTGTCGCGATTCTGCCTTCTCACACCGCAACACAGGTCCGTGGATGGAGCGTCGGGATTTTGGTTTCATATTGCATATTGTTACACAGCCCTAGTCGTTTGTTTGAGAAATGTTAAGTTCTACTTCTGTAGTTATTTTGGTGAAAGTAACTGGAGTAGCTAATGCATTACAATTCTGAGACGGCCTTTATTGTAAGGTACTCTAAATAATTTCCTTTAAATAAAAGTAACAAAGTAATCTATAATGTATTACAGTTTGGAAGTGCTGCTGATATTGTGAAAAATGATTAGCCTATAAATAGATTATATATTTTCATATAATTAATATTTTAATGTTAATATAATTCAAATTTAATATAATTCAGTTGTAATTTATTCCTGTAATGTCAAATCTGAATTTTCTGTATCATTACTCCAGTTTTCAACGTCACATTATTCTTTAGAAATCATAAGATGTTGATGTTGTGCTCAATTATTACTGGTGCTCACTGCTCATTTAAGAAAGGCTCTTATTTTGTATTGTATTTTGTATTATATTTTTTTACATATTGCGTATGTTTTTTTTTTTTTGTTTGTTTTTGTTTTTAATGTTTAATATTTTTTGTGGAAAATTTAATTTTTGATATTTTTTCCCCTTTTGATTAATTTAATCCGTTTCGGTCTTACCTTGTTACTTCAACTAGCTACTGTAAAAAAAAAATATATGTATATTATATTATATTATATTATATTATAGGCTATTATGTATTTTTTTTAAAGGCCGATGCAGCACAAACGAAAATTGTACCGGCACAAAACAGCACAAACGAAGCACAAACGAACGAGACTATTTTGGGTGAATTTGGAGCATGTGGGGGGGCTGGTGACGTCATCGTCTATAATTCAATTTCTGATATTTTAAAACCCAACGCAGCACAAACGAAAATTTTACCGGCACAAACCAGCACAAACGAAGCACAAACGAACGAGACTATTTTGGGTGAATTTGAAGCATGTGGGGGGGCTGGTGACGTCATCAAAAATAATTGAATGTATAATATTTTAAAACCCGAAGCAGCACAAACGAAAATTTTACCGGCACAAACCAGCACAAACGAAGCACAATCGAACGAGTCTATTTTGGGTGAATTTGGAGCATGTGGGGGGCTGAGTGACCTCAGAATGACCACCTAATATTATTTTAATATCTAAAAAACCAAAGCAGCACAAACGAAACTTTTTACAGCACAAACCAGCACAAACGGAGCACAAACGATTGCGTCTATTTTGGGTGAATTTGGAGCATGTGGGGGGGCTGGTGACGTCATCGTCTATAATTCAATTTCTGATATTTTAAAACCCGAAGCAGCACAAACGAAAATTGTACCGGCACAAACCAGCACAAACGAAGCACAAACGAACGAGACTATTTTGGGTGAATTTGGAGCATGTGGGGGGACTAAGTGACCTCAGAATGACCTAAAAATATTCTTTTAATATCTAAAAAACCGAAACAGCACAAACGAAAATTTTTACAGCACAAACCAGCACAAACGGAGCACAAACGATTGAGCATAGTTTGACGACGTTTTGCGTTGGGTGGGGGGCCAACTTCACGCAGGTCACATACCTCCCACAAACACTTCAGACAAAAAACATGGTTGTAAGCTAAAACTATTCAAAATATTTTTTTGCTCCTATTATGCTATTTTAAACAATTTTTGGTGATGTTTTACCATAGATTTACATGCATCCAAGGTCAAAAAACACTTTCATTTTCTCATAATATACATTGCAGAATCTCTTTTCACTCTTTTCTCACAGTGTCTGAAACTGTTTAATCCATTCTCTTTTTTCCGAGAGCCTACTCTGCTCTGATTGGTCAGATGGCCCAGTTTGTAGTGATTGGTCTACCGCTTACAGTGTGTGTCGGAAACAAAACAATAGGTTACTGCCGTAACCCCGGTTCTCTGAAACATCGAGTGGAGAGATCCACCTATGGGAAGGGCATCCGTACCTGACCTCTGCAGAAGCATCCAATTGCACCAAGTCTGGCTAGACAGACAGAAGCGCGCAGCCAATGCCCGGTAAGGCCACACCCCCTTACCGAGGCATATAACTTCTCCGCACGCTGCTATTCCTCAGTAAGTATATTCGCTTCTCGTGCGGCAAGCGGGGCAACGCTGGTGGATCTCTCCACTCGATGTTTCAGAGAACCGGGGTTACGACAGTAACCTATTGTTCTCTTTCATCATCTCGTTTCGAGATCCACCTATGGGAGAGACATGGACAGCTCCCCGATTGCCCAATACACTCACAGTGAGGTTCTGAAGGCCAGAGAAGGACGGTCACCTCAGACGTGCCTGACACGTCCCACAAACATGACCCTGCAAGGATGACGCCACGCTAAACTGCTGTGGACAAGCAGGGCATGAAACATGCATGAGACACATACATGATAATGGCCCCCGCACCACCAATGCACATAGCTAAACCCAAGAAGGAATGCAAATGCTTGGTGACAGGAATGAACATGGCCGGCCGGCCTATTCACTCCTCGTTGGTTTACCCAACGGGGCTGTGGGAAAGGGCTAAGAGGACCCTACCCCTAGGACCGAGAGTGCCACCGAGGTTCTGGTGACATCCAACCGGTAGTAACGCTCAAAGGTATGAGGAGAGGCCCAGCTGGCAGCGGAGCAGATGTCCTGCAGTGGCACTCCCCTGAACAAAGCCCAAGAGGCGGCTAAGCCCCTTGTGGAATGAGTTCTGATGCCCCCTGGGGGCTGCACTCCCTTTTCTTCATAAGCCATAGTATAGCGTCCACAAGCCAATGTGAGAGGCATTACTTTGGAATGGGACTCCCCTTGTGCGGAGCCCTTGAATCAAAGAGCACTTGCGGAAAGCACTGGTCCTGGTCATATATGCTTGCAGAGCACGGACGGGACACAGAGCATTCAGCCTCTGATCCTCCGGGGAGGCGAAAAGGTGGAGGGTGAAAAGCGGATAGCTCCAAAACCTCCGAAGTGAACGCAGGGAAGCGTTTCGGCATGAAGGCCGGGTTAGGCTTAAGGGAAACCCTATCTCCACTTAGGGAGAATTTGGCGCACGAGGGGTTAACCGAGAGTGCATGTAGCTCACTGACCCGTTTAGCAGATGCCAAGGCCGAGAGCAAAGCTGTCTTGAGGGACAGCAGCTTGAGGGAAATACTCCCCAGAGGCTCAAAAGATACAGAGGCCGCGCTTCCAGCACCATGGAGAGGTCCCACTCTGGAACAGATCCCCTGATGACCGGCAAAGAGCGGCGTGCACCCTTCATAAAACTGCGGGTTAGAGGGTGTGACGGTGGAGCCCTCAAAACCCACATGACAGGCTGAAATCGCAGCCAGGTAGACCTTAATGGTGGAAAAGGACCTGCCTCTTTCCATGAGGTCTTGCATGAAACACAAAATATCAGGCACAGAGCACTGATAAGATGTGAGACCACGCCCATCACACCACCCTTCGAACACTTGCCACTTACAGCCAAATAGGGATCGTGTGGAAAAGGCCCTGGCATTCTGAGTAGTGGTGATTACACGCGGCGGGAGCCCGAGTGCATTTAGGTTCGTCCTCTCACGGGCCAGGCCCAGAGAGCCACCCTGTCCGGATGGGGGTGGTAAATCTCCCCGTTGGCTTGGGACAGTATGTCCGTGCGAGGGGGGAGGCGCCATGGCTCGGCGTATAACAGAGGGATTATCTCTGCCAGCCACGGGGCTTTGGGCCACCTGGGTGCTTTCAGGATGAGAGACAGGCCGTGCTCTCTCACCCTGGCCAGTGTGAAATCATCAGGCACAGGGGAGGAAAAGCATACAGGAGCACTTTGGGCCATGGGTGGGGCAGTGCGTCTGCCCCGAGGGGCGCGTCCATGTCCTTTAGCGAGAAGAACATAGGACAATGGTGGTTTTCGCGCGAGGCGAAAAGATCTACAACTGCCTGTCCAAATCTCATCCATAACATCTCCACTATCTGCGGGTGAAGACGCCAATCTCCGTAGATTGGGTTTGCCCTCGATAGCAGATCCGGCGCCTCTGTTCAGAATGCCCAGAACATGAGTCACGCGTTATGACAGAACCCGTCTGCTCCACATCAAAAGCCTGTAAGCTAGAGCGTGGAGTTTGGACGAGCACATGCCACTATAAGCCACTGCCGTGGTATTATCGTACCGTACTAGAACGGGATGTCCCTGCAGACGAGGCAGAAAATGATTCAGAGCTTTCCAAATGGTAAAAGCTCTAAATAGTTAATGTGCGCTGAACGTGGTCTGCTCAGCCACAGACCGTTCAGCATTCTGCCATCCTGGGTGGTTCCCCAGCCTGTTAAGGACGCATCTGTCGTCACAACTTTCCGCATTGTAACCGTCCCGAGGGGGGTTCCCCGTGCGTAAAAGTTCTCGCTCTCCCAATGGCGCAGGGCTGCCGAGCAGGCGCACGTCACCGTTACCGAGCGGCAGAGATCACGAATCGGGCTGAAATGTAGTGTACAAAACCCATTTCGTGGACGCTCTCATTCTCAGGAGACCCAACGGCACAACTTGGATAGATGAAGCCATGAGACCCTGCAGCCTGAGGCATGTGCGATATTGTACTCTCGCCCCTTCTCTGAACTGGGACAGACAGTCCATCAGCGAGCAAACGCACTCTTGAGAGAGACGCGTTGCATGGAGACTGAGTTCAATTCCAAGCCCAGGAAAATAACATTCTGACTGGGAGTCAGATTGCTTTTGCTCGCATTCACCTTGAACCCGAGGGATGTGATGTGCGCGAGCACCCGGCCGGTGACCAGCGACACCTTCTCCTTTGATTTGGCTATGATGAGCCAATCGTCTATGAAAGTACGAATTCTCAGCCCTGATAGTCTCAGGGGCGCCACGCCCGCCTCCGCACACAGAAAGTTCGGGGACTCAAATTGCACCCGAATGGAAGAACTGTGAATTCGTAACAAATGCCTTGGTAGGCGAAACAAATATATTTCCTGTGTGGAGGAATACATTTCCTGTGTGGATGCTTATGTGAAAGAAAGCATCTTTCAGATCGACTGATGTGAACCAGTCGTTCTGCTTTATGGCACGGGCGAGAGAGCCTTGTGTCACATTCTGAAATAGTATTTCCTTAAATGTTTGTTCAACACTCAAAGGTCCAATATATAGCGGGGGGGGCGCCATGCCTTTTGGATAATGAAAGTACCAGGAATAAAAACCATGGTTTATCAGATTGGGTGGCACCATCTGAATCGCTCCCTTGTTTAGGAGGAAGGAAATTTCCTCTTTCAGAATGTGTGCGGCGTTTTCTTCTGTGTGAGAAGAGAGAACACCTGGAGGTTTTATTGCAAACTGCAGCCTGTAACCCTGGGTTACGGTACGCAAAACCCACTCGGGCGCTGAAATGGCTTGCCAAGCCGCTTCGTGACTCGCGAGCGCCCCCGCTCGTGCCGGAGCGGGGCTGTATGGGCCCAGCTGGTTCATTTGCAAATGCGCCATCTAGTGGGCACACTAGAGGCGACATGCAGGGGTTCGGAGGGATTTCCTCTCTCTGCAGTAAGAAGTTTTCTCATTTGATTCGTAACTTTGTGCGTATTGTGTTGGGCAAACACTGGGGCCGAAAGCCTTTATTGACAGAGTGAGGGGAACATAGTGTGGTGTCCACTGTGCTAAACTTTCCCTCACAAAGTACCCCCTGATTTTTAAGTGGGGGGAAAACACACATCTCCTGAACACATGAACTGGGTAGTCTCAAGTGCAGGCAGAAAAATAATATCCACGGAGAGAGATACTCTCTCTGTAACGGATTTATTTAATTTGTTTGTTTTAAAGTGTTATTTAGTTATGTGTGTGTTTTGTGCTGGGGAACACAGGGGCCGAAGCCTTCCACACACAACGTCACTAAAAACACGGGCTGGGCAGCCGCAACTGAGCTGTGTGAGCCCAGCTGGTTGATTTGTGAGGCAATGGCGCCCTCTTGTGGACAGACCCGGGGACGACATGCATGGGATCAGAGAGATTTGCTCTCTATGTTGGCAGATATATAAATCTGCACGAATTCATCTGATTCGTTTGTTAAATGTGTTGTTTAGTGATGTGTGTGTTTTGTGTTGGGGAACACAGGGGCCGAAGCCTTCCACACACAACGTCCACTAAAAACACGGGCTGGGCAGCCGCAACTGAGCTGTGTGAGCCCAGCTGGTTGATTTGTGAGGCAATGGCGCCCTCTTGTGGACAGACTCAGGGCGACATGCATGGGATCAGAGAGATTTGCTCTCTATGTTGGCAGATATATAATTCTGCACGAATTCATCTGATTCGTTTGTTAAATGTGTTGTTTAGTGATGTGTGTGTTTTGTGTTGGGGAACACAGGGGCCGAAGCCTTCCACACACAACGTCCACTAAAAACACGGGCTGGGCAGCCACAACTGAGCTGTGTGAGCCCAGCTGGTTGATTTGTGAGGCAATGGCGCCCTCTTGTGGACAGACTCAGGGCGACATGCATAGGATCAGAGAGATTTGCTCTCTATGTTGGCAGATATATAATTCTGCACGAATTCATCTGATTCGTTTGTTAAATGTGTTGTTTAGTGATGTGTGTGTTTTGTGTTGGGAAAACACTGGGGCTGAAGCCTTTATAACTGGGTGAGGGGAACCAAGTGCGTGCGGTGTGGTTACACTGATTATGTACTTTCCTCACGACAGCATCACTAAACACACGGGCTGGAAAGCCACGAGACGGGATTAACCGACCGTCCGCGGGAGACCCTATGTCTTTTGGACAGGGGTTCCGGGACCGGGAGAGAATCCGGAGGGCTCGTGGCCCGTGAAGGCGGGCTCGATACTCCCAACGGTCGAACAACAGGCAGGCCGCTTGCGTTCGGGGCCGCCTTCCTAGGAAGGCGTAAATTGAAAACCTCAACACGTTATCGTAACACATCAAGGCCCGTGAGACCGTGTTAACAGTCTAGCTGGACGCTACGAGCTTCGTCATCGTAACCGGCCGGTTCGTCAACGAGAGTGAGGTTTTCCCGCGAAGATGTCCTCTTCAGGGAATGCGGATTGGGCTGATGTCAGCTCAAATATTTTAGAAAGGTGGCGCTCCGGGAGTCCCCCGGTAGCGCGTCGTCATCACCGTGTCCTCCATCAGAGTCAGAAAGGCCTAGCACGGCGTTCGGGATCGTGCAACTAAAAGCCGGCTTAGTAAAAGCTAACGTTACAGCAATTACAATGACCGCAATTCTCCGGGTTCTCCTAAGCTTCTCGAGCGTGTAAGGCCCAAGCAGACCGCGCAGAACGAGGGTCCTTAGCGGCGATGAGAGCACCACACGCGGCCGGGCAGGCTCGTCGTGATAGTTCCCCGGAGAAGCGGCGGTTTAGACGGTCACATAGCCATGGGTGGGCCAGCGGTGAAGAACTCGGAATAAACCGTGGCGGGCAGCCATGTAAGGAAGAGCAGGTGAAGGACAGCGAGAGCGCGGGCGGCTCCGGATGCAAAAAACACAGCGGATAGGCTGAAGAAACGACTGTCACTCACGTCTGGCGGAGGCTGATCTGGCGATATGTCCTCCTGAAGACTCGAAAGTGAGCAGCGTAACGTTAATCCAACCGAACTGTGTCAGTGCAGAGATCGCGAGAAGCGAATGTCAACTGAGGAATAGCAGCGCGTGGAGAAGTTATATGCCTCGGTAAGGGGGTGTGGCCTCACCGGGCATTGGCTGCGCGCTTCTGTCTGTCTAGCCAGACTTGGTGCAATTGGATGCTTCTGCAGAGGTCAGGTACAGATGCCCTTCCCATAGGTGGATCTCGAAACGAGATGATGAAAGAGAACGCCCAATTTCAGCTCCGGAGGCTTCCTTAGCACTTGAATACACAGTGATGCGAACAGTTACAATGGCGTTGGTTGGATTTTAATTCACCCTTCGCCGGAAGTTTGATTGACAGGCGATCTGACCAATCATAATGCCAAATCTGCCATTTTGTCTGACAAACAAACCAGACAGGAGAGTTAGGGCCATATTTACTAAACAGGGCAAATTAGCATGAGAGCCCAATTCCAGAAAAGCAGTGATGGGAGTGGACAATTCTGTGCGTGATCTACTGATGACATTCCGGATCATTTCCATAATGACCAACACAATCTACCAAGAGCAGCAAATTAGCGTCTGGTTTAAGACATGCTTTTTTGGGGCAGTAAATAATGGCGTAAAAACCAGTACATCGACTAGCGCAAACCTTAGTAAATCACCTTACATGACTCATTTTCCTCCCATAAATGTTATGTCTGAAAGGAAAACTCCTACAAATGCATATGCAATAAGGTGAGCCGCAAAAATAACCCTTTTCAGCACAAATTTTTCACTGCGTGCCTTAAGTAAATCCTGACAATAGTTTTTAACGCCAAAAGAGGGTTTGCACTGTTTCTAGCTGTTAGTAAATCTGGCCCTTAGTAGATTAACGTTGGTTGGACTTGGTGTGTAAAAAATGGTGTGTATTGACGTCTTTCCGTGGTTGAAACATCATACCTTCTGATGTTCATTCATGTTTATTTTGTGCTATAACTAGTAGGAAGAGACTATCGGTTCACATGCCGCTTGAACTGAGGTGCTACAACGATCTTTCATGACACATTAAAGAGCCACAAAATGGTATTTGTTTGAATTTCTTTAAAAAAAAAGGCCAAATTTAAAAGCTGAGACTTTGTATCATACCAAAAGTAACCTGTTCTGTCTTTTCTGTTGGCGAGATGTCAGTGTTCTCTTTGCTCTTTGCTTTTTACTGCACGAGAACATGATGTGTGGCATAAGAGCGCCAATGGCTTGTCGGACGTAGCAAAAGTAACTAAGGGGGGCGGGTCTTGGCATAGGGTCGATTCCATCGTGAGTCCTCATGCTTTGGAAGTGCATGCAAAGTGGATTCACAGCGCAGGAAAATGCATCCTCTTGACAACACGACATAATGCTACAACATGTTGTTTCTCAGCTACAACTACAGTGTTTGAGGGTGGCTAAACGTACTATGTAGACATTGTTTGCAGGCAGCCAATAAAGACAAACCAACATAGAAATGTTACAGAAGTGAGACTGGGATTGCTGACGACTCGTTTCTGTAATTCAGAATCGATTCTTTCTTTTAGGAGACAAACTGCTATTTTACACACTACATGAAAGATAACAGTATAATGGGGCACTTTAATTTAAACAAAGCTGTAAATATAGGATAAAATGAAAATAAACATTTTATGTTGAAGTAGGCTACTAATATTACTAAAGCTGAAATAAATAGCTAAATAGCTTCAGGCACTTTTTTGTCCCTAACTGTCCCTATTTCATTAATGTCTTGACATATAAGCAGGATATTTGTAGCCTTACCAGGTACACGTGAACGTAGGAAGTAGAGGAATTTTCCATTTTTAGAGTGCATGATGGCTCGCTCAATGAATTCAACCACAGAATGGCAGCGGTCCTCAAATTTAGGGTGACACCATAAACTGAAGGTTCCTGAAGAGTTAAAGGCAATTTTAAGGAAAAGAAATACACTGAAAAAAACAAAGAAGATTTTTTGTCACAGCAAAATATATATAATTTCTCAAATTATATTTATAACTCTTTGATTTACTATTAATTAAAAATATTTTTATTTTTCAAAGACAAAAACATTCATTACAAAGTAAAAAGATTATTTATTACAAAGGCCATACCAATTAATTTTGATTAGAAATAAGCCATATATACATACTATGTATATATATATATATATATTGCTTTTTACAACTTTACAACTTTCATTATAAACAAAAGCTAAAATAGCTGTAATATGAAAGTAGAATTTCACTTAGGATAATACTAAAACATTTTAATGTTTAACAAGTCAATGTTTAATTTAGTTTACTTACTATAAACAAATACAACTTCGAAAGACTCTAATGTTTACCATGATGTCTAAAATATGCATCATATTATTGTGTACTAACAACACACACAAAAAAAACATACCAGAAAACCATACCAAAACCAGAAGGTAGCCAACACTCTGGTGTTGAGTGAAAAAACTATTTAAAAAAAAATTGTTTCTATATATTTTTTTTTCTATGGGGAGTTTTATTTGCTTTTAGACAAACTAAACAAAACAGGTTTAAATTGGAAACCATAATTTTCGATTAGACCAATATAAAAAAGCTAGTGTTGTCAAACCGATGAATCGATTCTAAAATAAAAGTTAGTGTTTATATAATATATATATATATATATATATATACATACATGTGTGAACACTGTATTATATAAACACAAACTTTTGTTTTAGAATTGATTAATTGCATTTAATTGATTTGACAGCACTAAAAATGCACTTTAATAAATGACACTCATTTAAAAAATGTAATTAGGAATGCAGGAAATTAAACGGGGGTGTGAAAACATTTAATGACTATCGATTAGATTTTTACTGTCCCACTGTCATTCTGCAAGTGATGAAATGTAATCTGTTTCTTCAGACGGTGTAGTCAACAATGACCTTTTAATAGGACTCTGAGGATGTGGTTTAGATTGGAAAAAAAGAAAGGAAAAGTTGGCTACCACAGCTCCAAAAATAGAAAAATATCACTACAGGTGACGTTTCAAGCCCAGCGGCTCTTCATCAGATTGGGTTTGTAAACATAGGATTTCATGTGTTTTTTGGCTACACATTCGAGATTGACATGCCAAAAAGGAGTATGTGTGTGTTTATGGATATGTGTTATATAAGGGCCGTAACGGTACATGTATTCGTTCTAAACCGCGACGGTATGGACGTCATGGTTCGGTGCATACAGTCAGACAACGAATACAGTCAGTCACAGACCATCCACACTCCAATCCAGAAGGGGGCGCACGCAGTAATGCAACGCTGCTTGCTATAACCGCCACAACAGGAAAAAGAGCTGAAGAAGAAGAGATGGCGCACCAACCCATAGATATCATATAAAGGCTAGATGGCTCGTCCGCGCTGCTGGCCAATGGAGCTCGACATCCGCACACGGCGGCCATCTTACGACAGGGTGCTCGCTCACTCATAACATGGTGCATGTACTTTTAAATAACCATAACTTGCTCAATTTTCTACCGATTTTCAAACGGTTTGGTTTGTTATAAACGTCAGAGATGTAGCTATTATACTGCATACATATGAATAATTATGTTCAAAATGTTTAAGCATTCAGAATTATAGCCACGTTAATAACGTTTGTAAGAAACCAAACCGTTTGTAAATCCGTCCAGATTTCAGCGAGATAAGAGGATTTGTGTGCGTGCTGCTCACTCACCTTAATTCACAGAGCCCTGTCCTAAGATGGCCGCCGGTGATGCCGGAAGTGACTCCGCCTTGAGCCATCTAGCCTTTATATGATATCTATGCACCAACCATAGACAGTATATAAACGGCACCCATAGATATATACACGGCACCAACCCAAAACAAGTGCTGAGTCCCAATTCGCCTACTTTTGTGAGGAAAAAGTACATACTTTTGAGTGTGTAGCAAAAGAGTATGCACGTTCTGGGACATACTTCGATGACGTCATGCAACGTGAACTTGAACGAGGTTGCCTAGTTACGCACATCGCGACTGTTAACAAAACATTTTACATTTCTTTCATTCCAATATAATTTTATTTACTATTCCCATCTTTTTTTCCTCATCGTTTTTTCCACAATACATTTACAATGTGTTTTACCAAATTGAGGAGTGAAGGGCGTCGACGAAGATCAACGAAACGCAGGTCGTTTGTGAGGCGGCTGGTTCTGACGTTCATGTGCAATCATGTGCAATGTGTGTAACGAAAACTAATTATTTTCTGAGTTAAAATATTTAAAGTTTATATTATAACTATTGTTTAACGTATTTTATACTTAATTTTATCATTATGTAAACCCCGATGAAAATGAACCATGCTTTTACTATAGTAAAAGTGTAGTAACCATGTGTCATTTAGTTGGACTGATAACGTTAACATTTGTACAGCCACAGTATTACAACAAACAAGTCAGTGTGGTCAAATATAACTTTAATTAGGGTTAAACATTTGAATTCTTACACTTAAAAACTGAGGGCGCATCTCCGCATCCGACTGCCATGTTTACGTCAACACCACAAGCTCCTCCCTCCCGCACGCAATGGGTTGTGGGCAATATTAGCCGTTAGAAGGTGCATTGATCTGCACTTCCAATTCTAACCGGAAATAGTAGACCATCCGGGTATCTTTGGAATACTCATTTCAACATACTACGATTTGGGACATACTAATTCTAGTTTCGCATACTATTTAGGACGGATAGTATGCGAATTGGGACTCAGCAAAGAGTTCAGATGGCACTCAAGAGCTTGCTAGTAGCTTATACGCAGAGTTTCGATACATTTTTGGACGCGCTCCTCAAACTTCACGAAAAGGAAACCAGGACGGCAGAAAGCGAAAGTTCGCTCTCTTTAGTTTACAAAAGCACAATGTTTTGATTTTATTGTGAGTGTACACAAATAAAAATAGACAGTTTCGAATGATGTACTAGTCTCATCTGTATGACCCTAAATTACTGAATATTTTAAGTTGTTTCCGCTCTTATAATGAGACAAGATCATTTGGCACTGTGCCGATTTGTGTCGCTGAAGTCTCACTTACTGTCCAGTGATGAAATATGCATGTCCTGGAAATGAAAAGCCTCAGGTGGCGTTTAACTCGCTGTCTCCTCGTAGAAAGGTGAAGTAGGCTCTTTTTTTCCTTCGTGATTTCTCGAAAAAGCGTAATATTGAACTTTTTGCATCTGTCATTGTCACACCATGTTATTGAACTCTCGCACACAAAGAAATCTAATCTTTTAGTTTCATTATTCTATTTATTTTGTACTTTTATAACACAAGAGATGCTTTACAGTTTTGTAGCTAACCAATACCTTTTGTTTTTTTTACCAGCCCTACAAAACAATATGACCTATGTAAGAGTGCATTCTGTTTACTACTTAGTGCTAAATAATACATTAAAAGAGGCTGTACTGTACCAACTAGGGGACTAAATGCCGCTAGGTGGAACAAACTGAAATTTGCACTACTGTCTGTTCAAAATAAATGAAAAGAGCATTGGGGATTTGTTGCTTTTTCCTGTTGTACCGAACTCGTATCGAACCTGTGACCCAAAAAAACGAAGTAACGTACCGAACCGTGACTTCTGTGTACCGTTACACCCCTAGTATACATGTGTGTTTACCTCTGTAGTGCTCCATACGCGTGTGGTGTGTGACTCCCTGTGAGCGAAAACTGAGGCTGAGGATGTATCGTGGGTCTGAACTGTCCCGCACCAAAAACGAGCCATCTGGCTTCCCTCTTAGCTTCATTTCAGCATCCTCCCAGTTCATCGGCCCCCAATACCAGCCACACTGCAGACACACAAACACACACTGACCATCCAACAGTAATGCTTATAGAGAAAACATGCAAAACCCGCTAAATAATATGGACAATCACAGGAAGCCACAGATGTTTCATAGTTAAAAAGGTCTGCCGATACACATGCCCAATGATATTACAATCATGTGACTGGAAATTTTCAGTTGTTTCTTGACTTCACATCAACTAATTTTGTCTCTCACCCGCTCCAGTTCTCTCAGGCTGGCAGTGAAGCTGCTGGAATCGGCTCCTCTCAATGGACACATGATCGGAGCCGGGGCCACTCTGGCAGGGGCCGCAGTGTCCATCGGTGACGCGGCCGAATGAGGAAGTGCTCGGAAGAAAGCATCTGAGACACAAATGGAGCATTTTTTGAATACACCAGCAAATTTTGAGTTCTGATCATCCTAGTTCTGAACTAGACAAGTATCCCATTCAACTAAATGACTACTTATACGTTTTCTTTGGTGTAGATCGTGTCTTGGCAAATAACAAATATACACTACTAAAGACAAAAGTTTGTAACTATGCTGATCTGCTGCTCAAGAAACATTTTGTATTATTTTCAATGTTGAAAGACAGCTTAATATTTTTGTGTAAACCTTGAACCTTGAACCTTTTTTTCTAAATTCTTTGATGAATAGAAAGCATTTAGATAGCATTTATTTGAAATAGAAATATTTTTTAACATTATGAATGTCTTTACTGTAACTTTTGATCAATTTCATGGATTTCATGAATAAAAGTGTTTTAAACTGACCATAAACTTTTGAACAGTAGTATAAGTTGACAAATAACAGTTTCAATCATTTTAGTTTAAAATGTAGTCTAAAATTGTGTCCATTTTGTCAAGTTTTCTGCAGTATGACAGGCTTATCAGTGTTATAATCGTAAATTGTTAAAAGTACAAACATCCCAAGTTAATAATATGACGTTATTAAAAGGGTTGTATATAACAATCAGACAAGAAAGAAACAAAATATGTTATTTGTTAATATGTAATTTAAAATTATGTCTAAATTAATTCGGATGAGACAAGGTCTAGTTGTCACATTTTATTTACGCCAGCGAATATTCATCAGTGCAGGTTAATTTCTGTATAAGCACAAACTTTAAAAGTATTGGATACAAAAATTAAATATTTTCACCATTACTGTCAATGAAAAAGATACAATTGACTGAACACACATTGACCTATTGACAGCTAGAGCAAAAAAAAGTTTGTTTTGAAACAGAATTTACAAAAATATTCTAATTTCCCTAGAGAAAAAAACCTAAACCAAAATGTATTTAAAATATATTTATTTCATACTAAGAATACTACAAATCCACTAACATATTTACTGTGATATCGCTTGAGACTTTTTGGAGTACTTCTTTATTGCTGTTACGTCCTTGCTTTGTTAATGTTTTTTTCTTTCCAAGAGTCTTTCACTTTTACTTTCACTTTCTTAGTTATGTTCTATTGGCCCACGCCGCTCACCTGGTCGCAATGTTCCTGTGACGTCACTGACCGGCTCTCCAATCAGATCAGTGCACCGTGGTATAAAAGTGGAGAGGAGATAACACTAACAAGGCCCTATAGAAACTTTGAAACTATGTTCTATGACAGAACATAGTTCTGTTTTCTATGTGTTGAACATAGCATAGAACACTGTTTCATCTCCGTTTGTTTTACCTCTGTTATTGCAGGTAAGGAGGACAGGTAAGGAGGTCGCGCGACATACATTGTGGACTCAGTGGACTCGGACGACACAAAGACTTTTCATTTCATTACTTTCTTTTGACAGTTCGGTTAGAGATTGGGCCGCAAGTTAGCTTGGTTTTGTTTTTTTGTTTTTATTTGGAAGCCGCCTGCGTTCCTTCTCCAATTCTCCTTATTTTTCTTAAATTTGTAAGTGCCTTGTTATCTGTATTTTTCTTATTTTCCCATACTGTGTATATGTATAGGTGGGTTTTAGTCTTGTTTAAAGCTACCTCCTATTGTAAATATTTCTACTCATGATATATATATATATATATATATATATATATATATATATTTCACCTTTTTGTAAATAAAACAATCGCTTGCAGTTCAGGTAGTGGTGTTTATTTGCCTTTACTCCTCACCTAGTTATGTCGTGTATCTTCAAATGTGTGTTTCTCCCAAATTAATGTTACTCCCCTATACCCCTTGATTGACCATCTCAGGGGTCGTAACAATTGCACAATGCACATTTATTAATATTAAGCATAAAATGTGTTTTTAATATCACTAATAGTAGGGATAGTATGATCTCTGTATAACATCAGTCTTTAATTGCAAAATATTTAAAGTGTACTTGCAATAGGTCCACTTTAGCACAATCAAATATACTGAAGTATATCTTTAGTTGGACCTCAGCACTATTTCTGGATAACTAAAATAAGTTGTTCCAATTTAGCAGACTTTAGGTATACCAATATAGGATATCAAAAGTACAATTGCAGGGTATTTATATTAAGTACATAAATATGTAAATGTATTTGTAGTAAACTTAGGATAAATATATTTCAAATACATTTTGGTAAATTTATTTTTCACTAGGGTTAATAGGGTTCTGAACTGGATGTTTAAAACCAAACACACAACTTCCCTCAGTGACAGCATCTCCCCTATAGCATATCACACTGCAGGACACATCTTTCACAAGCTATGCTTCCATCCACATATTTAATGAGCATTTTGGGATAAAATGCTTTTTAAAAAAACGTCAATATGTGCATACATTCTAAAAATGCACATAAAAAACATATGTGGTCAACTGAGGCAGATACATTTTTTATCCGATAAGAAGACATGCGCATAAACTATGATGCAAACATATTTACCGAATGAATCCCTTGATGCAAAAAACTCTTGTGACTTCTTCTCAACAGTGGATGTGGTTGATAACTGGACTAACCAGTGGACCAATTACAGTGCACAACATCTCAAATTTTGGTTTGGTCATTCTGAAATGCCTGAGCCAAAGTCTGTCATCAAAATAATTTGGTATAATGACCTCCCAGAAGCATCTCACATGACTGTGTTCCCTAACACCATACATCTGAACGCAGATAACATGACAGCATTTATGGTTAAGGTTTCGTCTGCGCGCTCTGAGACGCAAGTCATTTATGATGTAGAAAAAGATCTAGTGGCTTCCTGAATTGCAGCAACTTTTACTAAAGAAATGTTGTGCTAATTTCCCAGGAAGGGATCATTTTTTTCTCTTGAACACATGGTATTGGAAATATTCCAATTTTGCACATAAGTCAAATTCGCAACTTTGGATGGAAACATAGCTAGTGATGAAATGCCATATCAACTACATATAAATATGTGTACATGCTGTTATAGATAATAAAGTTACCAAATCTTTACCATCAACCTTTATATTTTATACAAAAGTTCTATATGAGTTCTTCAGCAAATTAACTACAAAGCTTAAGTTTGAACACCATCACGCTCACACTTCCTCTCTTTATAAAGTTAGTCACTAGTCACACTGCCTTCTTCCTCCAAACTGCGAAAGGAACTGAGAAACGAAACCACGCGGTCAACCAAAGCCTTTGTTTGACAAAACGATACATGCGGCAGATGGCATGTATTGTCTTTGCCTTTTGTCTTTTTCACAAGAAACATCACAGATTACATTCACACTTTATTCCATTTCCCTTTATGTTTGATGGAATAAAGTTGCTTCTGAGGGCGGAGAATGAGCCGGTTCGCAGAAAGGGAAGGGGATGTTGGAGTCTGCTCTCAGAACCAGAAAGGTGCCCTGAAACACCCTTAAACACACACCGCCCCCTCCACTTCACCCAAGTCTTACCATTGAGGCTGAGACTATGCTGGATGGTGGCGTGGAGAGGGGGAGGAGGAGGTAGAGGCAGAGGGAGAGACTGCAGGGACGCCCCCATTACACTCACTAGGAAAGGCCCAGGCTGCGGCCCACCTATATCGTCTGGAAGAGAGCAGGAGGGAGGGTTCAGAGCCAGGAGAATAAGGAGATGTCACAGAAAAAGCAATGGAAGCGTAGAGAAGGTTAAAGTCTATTAGAATGAGACAGGAGCCTGGGGCGATGAAGAGGAATCAGAACATGACTAAAATCAGCCCTAACACCATTCAGCTTCAGAGCAAAAGGAACAGAAACAATATTCTTGCATATATTAGCAAAAAGTGATCAAATGCAGCCAGATTTCAGAAGATTTTGATTAGACTAACAATAATATTACATGCAATGACCTGTGATTTATGTATGAATAATGTTGTTTTGCCTGTATGAACCATAAAGGAGCCAGACAAATCCTGCAATTATGTTACAATATCTGATCCTCTTATAGCACTTGAAGACTAAGACACCGTGACAGGAAGCATATGACATGGGGAACTGCAGCATGGGTAAATCCACACGCTCGTATGTGCATTCAATCACTTACTCACGACACTGGAAAATTTTGTTTTTTTCTACTTTAAAGGAACATTGCGGGTTTAATAAAGTGTTTCATTGAGATACTATTCTAGTTTTTAGGAATATTTTGAATTAGATTTTCTTTTTATAATTTCGGTTTTCATTGTACTAACTTTGTTAAACTAAATGAAAATGAGTAATGTTGTAAATAAAGTGTACGTCTTTTAATACTTGATTTTATTTCAACAAAAGTGATATTTTTTATGGCTTTAGTTTTAGTTAACTCTATGATAACACTGGTTCAATACAATCTTATTTAACAGCATTTGTGACAATGTCGATTATCACAAAGATTTATTTTTAATTTATTCACAGTGAGGCTTTTACTATGGAATTGAATGTGGCCAATCCGTACAACTTACACTCATTGTTTCAATAGTAAATGATAATAATATTTGAAAACAATAAGAGTGTTAACATGATTGTAGTGGAAAAATCACTTTTACCTACAGTGTAAAGTTATATCTAATTTTTAGTAACTCTAAACATCTGTAAAAATTATTTAAATAGCATCACAGCTCAAAAATACATAGGTTTAAACAAAATAATTAATGTAAGTGATTGTTACAAAGTCATGAGCTTCAAAATTCTACTTTTAAATACTCCAAAAATTGTCTCTATTCACTTGCATAAGTATCTCATTGTAACCTCCATGTTTCTTTCTTTTTTTTCTTTTTTCAATAAACAAGTCAAGTTAGATTTTTGTGCTAATCAACATCATGCCACAAATGCTATACATTGAGCTTAAAGGAATAGTTTACGTAAAAATGGAAATTCTGTCATCATTTGCTCACCCTCAAGTTGTTTCAAACCTGTATGAATTTCTGTCTTCTGCTGAACACAAAAGAAGATATTTTGAAGAATGTGGGTAACCAAACAGTTGATGAACCCCATTGACATTCTTCAAAATATCTTCTTTTGTGTTCAGCAGAAGAGAGAATTCATACAGGTTTGAAACAACTTGAGGGTGAGTAAATTATTACAGAATTTTAACTTTTAAGTGAACTATTCCTTTAACTATTGAACCCAGAATATTCATATATACCTCTACTCTCAACCTAAACATACTTCAAACAAAAATCAACTTCAAACACAACGAGTGAATAATCCCACATACCTAATCATCTTTGTTCCCTCATGGCAAAGACTAAAAATCTAAAATCTGTCTCTCTAGTATTCAGATTATTTCAAACTTCACACTGAGACCACACTGAGCTGATGAACAGGAAGAAACTGTGGAGTGGTCTCACTTTATTAGAAAAGGAACTGCTCATCTGTGTGACAAATACTGGTAAAGCTTAACCACATGTAGGCTTGCACAATAACTCATTTTAAGTGGCGCTTCTCTGAATTATATGCTTTCAGAATGCAATCAGAGACTCCGGTAACCATGAAATGAAAAGAATGAAGGCCGAATAAAAAAGGGGAAATGAAAGGACAAAGTGGAAGAATAAGCAAGTACGTTGACGTCCTACACGGCATCTTTAACATCCGCCTTGGGTTCGCTCACAGAGTTGAGGTGAAACAGATCATCTTTTAAAACTGCAGTGACATAATCTCAAAATTATTTTTTGAAAACTTGTGTATGGATTTTGATGGGAGGTACTTTGATCTTTTACTTTAAAATGTCAAAAAAGTAATAAAAAAAGTCAAGCTCCTATATTATCAGATCATTATTTTCTTTTAAAGGCAAATTTTAGGAATATTTGATTGACAGGTGAGTAGGCCGTCCTTTGATGTTGTCTGAGACCAACAATGAAGCTGAGTATAGGGTCTTTCGCACCGGGTAGTTCTAGGAACTGGTGGTTCCCCGAGAACTAATGGTTCCCATAGGAACATTTTCCTGGTTGCATCCGCACCGCCAGTAGGACCTCTGAAGTGACGTAAGCCACGCAGGTTCTTGTGACTTTTATTTTGACGGCGAGGAGGACCTTTATTTTGATGGCGCTGAGAATGCCAGCCCGAGCACTCTCCGTGTTCATTAGTTTACAATCTGTCTAACAGTCCTGTCTAATAGAACTGTTATACATAGAAAGACAGTATATAAAAAGTTATTAGCGTGTACTGAGTGGTTGATGTCCAGTGTTGCTAGCTGAGCAGAAACACATAATCATGTTTCGCTTGGTCCCCTCAAAGTTGCGTTGGATTTTCTCCTTAGCTTAAAGGTTAAGAGGCCCATCTATCACTGTTTTCAATGTTTGTAGAGTTAGTTTCTGGAGTAAATATAGAGGTTATAATCTGTATTTTTTTTCATAGCTTTTTTAAAAATAGCGGGTGCTGGTGTTTCGTGTGTGTTCGGCCAATCCGCGTACACTAACGTCACTGGTAGTACCTATAGTGCTGGTTTAGAGCCTACTCTAAAGTAGGAGCTAAATTGGTACCTCCAAAAGGAGTTTCTAAATCGTTCTTAGTTCCTGCAGTGCGAACACGCCAAATTCCGTGTACTTCCGCCAAAAGTTCTAGGAACTATGAAAAGCTTCCTCCGGTGCGAAAGCCCCTTATAATTACTTCAAAAACAGCGACTTTACCCCCACGTTGCTGAGAAATATAATGTAGCTGTTCAGTAGCGAAGCTATATTACTAAGAAACTGAACTTCCTGTGTTTGCAGTGCAATCTAACTTAGATTATCTAAGATCTCTGTGTGTGAGTGATGTGTGTGTGTGCTTCAATAAAAGCAGCGCATTAATATAGAACAGTAATTTATGACTGTTTTTACTGTGTTTTTCATCAAATAAATTCAGCCTTGGTGAGCATAAGAGACTTCTTTCAAAAATTTCAAACAGTCTTACTGACCCCAAACTTTTGAATGTAACCGTAGATAGAGGTGACAGTACAAAAGATGAAGGGAAGATACCCGGGGAGGGATGGGGGAGGTTGCTGGAGAAATATTTAAAAAGTATGAAACAGATGGAGATGCGAAAGGTAAGAATGAAGGAAAGCAGAAACGAAAGAGATCAAGGGGGTGTGTGAACATCTGTAGTGGTGCTCACCTAGCAGACTGAGGCTCCGCCGAGGGGGAGGTGGAGGAGTGGGAGGGTGAGGGGAGTTCCTTCCTCTCTGAGAGATGTCCACATCCACCAACGACACCGTCTCTCCTGCAACCAGAGCAATAGTACTTAATGACAAGAGCCATAAGAACGACATTTGTTACAATAATGTAGCATCATTCCAAAGATTGGCCTAAAATGTACGTCTTTTAATATTTGATTTTATTTCAACAAAAGTGATATTTTTTATGGCTTTAGTTTTAGTTAACTCTATGATAACACTGGTTCAATACAATCTTATTTAACAGCATTTGTGACAATGTCGATTATCACAAAGATTTATTTTTAATTTATTCACAGTGAGGCTTTTACTATGGAATTGAATGTGGCCAATCCGTACAACTTAAACTCATTGTTTCAATAGTAAATGATAATAATATTTGAAAACAATAAGAGTGTTAACATGATTGTAGTGGAAAAATCACTTTTACCTACAGTGTAAAGTTATATCCAATTTTTAGTAACTCTAAAACATCTGTAAAAATTATTTAAATAGCATCACAGCTCAAAAATACATAGGTTTAAACAAAATAATTAATGTAAGTGATTGTTACAAAGTCATGAGCTTCAAAATTCTACTTTTAAATACTCCAAAAATTGTCTCTATTCACTTGCATAAGTATCTCATTGTAACCTCCATGTTTCTTTCTTTTTTTCTTTTTTTTTCAATAAACAAGTCAAGTTAGATTTTTGTGCTAATCAAAAGCATTTGTTACAATAATGTAGCATCATTCCAAAGATTGGCCTAAAATGAGACTAATCTCATCCAAATCGTGTGCCTGTGTCATTATATTTCCCATGCACTGTGTAAGCTGCTCATTAGTGGCTTGCAAATGTGCCTTCATTTAATGTATTCCAAGGATTCCTTTAGGTTCTAACCCAATATGTTCCCCTAAATCTTCGTTTACCTGTGAAAACGGGGGTAAAAGAGGCCGCAGAGAAGGCACTTTGTGCCCTTGTTAGTCCAGGTTGGCTGCAGAAAGACAATCATCATTTTAATTATTAAAATAAAAAAGACAACACATTCATTTACATTAATTCTGTATCTCAAAGTTATCATATCATTATTTATTTATCTACAGTTTATAATGAATTAAGTATACATATAAGCACACTTGACTCACCTGAGGTCAATTATGACTTTGCGACTATCATATAAAAACAAATCAAAAGAGCAACCGGTTTAATGAAATGTGTTTTATGATAGACATTTTATGAGAGATTTAAAAAAAAAAAATTATGGAGAATGTGAAGTGTGCAAAAAGTGTCCAATTTCACTATTGTGTGTGAAGCGGGGCTAAATCATTGATTGAAATGTTAAATATTCTTGGGATAAAGACTATAGTTGGTTCCATAAGGCTGTCTATTTGTAGGTAAACCCAGAATACTTCAATACACCATAGGTTCTCTATGCAATTTCCAATTGTTTTTTTAGAAAGAGGTCTATTATTTAATAGTACATCAATGTCTGTTTTTCTACACTCCTAAAAAAATTTGTAAAAATTGTATCTTTAGGGATACAACAGCTTGTTACAACGGTAGTGCCCTTAAAGGGACAACTCCACCTTATTTACCCCATCCTCTATAGATATCCTCTATAGATATTCCCTTTAAAGGGATAGTTCACCCACAAATGAAAATTGTCCATCAGTTGAGTCCATCAACTGTTTGGTTACCAACATTCTTTAAAATATCTTATTTTGTGTTCAGCAAAAGAAAGAAATTCATACAGGTTTGTAACACCTTGAGGGTGAGTAAATGATGACAGAATTTTTGGGTGACCTATCCCTTTAAGTGCTACCCCAGTGACTAGCTGTTGTACCCCTAAAGATAAAATTATTGTAAATTTTTTCTGACAGTGTAGGCTACTCCATAAAACTACATACAGAAATTTGAAGGAACCAGATTACTAACCAGGACCAACGGTTGCTCAAAAACTCTTGTTCTTGTGAAAGTTGTAGTCATTAGGCTACGTGGCAAGTTGTTATTAACTTTTTAAAGCATTATAATAAGGTTTATTAGTTAACATTAGATAATGTATTAATTAACTGACATGAACTAACAATGAGCAATACATTTGTTACAGTATTTTGTGTCAGTATCACTAACTTTGTTAGTATTAGTTAATAAAAATACCGCTGTTCATGGTTTGTTCATGTTAGTTCACAGTGCATTAACTAATGTTAACAAATACAACCTTTGATTTTATTAACATATTAGTAAATATTTAAATTAATATTAACTTAGATTAATAAATGCTGAAGTATTGTTCATTCTTAGTTCATGTTAGGTAGTTAACTAAGGTTAATAATGAACCTTATTGTAAAGTGTTATTAAATATTATATAAAAATATATGTATATTTATTATATTTAAAAAAAGCAATATTTAAAAAACACAACTGCTTAAAAAAATCACTTTTGAGGTATGACTGTAGTTTTTATTGTATGAAAACAACTATGAAATTGTCTTCAAATTATGTTAACCTCAGAGCTTTTTAACTAAAATCATTAACTAATCATAAGATGCCATTCTAAAGAAAGAAAGAAAGAAAGAAAGAAAGAAAGAAAGAAAGAAAGAAAGAAAGAAAGAAAGAAAGAAAGAAAGAAAGAAAGAAAGAAAGAAAGAAAATTCCTGAGGGAGCTCAGGAAAATCATAAATCTTGTTGTTGAATGAAATAGTACAAATGAATAATAAAAGAATACAACAATGTAATCATAAGATCTTCAATATTTAATTCCAAGGTTGTTTGGGCAGAAGAACTCACCTGGCTGTGTCTTGTTCCCCACCGCTCGCTCCAGACATGTCCACTAAACTGCCCGCTGAGGATATGGAGAACGTGACTGAGGGTCTCTTGTCCAAAAGGTTGTTAGAGCCACTACAGCTTTTAGTTCTAAAAAGTTTACTCAGGCGTATTTTAAGCGAGCCCTTCCTGGATTTCCCTGGTACTTTCAAAGTCTTCTCTCCTCCGCTGGCCGCGGAAAGATGCGCCCGGGTCGTGTTCCTGTCCGACCGGGCCTTCGGTGTGGACGCCTGGCTGGAGCACGGGGTGTCCTGGCTGGATGCGGCTTGGGATAGAACCTCAGGAGTCAGTTTATCTGTGGTGGGAGCCTGAGGCCTGGTGTTTACAGAGTCTCGCAACAAACAACACGCCGGTGAGCAAAGTCCCCCGGACACCGCCATAGCTTGTCCGGACAGCACCGACGGGAAACATTTGAGCGCAAACCCACCCGGCTCATTGTTTTGGGAATCGGTCTTCTGACAGGCATTGATGCCCAGGCCGTTCACCTCTTCTGACCCGAGGCCCTCCAGAACCAGCAGAGCATCGCTGGTCTCGGTCGGGTCATCTCCCTGCCTGATTCCAGCCGAGCCGAGCATGCTTTGACACGAGCAGTGCTGCAGCTCGCCGTCCTTCAGTAGGAATTCTGGTACCGGAGCGACTCCCAGCTCGCCGAATTTCCTCGCCAGCTCCAGGACGGGACCCTCGGGCAGAGCCGTCGTGCAGCTCCAGCCCGGCTCTGTCATCGAGCCCGTTTTGTGATCCACCACCGGCGGCCAGTCTTGTTTGTCTGTGATCAAGCGATGCCGGTGACACAGTTCGGCTCCCTCCGTATCCGTAGCAACCGCTGGCAGTTTGAGCTGTGGATGCAGCGTCCATGTAGGCGGATGCTGAGCGTCCACAGCGCCAGACTCCGAAGCGAGTACCGCTTGCTCCTCAAAAGCCCTGCGCTGATCCTCCGATTTGTTCTCGGCAAAACCTTCAGAGTCTCTCGATATGTTTCTGAATACCAACAGCTGAGGCCCCATTCCACCTCGGTGGGTGAGATCGTACCCGTGGGCCTCGGCTGAATGAAGAGGAGGCGGCGGCACTGACAGCGCAGGTCTAGTCGCCATCACTCCCGCGTCAGGTGCCTCCGTTCCGCTGGCCTGCGGAGCTTTGTTCACCGCCGAGATGTGGCCGTGATTCTGCGTGCATTCAAAGTTCCCCTTGATACCCACCGTCAGTCCAGTGCCCGATGACAGATTCCCATTCTCCTCGTCCAAGCGGTCATCCTCGGCCGCGGAGACCAGGCGCATCAAGACAAAATCGGGAGACATATCTTGCGCGTTGTTCATTATTATTCCTCAATATACTGAAGGAATGAGCGATATCAGCGTTTCACATTGCTCCAGTCATGAGATTTCGTTTGTATGATGATGGTAATCCTCTTGGTAACGTTAGCCCTCTCACTCAGCGCCAGACAATTAGTGCATTTAAACTCTATTTCAGTCGCTGCTTCAACATTGCGCACGTCCTCGTCTCATTTCGCGTCCGGCCTTAAAAATCTCCACGGATCTTTGTAGGGTCATACATAACGCTTCGTTTCACGCAATCCTAACGGCGTCTGTGGTCACATTACTGTCGAGGCCCCACCCGCCCGCTCACTTCCGCAAATTCGATGCGTTTCGTGTTTGGTCTTATCGGTGCCATTGCTGTCCACTTGGCTGCAGGCTGTGTGCTGTCCCCCTTAGTGACGTGCACCGTGCTGTAATGTTGCTTTCATGTCATTTACCGCGCTGTTGTCTGGAAGATGGCCTTACCAACTGATGTTTATGATGCATCAATTGTAGTGGCATCGCCTTACCGCACGAATTCACCACTAATTAAACTCTCCTTGCAAATCGGTTGCATTATGAGTCAACGATAACTGACTTGCGCGATTTAGGCTAATCATTTGAATGACTCTCATCCTGATATACAAAACATGAAAATAAAAATAAAGCATGGTGTCAAATAGAAATAGAACCACAGTTATTCATTATATTATGTAGCGTGTAGCCTATAAATGATAACTTATTTAAACTAATAATTTATCATAACATAGGCTGTTTTTATCAGCAGGGTTTTTATGAATGTACATGGAAATGTTTTACCATTGTAATCTTAAATGGTGCAACAAATATGTATTTTTAAAGTACAAACATTTCAATGCATTTGAATTAATAGCCTATGCTGTAATAAAATAATTTGAAAAGAAGTAGCATAATTCTGTTAGTTCTAGATGGAATATAGCATGTGATTTTCCAAAAGTATTATAGTATCATCCATGCCTGTACATATTGCAAAATCACTGCGCATGATGTGTATGCCATTTAAAGGCCTATTGAGACCAAATACAGTTATTGTTTACATTCACCCATTGTTCTGTGGTCAAGACTTTAAATTCGAGCTGTATTTGTGAAATGCAATTTCTTTTACCGACCGAATGATGTCGCTATACACAAACAATTTACACAAGCCCATAGAGCCCCTTAAAACCTGCTGTTCACAACGAGTTTATGGGTTTTAATACAGTTATGGGTTTACACAAATATCCAGAAGAAAATGTGTTTTCATGGTACTTCATCTGCACATATTGCATGAATTGACATCATCCTCTCCAATTAAATGCACACAATACTGTGGCACATAGCCTAACACACACAAACACAGATCTATCTATAAAAACAAACAAACAAACATTTACACAGTTAAGGTTTTGAGAAGGGTGTGCATGTACATAGACACACATATGTTTAGGGGCACACACACAGTCACAGCCTCTGCAGTCCTGAGTGGGGGTGGGGCCCCACAGGAATGAGTGTTGAATCTCAGAACCCTGTTGCCATGGCACCAAAACAAGGATTTGCCTGCATTACCTAGTATGACTGGATTTGTCTGAATCATCTCTCTCTATCTCACTCACATACACATCTTTGACAGACGTTCATTCATGTATACACATGTACACATGTGCTTTCTACTTTCTTTCTTTTTTTAATTTCCCTGATTGATGCACAAAACATTTGCAGTTCAAAACGCAATTTGCTTATCAGAGATTAGCATTTCAGTGCACTTCATCTGCCAGACAGATGCAGACTTGTAAACCGCTGCATACACATATTCACAATGTCACACACAGTCCATAAAAGACCACTCATGACTGACCCAGCCGGAAAGTGTTGGGTTAATCCACAAAGCGGTGAGATTCTGATGCATACCCAACCGAGAGGATTACCCTCCCATCCTCTCATCCATCAGCCCATCCTCATGCACATACACTCAACATAACAATCCAACATTAACAGATGTGCCTCTCTCAGCACTCACCACAACTGGGAGATTGGGAGAGGGAGCGAGAGAGATGGGAGAGTGGGAGAGATTTACAGGAGGACTGCAGAGTAAGTGAAGAGGTAAGCAGAGAGAGAAACAGGGGTATTGTACAAGTTCTCGGTTTCTTGTTGATCTTTGTTACTCACTCCAGTTTCTTGCAGGCCTGTTAACTCCAGCATCACATCCAGAAAGGACCTGACCAACTTATTGTAGGACGCATGGAGCATAAATGTTGTTGAGCTTCATCTTCATCTTCAAAAATGAGTGGTGCATGTCAGTCCGTGTGTGAACGCACACTTATTTGACACAGTTGCGATTGCACTCAAATTATCACCACTGACACCTGTGGTTCAATCGGTTTACAAGAAAAGGAGAGAAGAAGCAAAGACAGGGAAAGAGAAGAAATGGAGGCCTGCACTTTGAAAGCATCTTTCAGGATGTGAGAAAACGCAAAAGCTGATCTTTTCCTTCACAAAAAGCATTGGAGGAGCAGTTTCTACAAGGATGGGCCTGTGTGCTTGTGTGCTACCTCTTCTGCTTCTACTGCCTAGCATGCTTTCTGCTCAGCTCAGCACTGTGTCTGAAGTTGAGGACACGTCCAGCTTGGAGTTCACCCCAACACCTTGTTTTACTGACCCAAATACCCTAGAAGGGAACAGCTTGTCACCCAGCCCCCTACCCACCAGTCCGGCTCCTGTAAGCACGGAGGAGGACCGGTCTTCTGTGGAGAACTACCTCTACTCTGGCGATTCGTCCTCCTTGTCCTCCTCCACCTGCACACAGACATTCCAGCTGCTTGTTCAGCGGGGATCTCTGCCTAGAGAGCTTCTCCCTCTCTTGCACCAAGCCATAGCGTCTCTGACCAATGCGGCCAACTTTCTCAACCTGATATTTCAAGCTAGTGAGCTGAGAGAAACAAGTGTACGAGAGGATATCGAGTGGTACCACGCACTGGTCCGGGCCATGCTCGAAGGGGACAGGCCAGGCCTGGTCAGACGAGCTTTTCTAACATTCGACGCAGACCCCACAATCCAACTGCCCCAATTGGTGCTCCGTGCCTCTAAAGGCACAACCCAGGACACTCTCCTGCAGGACCTGACGTCTGTCTGGAGCAGCTTCCGTCCTCCTACCCCTGACCAAAGCTGGTTTGATTCATTCAAGTCTAGCTCTCCACCCCTCCATATCTTGTCTAAACGGGTTCTTCTAAATGACCTAAGCACCCTAGATACTCCCAAGTGGGCACGTGGGGATAGTTATGTGATCAACAGCAGCGGGGTTCAGTGGGGCGAAGTCCCTTTCCTTGAGTGTGTTGATGGCCGCTTTTTGCCAGGGTGGTTACTCAGCCTCTCAATGCCATTTTACGGATTGAAGCCAGACCTCAGCCCAGAGTTTAGGTCAGTGCACTTTCTTCAACTTCTTGTTTAAATAGTTTCTCGTTTTTGTACGCTCAAATTTTTATGTCTTTCAGTCATCTCTGGCTATTCACTCAAAGGGATAGTCCCCTTAAAAATGGATATTCTGTCATCTTTTACTCATTATTTATCTTGATTACTGACTTCCTTCTGTGGGATACAAAATAAGATATTTTGAAGAATGTTTCTGTTCCTTTTTGTCAATACAATGAAACTCAATAGGGTCTGAAACAGAACCCCATCGGACCCCATTGACTTCAATTGCATGGACAAAAAAATATGCATTTTTCCAAATTTCTTGTTTTGTATTTCACAGAAGAAAGAGAGTCATCAGATTTGGAATGACATGAGGGGGAGCAAATGATGACCGAATGTCCATTTTTGGGTTAACTATCCCATTAATTTCATTTCGAGTCTTCTGTCATTACTGTTACTTTGTTGTCACTACCGTATCTTTGTCGTCTCTCTATGCGTTCTGGTGGTAGGGGTGTGATCCGTATTGATGTCAATGTCCAGGGATTCAATGTGGATCAGTGTGCCAGTGGAGACTTCTGGTTTGCAAACACACACCAATGTAATCGTACCAGCATGGAGGTGAGAGTGCACCATCATTGACCAATACTTTCCATACGGGACCTACTGCAGACTGGTCTTAATGGTCTTAACACCATTTGGGTATTTAAAATGACTTTAAAGGTCAATCTGTTTTCATTATCATACAAGAAGCTGCTCTATTGTAGGTTCAGAGCTCTTCTTCAGATGGTCAGAATGATATATATAGGCTGAATGGGTGGATTTCACTAACCAGGGACAAGCAGGGCCAGAACACATTCAGAGATCCACTCAAAACGCTAAATGTCAAGAGGACATTTGTGGTGAAGTGATTTATTTTTGTAAGTGTCTTTGTGAGCATGTTTCGTTCTCCACTGTAATGCAGCTATTATGATAGCATTAGCATTTTGTTATCAGCTATGCTCTCCTCTAATATTTTTTTCTGTAAATTATATCATCATGTTTTTGGATTGACATTCCTTACTAATTGACACAATTGAGATTATATGTACTTGGGCAATTACTGGGGGTAGTCCACCTAAAAAATTTAATTCTGTCAAAACTTACTCTTCATGTCATTGCAAATCTGTATGACTTTCTTTCCTTTGTAGGACATAAATGAATCAGTTTTTTATTTGTCCATAAAGTGGAAGTAAATTTTAATCAAAACTGTTTGATTACCAACATTCTTCAAAATATTTTTGTCTGTATTTTACTTAAGATTGTCAAACAGGTTTGGAACAACATGAGAGTGAGTAAATGAAGGAAAAAAAGTTATTTTTGGGGTTAACAATCCTTTTAACTGTAATACTACACATTTCATAATGCCTGTTGCCATCAGATCTGGCATCTCAATAATATTTTGGGTTATTATTAAGTAACATATTAAAACATCACCTGCTTTACTCATTGTATTGCCGGACTGTTATATACATTTCCCATTTCCTGCTCCCACTGTTTTCCATCATCATACTCCCACTTTCATCCAGACCTTCTATTTAAAGATGTGAGCACTGGGTGCAGGATGATCTGAAGGATTAGTCTGATAATCCTGTGATGCTCACATACCACAACCCCCCCTCCCCAACCCCACACCCCTTCCACAAGACTCAGACTCCCCCATCATCCTGACCTACCAGAGCACAAGCTCACAGGTGTTGGCAGGTTAAGCAACGGCAGGATTTGGCACACTGAACGAATTTAATGAGAATTGAGTTGATCCCCCTAAGGAGCAACGTATAAATAGAACAGTTTTGTGTCATAACAATGCATTAATTAGATTGACATAAATAGATTGACATGATCTATGATATAGTCCCATGTATATTTTAAAGGTACATGTATACATACTGCTCAGTAAAGTGCTGGTTTTACTGAAGAATTACTTGACACGGTAAAGATCTGTGAAATAAAACATTACTCCACTTTAAGAATCAACAAAATCATTATTATGAATAGATACTGAATAGAGATACATAGCATCTATGTAATTATTATTTTATTTATTCTCAATTGCTCCTCTTCAAGTGGACAATATCCTTTTATAAACAAGAATCTTGTTCGTAAGTGAAAATATAAAATGTATGTGAACAGTGCTGGATTTCCTTGAATAAAAAGATAAAGCTCTGCCAATAGAGGTATTACCCCTCCATTTAGGATTTAGCTTAGATTAACTCAGAGTGAGTCTGATGTGTGGGTCAGCCGACTCTCACAGATAAACTGCTGATGAGAGACCACACATGCAATTAATGGCAGAAAGCAGAGAGAACACAATCATACTGGCAGAAACATCTGTGTTGATTTCCCCTTTCTAGGAGCAAGTCGTTTGCATATACAGATGAAGGTAAAACAGATGAGCATACTTTTGACCTCACCTCTCGTTCTTTCTCTTCCCCATAGTGTGAGCCCATCCCACAACAGGGCTTCCGGATGGGTCAGTACTGCTGCCGATGCAAAAAGGGCTACTACAGTCCAGTTCCAGACATACAAAACAAAAGTAAGAGGCTTGAAATAATCAAAAATCAGTTGCAAAAGTGGGTCTATACAGTCGGTTTAGACTTATTTGATTAGATAATATATAGCTAACATGATGCCATATAAAAGTATCTCAATTAATGATTGGGCAAGGGTCAAAGTTATAGCAGAAAGGCATTAAAACATTAGCTTTGATGTATTTTTGTACATCATTTTTTCTGTTTTCTTTGGAACGATTGAGCTTTGCCTCTCTTTAGGTATATATGGCAGAAACGATAGATAGGGCCCCATACACGTTTAAAAAAAGTTTTACCACCTTACCATGAGGGCACACGAACAGTTAAAGGGGATTTAAGTATTTATTCACTGACATGAAGAATCTTGGGATTAACAATGAATTGAATTGTGCTAGATTTTAAGGATGAAAACATGTTTATAAATTAACCTCAATTTACAATTAAAATTGATCATGGATTATTGTACATTTCATATCTGATATAGCACTGTATTAGCAACCCATACACACAATCCTGTCCCACCCAGTTACGACACTGTTAAAAACACAGCCAGCAGCAGGAATATTAGGCTGCTGTCACTTTAAGAGCTAATGCACGGGTCCAATATACTGATAAACATCAGTACTTAAGTTCACTTAAGACATAACTGACTGTTTTCGAAGATACTTGCAAGACTTGGAAATCCAGACCCAAAAGATGAAAGATTAATGGTCTGGAATCGACTAATAAAAATCAGCCAGCTCGAGGGGCGGCACCAAGCATGCATTTGAAAATCTCACTGCACGCAATTGGATTACACTACGATTAATCACAACAAGCCCCATACGCTTAGCTACTAGCCAAGCTAACTGGTAGATTAGACTCTTGCCGTATCCAGTCGGCAAAACAGCAAAAACGCCCTTCTTGCAAAGGAACGATTCGAGCGCCGTCTTCTGTTCCTCTTTTAGATAACTGCCAAGTCTAACTTGTTCATTGTAGCGGCCAAAGCCGCTTAAAACAACTGGTGTTCATCTATAGCCATCTTGAGATGTTTACTAATGACTTCGACGTCACAGCGCTGTCGTCATCTGTTTAGCTCGCCTCTGGCCCGCCTATATCAGATAACCCGATGTGATTGGTGCAGCTCGGCTACAAGGGCATATTTAATAAGCATTATTACTCGACCCCAGAGTAAACTCGCTGAGCAAAGTCAACTTGAGCTCTCGCGAGAACTCTGGATTTTCAGGGTATGTAAGACTGGCATTTTGACATAATTTGGTTTGAATATGTCCGTTCAAGCGCAAGACGTCGAGAACCGTTCAATTCTGTAATGGTGACCTGTCGAGATGCGGATTTCTGGGCGCGCGCTTTGGATGTTTGTGCGCAGAAAACTTCCCACACAGTAATAAACTGAGTTCCCTTTCATGTCTTCTTGCGCTTGAATATTTAAATGGGCAAGGCTTAAACTTTTTTGACGATGCAGCACTGGCTCAAACTTGTTCACATTCATGTTCTCATGTCTTGCATTGTTAGAATTCATAAAAATGTTACCGGCCAAATGGCGACTGACACTGTTTCATATACTTGCCAACACCAGTTTTTACTCGCATTTGGCGCTTGACGAGTGTTAATTTTAGGCCCTGGACACACCCATCCAAACAGAAGGGTGATGATTTTAGACCAAAGTGGATAATTAATGCAACTCACGTTTTTTTGATAATTAAGCTGTATGATTATATAGGTGAAAGTATTAATTAAATACACTTAAAATGGGTTTATTTAAAAAGAAAAATGATGATATATGGTGTTACAGGGAACAATCGTGTGAATAGTACCCAAGCTTGTTACCCAGAAGTCCCTGTGTGTCTGCCCTGTTGGCCCGGCTGTGCTGAGTGTGAGGACGGAGGCCCGTGTTGGGTGCAGGAAGACTGGCTCCTGAGAACGGGCGTCCTGACTGTGCAGGGTCTCTTCATGATCCTTGTGCTTATTAGCATGCTGGTAGCATATCAGTGCAGAAGAACCAAGGTAAGATTTCAGCATGCGATTAATTTGATATGTGGTATATCTTAACATGATATATCATAAAATGCCACGTGTTATGATGCATCATTTCAAACACAGGCAAAAAGGTCCCTCATGTGCACAAACTTGATGCCAATTGCTGTAATTTCACCTCTGCTTCCCCTCTCCACTCCTTACCATCTTTCTGTCTCTCAGCGGATCCGATCGTCAGGGCTTTTGCTGCTGGAGATGATCCTTTGTGGCTCTCTGTTGCTTTACTTTCCAGTGAGTGTGGGATTCAAAGCCTCTTTTCAGATTACTGCACTGCAGTTGAAATCATAATAGCTGGGTGGCACTTAGGAAGCAGAAAATGATCAAGAAATCACACAGTTTAGTTATTTGTTTACCAGGTTAGAGTCACTGAACTATGAGCACATTAAAATGATTTCTGAAGGATCACGTGACACTGAAGACGTTCAACTGCTGAAAAATCAGCTTTGCCATTACAGGAATAAATTACATTTCAAAAATATATTCGAGTAGAAAACAGTTCTTTTAGATTGTAATAATATTTCACAACATTACTGGTTTACTTTTGATAAAATAAATGCAGCCTTGGTGAACATAAGAGACAAATTTTGTCAAATGGGATTAGAACAACAACCTTCCACCAATAATTTCAGTTCATTTTATTCTTGTTTTCAGGTCTTCATTCTATACTTCAAACCCAGCACTTTCCGGTGTATTCTACTCCGCTGGGTCCGTCTGCTTGGCTTTGCCATTGTTTATGGAACTGTGACACTCAAGATGTACCGGTCCGTGGCACTTCAGTCCAGTCCTTTATCAAACTCAACCCTCCCTTCTAACTGTCCCACCTGCACATCTGTCAGATGAAATGTTGTGTAATAAGATGCTATTCTTAAGGCACTTAAAGATGCACTCAGTCATTTTTTATGTGTTTTTGCGCTACTGGTATATTGTAGAAATGTAGGTATATAGGCCTATTGATTGATATGAATTAATTAAATTTCTCCATTGTAGAATTTAGAATCAATTTAGTCCCTTAAGAAAAGTGTCCAATAACAAAGTCGCTACAACATGTCGGCCTCCACAAGCTGGAAAATTTAAACAGCTTTTATTAGGCTACAGATGAGTGCACATCATTACATTTTAAAGTTTTATTGTTTTGTAATTAGGGAAAAATAACTAAGTGCACCTTTAAGACTACTCAAGAAGTCTGTGATCTGTTAAAAATAAAAGCTGATAAAGGAACCTATAAACTCCTGAAATGAATCAGCCTATGTGATGTGCCATATTTCCAGGGTTCTGAGAGTTTTCCTGTCGCGCACAGCCCAGAGAGTGCCATACATCACCACCAGGGGTGTGCTGAGGATGCTGGGAGTTATAGTGCTTACTGTCAGCTGGTTCCTGTGTGCATGGACAGTTGGCGTCCTGCAGAATCGAGACCGAAATGTTCCATTGCTGATCATTTCCTCCACCTCAGAAGGACAAGGCTTCAACGTGTGCGACCTGGACCGGTGGGACTACATGATGGCTGTGGGTAAGTGATGTCATTTCTGACTGGTGGCAGTAGTCCATGGGTTTTCTTGGGTGTCTGGCAGAGAGATTAATTGAAATTGGGGCACATTAGTAGATCAGACAAATGAAAGGATGAATGCTCCTGGATAATTTAATGTTCTTTGAAGCATTTAGTTGATGATTTGAACACAGTACCATTGTCATTGGATATGATTCAGCATTAACCACTACCTGCCATACTAATAAAATACCACAAAAATAATGATGTTACTGCTATAATGTCATAAATTAGACTAAGTAAATGAAGGACTGAACTGAAATGACCCCAGGAGATCAAATAGTTTTATACAACCATTCTGGCATATTCAGACAGCTTACACAATATGAACCTTGCATTTTTTATATTGCTGCACTAGCCTATAATACTTAACACTGTATATTTTCTTTTAAATACATATCCCATCTTCTATTGATGTTTGTACATAAATAACTTTCTTCCAATTTGTTTTGATGCTCACATTTTAGCCTGGACTTAAGTTATTAAAAAATTTAAAACATTAAAATGCAATTCATACAACTTAAATATATGTCTTCCATGATTAAAGTTGTAAGTTAAAGTCATTTTGATATTTCCATAGGGTTCAAAATTATAGTTGGGGACGGGTAACTGTCTGAAGATTGTAATTTCAAGGTTAACATTTTTAGGAAAAAACTTGCGTTGCTTGGCATGTACTTAATCAAATCTATTGTGATAACTATTGTAACATGTCAAGAAAACCATTAAACAGGAAATTATATCACAGAGAGAACCTCTGTGAACATTTACAATTGTGCTAACGTAATTTTTTTTAAAGAAAACATTAAATGTATCAATATTTTGACCTTGAAAATTTTACATTAGCTCAAACCAAATGGAGTAACCCTAAGAATAAATATTAAAAATTATATTGGCCTTACACCCTTTTTCCTCATTAAAAGTTGTTATTTCTGCTGTGTACATTTGTGTATGTGGCAAACAAAACCTTTGAAATAAAAAATGAAGTTGTTTTTCACTCTCAGCGGAGCTGTTGTTTCTGTGCTGGGGCAGTTTCCTGTGCAGTGCAGTGAAGACGGTACCTTCAGCATTTCACGAACCACGTTACATGAGCATCGCTATCCACAATGAGCTACTCCTCTCCACCGTGTTTCATCTTCTCAGGTGGGGGAATAAAGTGGTTTTGCTTTAACACATAAGAGTTTGTTCTGTTGACTTCGTTCTTGTCACTTTCAGATTTGCCAGGCCATCGATTCATCCTGACTGGATGCTTTTGCTGTTCTTCACTCACACGCATGTCACAATTACTGTAACACTCGGCCTGCTTTTTATACCTAAGGTACTGTCTAAAGTAATACTTATGCAAAGATTTTTAACCTATTCATGAATTCTTTTTTAAATGTCATCCAATTGTAGTAGGTAAATCACAATTGCCATAAAGTTAGCTTTCTAAATAACACATAAAACACTTCTTGCATCCTAATTCACATACTGTAATGTCCTAAATATTATGCCTGATTAGAATAGAATTTTAGTATATTAAAAATAGTAAGCCAATGGAGCTTGCATGATGAATTCTCTGGTGAATTTTTGAAGTGTGCATCTATGCATGCTTGCTGGCAAATATCACCTAAAACTGTTTGCGTAGCAGAAGAGGAGAGGTTTGTGGCAACACAAAGTAGAACTTTTTATGATGTAGTAGTATGTCCTACAAAAATACACTTTATATTACACACTCAAAAGTACATACATTTCCAGCAAAATACATATTTTTAATACATAGCATAAACATGCAAATTAGATTCTATTTATTAAATCCTGTCACATTTCTCACATTTGTTGTGTAGCTTATCCCATGTACAAATCAGTGTTGGTGTTTGTTGCAGTTTCTTCACATGTCACAGCCAGGCCGAGAGGAAATAGCTGCAGAGGTATACGAGGAAGAAGTGGAATTGCGACGCTCATGTTCTTACCTCAACAGTAGTTTCACCTCTAACTGTTGGAGTGACCACAGCCTGGACCCTGATGACATTCGGGTAAAACACTTTGCCCTGCCGCAGCTCTACTAACACACACGTTCACACTTCCATTTTAAGAAAAGGACACACACTAACACTTTATGACAATGTCTACTTAGTAATTGCATTTAAAAAGTACATTTGACCTTTTCAGTAAAGTAAATTAGTGAACAAACTAATATTAACCAAAGTCTAAACTCTCATATATCAAATTTTCATAAACGTTACACAAAAGCTCAATGTATACTTTGTCCGTCTGCGTTGTGCAACGGTGTGCACTGTCTGTGCAACAATTTTCGTCATCAGGTTCGCATGCAGCCCAATTTTTCAGCCCGTTCTCATGACGCTTTTGACATTTCGTCTACATCGAACGCACATGGCACCCTTTAGCGTCAATATGAGACGCAGATAGATATGGGCCAGAAGGCGCCTCCTAGCCCTAACCCAGACCTAAACCTACCCATAACCGAACAAAGCTCTGTGCGTGCATTGACGCTAAAGGGTGCCATGTGCGTTCGATGTAGACGAAATGTCAAAAGCGTCAGTATATGACGCCCTAGGATGAGAATGCGTTGAATTTTTTGTGTTGTGAACAACAGAGCATGTGCAAGGTGAATGTTGAGACAGAAGAGTCCACTAGATGGCAATATGCACAGTTGTGATGTGATGAGCAGTAGTCAAAAGCCTCTTTCACACATAAATTCCAGAAAATACACTGATAATGTGTCTCAGGCTTTGTCCTGGGATCGTTTGATTTTGATTCATTCACACTGCCAGTGATTTTCTGGAATCTGTGCGTGCGTTCACACACATCCCATTAAGACACGTGACATCAGGATGTGACATGTAATGTCTCCGCAGCGTCTAAGTTTGCTTATGATCAGCGATTTCTCTTTTGAGAAACCACGTTTGTGCATTTGTTTTTCTGATTCGATCATAGCGCATCGCATACCGCTCCATTAAGCTTCAGCATCATCACTACGACACACCCCTTATGGCATTGGTTCTGCCTTTTGTTCACACAGGGCGCGTTCCGGGACTGATTCCGGCAATGTTATTAGGTCCCCATCCCGGGATCAATCCGGGAACGTGTTTGCGGTCACACAGAAGGCACTCTAGCAATTATATGAAAATTTTCTGGGATTAACTTTATGTGTATAAGGGATAAAAGAAATCTACAGAAAGAACAATACAAAACAATATTCTTCTCCATAGTTTTTGTTTTGTTTCTTGTTTTAAACTTTGCATACAGTAGAACCACTACTTTCCTTCTGTCCTTCCGAGCGAATGTCCTGTAAATGGCAAGAATGGCAAGTGCTGCCCTCTGATGCTTGGTAGAGTATAAAAAACGCAATTGTAGCCTACAGCGCATGTCAAACTCACCCATCCAAAGTTGAGTATACTTTGAAAGCTGTGCTGACACAACAGTGCACGAGATGGAGCAGAATGTAGAAAATGAAGTATACCTGGAACTTAAATAAACATAACAAAAAGCTCATAAATTACAAGATAAACAAAGCTAGTTTTCTGTGATGTATGTATTTCTGATTTTTTTCAATAAGAATAGTGTAGCAGGGGTGAGAGAGGGGGGAATGGGACTCAAACCTGGGTCCCCATAAGCCAACATGCCCTGAGCATCTTTATTATTAAAAATCAATTTACAAAAAAATACTGTATTATTCCTTTTGGTAGCCTCCTCCTTCTCCTTTGCCTTTAACTTGCCCTCTTTTGAAATATTACCCTGTAATTTGGTGCCTTTTGAACATCATGTTTTGTACAGTACACACCATCACAAAAACCGTCCTACTGTATTGCTCCCAGTGACTTTCCTCAACTGAAACCCTTTTTCTCCTCTGCACCAGGATGAGCTGAAGAAACTATATTCTCAGTTGGAAGCCAACAAGACCAAGAGGATGGCAAACAGCAATCCCCACCTTCCAAAGAAGCGCAGCTCTCGCCTCAGTATTGGACGATCGCTTATAAAACGGATCACTGAGATTCCAGAAAGTTTAAGCAGACAATGCAGCCGTGAAGACAAGGATGTCAGTGCTGCAATAGGAACTATAACCCGATCCGGATCTTATTACAAATGTCATCAAACCCCAAGCATTAACACTATGAATGAAACTTTAATGCAGCCCTCTCCAAAACTGCGAAAGTCCCATAGTGCCTATGACTGTACCCCAGAAAGAGAGGTCTCCCTTTTAAACTGCTCCATAAAGAGCATAACAGACAGAAGGGGTTCACAGCATTCTGACACAGGATCCATCAATACAACATTGCTGATCTGTAAGTCTGCCAGTGCCCACAATCTATCGTTAGACACTAACCTTCTACTTCCCGAGCCTACCAGGTTTCAAAAGTCACTCAGCGTTATAGAACGAAATGACCATCGCTCTCTGACTCCTTGTAGAAGCATTGAAAATGTGTCACTTCCTGGCAAAGCTGCCCCTGCAGAAAAGCCCCAGCTAACTGTGGAGGTCGACATAAAGAAGCAGACTTCAAGTGCCTTGCTCTCAGAGTCATTTGACAAGGCAGAGGTCTGCCCATGGGAGGTTCCAGAGGAGCAGCCGCCTGCAAACAAGAATCAGAAACATGTCACATATTCTCTATCAAATCAAGAAGAACCCAAATCACCTGGTGCTGCCCCGTCACCAACGCTAATATATGTTTGTCCTTGGGAATACTTACCACCTCCTACTCCCACTGCAACAGAAACTGGCAATGGTATACAGTCAGATGTTGATTGCACAAAGCCCAAGCCTCCAATCTCCTGTAGCGCTCCAGGGTCGCCACTTACGCTCTCCGACAAGCCAAAGGATTTTCGGGCTTTCTCTTTCCGCTCTGCTACTCAAAATCTCCTTACAGCAAAAAGCATTGGGGAAGTTGGAAGAAGTTTGAGCAAAGAAAAAAGCCTACAAGAACGTCATGATAAGGAGGGAACACTTCTAAAATCCCTGTCCACATCCATGAGATTGTCCCCAGGCAGTGCAGCTTCAGACAAACATACCCCGCAGACATACAGACGGGCTATGACTACCATAGGCACAAAACCTTGCCTTGTAAAGCAAATAGCAATACGGCTGCCATCAACAGATTCTCCTGAAAAGAGCCCCAAACATACTGCTCCAGTTCACATCTGTCCATGGGAGTCAGAGGAGGTTATCTTGGAAGTCAAGAAGCAAAATGCGAATGACAGTGTATTACAAAGACAACACAGTGACAAGCAAGTACTCTCTATGGCAGTAAGTAATGTTGGCTTCAAATCCCCTGAGTCCCAACTAAATTCTTTATTGTCTGTTCCTAATACTGAAGTGTGTCCATGGGATGTCCCAAAACCTTTTCATCAAACCAGCGTTTCTGATGTCTGTCCTTGGGAAGTTGTGGAAGTCGAGCAATTGCAAACCAAGAGCATATGTGCTGATGTCTGCCCTTTGGGAACCGACCGTGACCCATCAAGGATCACCGAAGACAATATATGTAATACCACTGTTGAAGTCCCTATGTCTAGAGACACCCAGAAGCAGGTCAATGTAAAGCCTGAAGCATGCCCTTCTTATGTAAAAGACACAAATAGCTCTCAGGTTAGGCAGGGATCCATCAAAACCCCTAGTGACACAATAAAACCTGGTGAAAGGGTAATTTATGTTAATGTAAGTCCAGTACACCAAGAACCAGCTCGGAGAGCTGCATGTTCCGTTGAAACAAGTGAAACACTGAAACAAGAAGAAAGTGATTTTCCTGAACCCCCACCACCTGTAACTGACATAAGTCCTTGGGAGACAGAGCCAAAAACAAAAGACACTACAAGATCCTCTTTAAAAGAGACAATGACTAAAAAAGGAACTGTCTGTCCATGGGAAGTAGAGAATTCTGAGAAGTTAGAAGAGAGGGAAGGTGCTACAAACAAGGAGTCAATGCAAGTAGACCAAGAGCAAGACACTGTTAGTGTAATTGTGTGTCCATGGGAAACAAACGAGTCTGTGAAGTCCATACCGAAAGAAGAAAGTGTCTGTGGAGATGTCTGTCCATGGGAGACAAATGAAACTGTCAAGACCTTAGAGAAGCAGAAAAGTGTTCATGCAGATGTCTGTCCATGGGAGGCAGGAGAGCCAACAAAGATCTTGCAGAAACAAGATAGTGTTCTGCACGATGTCTGTCCATGGGAGGCAGGAGAGCCAGTCAATACTTTGCAGAAACAAGATAGTGTTCTTGCAAATGTTTGTCCATGGGAGGCAGGAGAGCCAGTCAATACTTTGCAGAAACAAGATAGTGTTCTTGCAAATGTTTGTCCATGGGAGACAGGAGAGCCAGTCAATACTTTGCAGAAACAAGATAGTGTTCTTGCAAATGTTTGTCCATGGGAGGCAGGAGAGCCAGCGAAAGCCTTGCAGAAACAAGATAGTGTTCTTGCAGATGTTTGTCCATGGGAGACAGGAGAGCCAGTGAAAGCCTTGCAGAAACAAGATAGTGTTCTTGCAGATGTTTGTCCATGGGAGACAGGAGAGCCAGCGAAAGCCTTGCAGAAACAAGATAGTGTTCTTGCAAATGTTTGTCCATGGGAGACAGGAGAGCCAGTGAAAGCCTTGCAGAAACAAGATAGTGTTCTTGCAGATGTTTGTCCATGGGAGACAGGTGAGCCAGTGAAAACCTTGCAAAAGCAAGAAAGTGTCTATTCAAATGTCTGTCCATGGGAGGCAAAAGCATCACCCAAACAATCTGTGCCACAAAACTGCACTCATGCTGCCCCATCAAAAAGGCAAGACAGTGCTCAAGAATCCATCAGTCCCTTGGAAAATGACATAAGAACAGCAGCAACAACAGAAAGCAGCAAAAGTCAAACTGACCAAGACATCCATCCTTCAGACACAGGCACACAGGCTGCAGAGGAGACGAGGGTTAACCTACCTCTGGCTCGGCGTGACGCAATGTGCCCTTGGGAAATGGAAGGAGGCAGACAAGAATCTATACAAATGCATGATAATTCAGATGTCTTCACTTGGGAGGAGCCGATACCAGAGGAAGATGACGATGATGCAGAAACTGCTGCCGAGGCCTTCATCTTTCCTTCAGACTTGTGACCCACAAGGGCAGTATCATTGTGCTTTATATACCTTGAAAGGCTTATTACAAAATGGACCACCGTTCACACATTTCAGCTTTATGCAGAATGTCCCTCCACTGCCATCAGCACATTTCACTGACCGTCATTTAAGGACGGCAACCTTCTCCCTCCTCGAAGACTGGCTGATATCAAGACCGACTGCTCTCCTGTGCACATTTCCCTTTAGCCTTACATTAAAACAAACCCCGTTTAATTTGGTATTGTTTTGTGTGTATTTGTGTTCGTATGGCTACGTAGATTATATTGTCAGTAAAACCTGTATCACCAACATACCTTTGGTGGAACATTTAGAAAGTTTAATTCTACATTTTTTTCAATCAAAAAACATTGCACTAATATTATCAAGCAAGTAAGTGAAGAGACAAGATGTTCTGGATGGTGTTATACATCCACGTTGCTGCATGTTTTAAACAGATCTTTAGTCTCTGCACTACTCAAATGGTTTAGGCCAGGGTTTCTCAAACTTGGTCCTGGAGGGCCACTGTCCTGCACAGTTTAGCTCCAACCCTGATCAAACACACCTAGCTGTGAGTTTCTAGTGATCCTGAAGACACTGATTAGCTTGCTCAGGTATGTTTGATCAGGGTTGGAGTTAAACTGTGCAGGACAGTGGCCCTCCAGGACTGAGTTTGAGAAACCCTGGTTTAGGCAAACATGTTATAAGTTTTACTTCAAATTCTCAAATAAGGCATTTCAACAAGACTGGTTAACAATTTACAAATCTACATGATCTCACCATGGTATTTTCTGATAAGAAGTCCCATTCAAAAATGATTAATTAAAAAAGGTAACACTTTACTGTATCGGCTACTACATATCCATATAACATACTTAATACAACAGTGTTGTAATTGTGTGATTTCAGGCATTTTCAACCACTTTTCAGGCATTTTCAGGCAATTTCTCCTCCAAAACTCCATCCTCCAAAAATGTCAGTCTACTAAATACTAGCAAACCTTAAAGTGCAAAGTGATACAAGGGCCAACAATGTTTATGATTGTGGAAAAATCTAGGCTTTATTAGCCATTTACAGAACCTAATTTTATAACAGAGACCGTTGTGATTTCATAATATTGTTTATAGCACTTTTAATTACAAATAGCTTCACAAAACATTTAAATATTAATCCCATGTGGTTCATGACTTTTAATCAGTTTTTAATCGTACGCTGTGAGAAATTACAGTAAAATGGACATAAAATATAATATAATCTTTATCTAGGGCAAACTCTTGATCTTTAAGAAAACATTTAAATATGATTAAATTTGATTTGTGAATTGAGTGGTTTAGTCCAGAATATTCTTATTGTTGTTTTTTAGAATACAATTTTAAGTCCCATTGTGTGAGCATGTGAAACTAAATGAGGGTTTACAAAACGTGTTTAATTCAACCTTTTTACATGCTGCTTTCTTCTTAAAGGGGTCATCGGATGCAAAATTCACTTTTATATGGTGTTTGCATATAAATGTGTCTTTGCAGTTTGTGGACACAACCACCATACAATGACAAAAACCCATTCACTCCTTTTTTTTTAATCCTCAAAAAGTCTAAACACTCTCAATAATCAGGCCGTTTGGATTTTCTGAGCACTATGTCATAATACTCATGCTCCACCCACGGACTGTCCCGTATTAGCATATTTCTGCCCTCAGCCATTCGACACCCCCCACGGAAGAGAGGGGTGGGGTGAGCAGTTGCTCATTATCATTTAAAGAGACATGCAGGTCACTGTGAACAGCTGTTTTTGAGGAGGTAAAAAGGGTGTTGGTTTACACAACCATTGAGGAATTTTAACCAAAGTCTATTACAAACTTTACATGAACACCCTAAAGAATTATACCAACTTGTGGAAAATGGGTATCCGATGACCCCTTTAAAATAACTAGAGATTAGCACAAGTAATGACCATTAGATTGCACTTATAATTCCTACCAGAGTTAGAGTTTGTTTTTGAGTTATTCTGTGATTTTGAATGTACTTGCAATGTTAGCTTTTCAAACCAGGAACATAAAGATTGCGCTTTTGTATGAAGTAAGATTTTTGTAAGAACCAACAGTCAATTTTCAACAGTAGCCAAAGGAAGTTTCCATTAACTTCTGTCAAAGTAAAAATGCAACATTTTATTTTTATATTCTTGAAACTGTCAATTAAGCATTCTGAAATAAACTTTTCAACTGCAAGGTGTTGATTTTCATCTATTTCCATGTGTAATGAATTAACATCATGTTGATCACTGTAGGTAACAAATCAATGTGCATGTATTTCAAAGTGCTTGAGTTCAATTAACTTTGTTTTAATTAAATGTGGGGGAAAAAGCAACAACCCAAGGTTTTATAAATACAGTAATATTTATTTTGATTATCAGGAATCAGTCTGTACAGAGTGGACCTGTGTTGGGTGGAGTAAGGCACCACATTCAGAATTACTTATACCACTGCACTGCCTTCGGCTTTGGTACCTGGTAATTCAGACTCTCAAACTCATCCCCGGGCTTCAGCTTAGGACCAGGAATCATGACAGTCTGTTGAAATCAGATGTCATATAAAGTAACATCTCTCACTTTTAAAAAATTCACGTTTTGCTCCTTCACACACCTAATCCAAACATCACATTTCTTAGATTGTTTTTAAATTGCATATAAAATGTATTCTTCAAAAAAAGTCAGTATAAAATGCAGCTCTCTCTCTCTCTCTCTCTCTCTCTCTCTCTCTCTCTCTCTCTCTCTCTCTCTCTCTCTCTCTCTCTCTCTCTCTCTCTCTCTCTCTCTCTCTCTCTCTCTCTCTCTCTCTCTCTCTCTATATATATATATATATATATATATATGTGCATGTGTGAAGTAAATTATCACTATTACAGACATTACAGAAACAAACAGCAGTCATTTACCTTAATAATGGGATCTTTTGGGGGAGCCCATGCTGGAACAATCTTGCCATGAAGTCTCCAGCATCCATAAGGGTTGACCAGATGCCTCTCCAGCACTAGGTATTCCAGGACATCTCTGGGTTCCTCCTCATCCCCCAGCATCAACCGGCCAAAACGGTCATAGACTGCTAATGTCTGAGAGATGGATTGATGAAGTGGTATCATGAGCCCAAACTCAGTACTCCTACATAATCCCATTCTTCTTCACTCACCTGTCTAGAATGCATGCGGACAGTCACCTGGCCGTACAGGTTGCCCTTGCTGATCATGTCAGGACACCGTGTATGAACCACCCGTGGCGGCTCCAGTGATTCAACGAAGCGCCAGTGCAGAGTCCTATAACGGTTCCCCCGAACCATCTCCTGCAAAACATGCACACACACAGGTTGGATAATCTGAAATGCTGAACAAAGTCACGCTGCACTATAAATCATATATTAAATTATCAATATACAGATTTACTTACAGGGTAACACCTCTCTGTCACCAAAGAATGGAGCTTTACTTTGTTAAATCTGGGAAAAGAGGACATTTATGCAAATACATAATGATTAATATAGATGTTATAAGAGGGGAAAATTGGAAAAGACAAGGAACACCACATACACTACTGTTCAAAAGTTCTAGATGGGTAAGATTTTATGTTTTTTAAAGTCTCTTCTGCTCACCAAGGCTGCATTTATTTGATTCAGTAAAAACAGGAATATTGTGAAATATTTTTTGAATTTAAAATAACTTTTTTATTTGAATATATTTTAAAATGTATTCCTGTGATCAAAGCTGAATTTTCAGCATCATTACTGCAGTCTTCAGTGCCACATTATCCTTCAGAAATCATTCTAATATGGTGATTTGCTACTCAATAAACATTTATTATATTATCAATGTTGAAAACAGTTGTGTAAATTCTTTTTTTCATGATTCTTTGATGATAAAAAGTTTAAAAGAACAGCATTTATCTGAAATGGAAAGCTTTTGTAATGTTATAAATGTCTTTACTGTCACTTTTGATCAATTAAATGCATCCTTGTTGAATGAAAGTGTTAATTTCATTCCAAAAAAACTTTTAAATGCTAGTATATAATGTTAAAAAAGATTTCTATTTTAACACTGATAATAATAAATGTTTCTTGATCATCAAATCATCATAATAGAATGATTTCTGAAGGATCATGTGACACTGAAGACTGGAGTAATGATGCTGAAAATTCAGCTTTGTTCACAGGAATAAATTACATTTTAAAATATATTCAAATAGAAAAGTTATTTTGAAATATTTAATAATATTACTGTTTTTGCTGTATTTTGGATCAAATAAATGCAGCCTTGTTGAGCAGAAGAGACATCTTTCAAAAACATAAAAAAAAATCTTACAGTACAGTCAACAATCAAGCAGTAACTTTTGTTGTAAAAATAAGATTTGTTTCTTACTCTGTGAGTGCTGCATGAGCGTCTATGAAGATCTGTTGAGCTAGTTCTGGAAATGCTTTAGTGGAGAAATCGGGGTCATGATCCTTTATTTTACGAATCCTGGTCAAACAGAAAACCATACCAATATTAGCCCAGCATAGTTCTGTTGGGTTTGACTGGAAGAATGAAACACAGAGGCAGAGGTGGGCCTTACGACAGCTGTGACGCTGCACTCTGACGCAGCTGTTCTGTGCGCTGTTTCAGACCTTCTTTGGACAGAGTGGAGAGGCGAGCATCTCCTTCAGGAGGAACGTACGGATCAAAGATGCCAGCTGAAAAAAAAAAGATCACAACCGATGACTAACCATAATGTGAAAATCCAACATCACTTATTTAACTTTATACCATGGTCTGGGTGAATACTTGATTCTGATTGGCTGCAGGGTGTCCATTAAAAATTGATAATGTACACCTAGGAAAGGCGTCCCGTCAATTTGCCTGATGACAGTTCTAAATGATTGCGCTGGCTCAAACTCACTGATCAACTGCTGCTGTCGGGTCGCGGTGGCCACGTTGCTTGGCAACGCCTGTATACGGGAGATATTAAATAGTGCGCTCGACTTAATAAATAAGTCCGTTAAAAAGTGATAATGTACACCTAAATAAACCGTCAGGCGTAACCAAGGAAACCAAGTTATTGTTTGTAACTTGTAACTTTAGATTTCGATTGTAAAACTAATTAAAATATAAACTAATGTTTTAAAAATGTGTTATTTGGCAAGTGACCATGGTATAAGCGGGTTAATGCCCTTCGAGGTGTCCATTGTCAGGTATTAATGGACTTCGGCGGAGGCAACCGTCCGGTAATGGACTTCGGCGGAGGCAACCGTCCTCCGCTGCGCATCGGACGGTTCACGCCTCGCCGTCGTCCATTAATACCTGACAATGGACACCTCGTCGTGCATTAACCCTTACTTATACTACAGGGCCGTTGAATGCTTGAATCTGATTGGTTGACGAACGTTCTAAGGTGTGCATTATTTTCAGGGAAACGCACAGCTAAAGTAGTTCCAGGCAGGTCTTGACCGCATTATAGTTCCATATCACTTCGCGTAGTTAACGGTAATAACGGAAAATAGGATACAATTCATAACAAGAAAAAACATTTAGCCGAATGCGCTTGATCTGGAATTTTCAATGTCTAGCTTCACAATCAATGGAAACATTCAGTTTAATTTGAATAAATAAAGTATATAGTCCTATCTATAATCAATAGAAAATTAAACTGAATATAGGCTAAATAAATGGATAGTCCTGCAGCACGGATTATTATTGCAGATAATATAACAAATAAATAATTATTGATAGGCCTACTTGTTAAAAGGGCTTTGTGTTTCATTTATTTGGCTAGTCTGTCATCTGTCAATAATAGAAAAAAAGAATGAATTCGAATTAATTAAAAGGAATTGAATTAATAAATAAATAATAATATTGACGCACATGCTTTACTGTCTCATTATTGCAACATCTCTCTCTCTAATAACTGCATTAATAACTGGGGACACACTTTAAGGCCGGTTATGAATGTAATTCGATACGTATGACTGATCATGCCCAAACGCATGTTCAGCGCGTTCAGTCTGTGTTCAAAGTCGGTGTTTAAAATCTGCAGTCGATGAAAACAGTCAGAGAATGTGTCAGCTAGTCGTGTGTGCCCAGCATTAGTCAGCTATCAGTGGCTCAAACCTCCGTTACTAACTCTAAAATGATGTTTTGGAATTAGCAACGGAGCCATGGGATTAGATGCGTAAGAAATTAGTCCTACATACAAGAGCATTTTAATGACAAAAACTTTACAAACGTCTTGAAATACATACCGGTAATCTGAACAATGTTTCGAGGTGTGGTAACTTATCGCGAGCCGTCTCATCGGCCACTCCGCTTCGCGTCGTGACCGCATTACCACCTCGGGTGTGCATTATTTTTCTAATAATTCAACGGCCTGTCGTCAATTATTCCTTACATATATCATCTGAACATCTGAAGAGCAATGCTCAAGACTTCAAGGTTTTGAATATGAATCTGAACAAAAAACGAGACATATATCACAAAACTTGATGCAATAATACAGAACCAGTAAAACGTTTGGACACACTTGGCTGAAAGTACACTAACATTCAAACGTTAGGGGGGTTGGTGTAGGGCTGGGAAAAAAATCGATTTGATTTAAAAATCGAGTTGGTAGGTCAAATCGATTCATATTTTCAAAAAATCGATTTTTTAGATTTTTTTTCTCCCAATACATAAATTTTGCATTCACCAAATCTTCCTTCAGGGTTTCCGTAGAACGCTCCCTGCGGCGCAGCCCTCGATGCTTCACGACATCACGTCAAAAATATTAGCATGTTTAATTTTTTAACGGTCCTCCACGACGACGACGGCGCGCGAGTGAGTGAGAGTGTGTGTTCGCGAGTGTGTGTGTGTGTGTGTGTGTGTGTGAGAGAGAGAGAGAGAGAGAGAGAGAGAGAGAGAGAGAGAGAGAGAGAGAGAGAGAGAGCGTGTATGTGAGTGAGTGTGTATGTGCGAGTGAGTGAGTGTGTATGTGCGAGTGAGTGAGTGAGTGAGTGAGTGTGTGTGTGTGTGTGTGTGCGCGCGAGCGAGTGAATGAGTGTGTGAGACGGCTCGCGATGACTGGTCGTAAAACAATGTGTAGTCTGACATGTTTCTTGTCCACGACATGACAAGATTTTTAGGAGTCAAAATCGTGTAATCTGACAGTGACTATTGTAACAGACAAAAAAAAATCGTGTAATCTGAACCAGGCATAAGAGTTAGGATTTTTTGTTGTTTTATTAGCTCAATCAATCCAAATACAGTATAAATAATTTGGATGTTTAACAATCTTTGTTGCACAGTGACTTTTCAGTTAGAGAAAGGGTTTGCCTTTGCAATTTTGTTTATGTTGATGCACTTTAATTAAATACAATAAATATATATTTTTAAAATAGATTTACAGTTCACAGTTATTTTGTTTTAAATGGGGGGAGAAAAAATCAAATCGAATCGTAAATCGAGTTTTTTATAAAAAAAATCGCAGATTTTTTTAGGGGAAAAAAATCGCCCAGCTCTAGGTTGGTGTGAGTTTTTTATGTATGTTTTTGTATGTAAAAGTCTTCTATGCTCACCAAGGCTGCATTTATTTGATTAAAAATACAGTAGAACTGTAATATTGTGAAACATTATTAAAATTCAAAATAACTGTTTTTGTTTCAAATGTAATGTATTCATGTGATGGTAAAGCTGAATTTTCAGCATCATTATACTCCAGTCGTTAGTGTCATATGATCCTTCAGAAATCATTCTAATATGCGGATTTGATGCTCGAGAAACATTTTTTGTTATTAACAAAGTTGAAAACGGTTTAAAATCTTTGTGGAAACTGTGATACATTTTTTCAGGATTCTTTAATGAATAGAAAGTTTAAAAGAACAGAATTTATTTGGAATAGAAAGCAAAGAGACAAACAAATAAATCATATTGACCCCAAATGGTAGTGTGTTTCATGCGATTATCTTAAAGGGATAGTTCACCCAAAAAATTAAAAATCTGTCATCAATCACTCACCCTCATGTCGTTCCAAACCCATAAGGCTTTCATGCATCCTCGAAACACAAATGAAGATATTTTTGATGAAATCTCAGAGATTTCTATCCCTCAATTGACAGTCTACGCAACTACCACTTTGACGCTTCAAAAAGTTCATAAAGAATTATAAAACTAATCCATATGAATTGAGAGGTTTAAATTAAAATTTCTGAAGAGAATCGATTGCTTCATATGACGAACAGATTGAATTTAGGCTTTTATTCACATATAAACATTGATCAGCGAACGTAAACAGAAGCTTAACTGAACATGCTTGACGTCAAGCTTGATGTTATGCTGTTAACACGTCATGCTTCTGTTTAACACAACTGATGTGTGAGTTAATGAATGTTTATAAGTGAAAAAAATCCTAAATTAAATCTCTTCATCTTATAAAAAAGTGATCGAGTCTCTTCAGAAAATGTTGCCTAAACCATTCAATTTATATGGATTAGTTTTACGGTCTCTTTATGAACTTTTTGAAGCATCAGTGGTAGTTGCGTAACTGTCAATGGAGGGACAGAAACCCATCAGATTTCATCAAAAATATCTTCATTTGTGTTTCGAAAATGAACGAAATTCTTGCAGGTTTGGAATGACATGAGGGTGAGTGATTAATGACAGAGTTTTTGTTTATGAGTGAAATATCCCTTTAAAAACGCTTTGAATGGAAGGCTTATGGTTACATCTGACATTGGAAATAATTCTGCCAATGTACACATTTCTAAAAGTAGTGTGTAAGTAATTTACTAAAGGATGAGTAGGTGTCTAGACTAACTGGAATGGAAGAGTTTGCATGTATTTGTGCAAGGAATGACAGTAGTTTGATATGCGTACCTGTGCACGAGATGTTGATGGGTCTCTCTATGTACTGCTGTCGGACCACCACACCCGCAGCCCGGGCTTTAGTCTCCTGCTCGGTCTGTGTTCTCTCTTTCACATTCACCGCTGGAGGAATGAAGTAGCGTTTCTTCGTGCGGACCGGAACCAACACCGGAACCAACCGCACGTCCAGCAACGACGCGGCATACTGGGTTATACGAAGAAGGGATTTTGGCAATAAATGAGTATAAATTAAATTAATATTTGATTTTTTTATTTATTTTTTACAAAAGCTGTTGCTTTTCCTTTAAAAAAAACACAAGGAAATAAATCACCCAAACATTTATAACATGCACTAAAGTCTCTAGCTGACACTCAATGAATATCATTCAGATGCATGTTCACTGAAGTTATGCGAGCAGCATTAACTTATACATTAAAATGTATGTGCCCTCCCTGTTGGGGTAATATCTAAATAATTTCATACCTTAATATTTTGACATGTTATCGGCTGAAAGTATTTCAACGTCCTACAAATGGATGTCGCCATGTTCTTTCAACACTGACTTCGTGTAACCGTCTGAAAAATGGCGAACATGTGCGGATCTGTGATCAGCGCTCTCAGGTGGAGAGGAGAGGCACTAGAGTATCCGACCTCACGCTTGTCAGAGCGACAGTCCTTTGTCATTGCTTGAAGTTTTTTTTTTTTTTTTTTATGAATAATTTTATATAGATGCATTTTCAAAGAACATTTTACAGCCGGCAAAATATCTAATCTCTGAGCATATCTAAAAAAACATATATTCACTATAGAAATGTATGATTTTACACGATTTTATTTCCCATGACATTTATAAACAAATCTTATTTCCAGTTTTTTCATGACTGCTTTTAATAGCTACCAGCTAATTTTAAAGCTGGGACAGATGAATCACTTGTAATTTTTAATACTTTTATAAATGCAAGCAGTCCACTGCAAAAGTCTCCTCTATTGCATCAGATGTGATTTTCTTTATTGCCTATAGTTTTTGTTGTCTTCGGCAATAATGTAATGAAAATCTTGTGACTCTGTGACACTATCATTGATGTTTGAAATCAGACTATCCAAATTCATTCAGATATGCAAACCGCAGTCTGCATGTTGCACAGTGAACACAAGCGCCCAACATAAAATCTGTGCTTCATTGACCAAAACTTAGCATTTGTAATCCTGATAAAATCAAAGTCCTCGTCTTTCCTCCCATTGAACCTGCTGCACATGATTTAAACTCATTATTTACATTTATATTCATAAGTGATATGTTTTTGAAACACTCATTTGAACTGTGTGAATGTCTATGGCATATACATTTAAGGAATACATGTTCATTTGTGTATCGTTTACAAAATGCACAAACACATAAGAGCATGAAGAGTCATACCTCACATGTACAAATCCAATATAGCATTCCAATACAGTTGTGCCCATAATTTTTCTCATCTTCTTTAATGAACATCAATTGTATTTTTAAACAAAAGCACATTTCAGGGAAAGATTTAGAGACAGATTTTGATGATCATGAACCACATTGGGCGCCACATCAGATAATAAATTCTGTTCAGGGTTCAACAAGGGTACCATGCCATCGAACAATAAGGTTGTCCAAGTTAGAAACCAGGTTAAATCATGATTTTTTTGGGGGGGCTTTTTTTGATTTCAACAACAGTAAAATAATCATTAAATAGATCTTATAAAATGTTTCTCTAACAGCTTTGCATTATCATGGCAGATGCTAATGACATTTCTGACTTTTTGTGATATTTTTCTTCCATTGTGTCGATTTCTCTCGCAGTTTCTGGAGGTATAAACCACTGGAAGTGCTGAAGAACAGATGACAGTGACGTACAGGAGACAAGGGCAAAGACGTATGTATATATAATCACATTTCAGATTAATTGAAGGTCTCAGAACTAATGCTCGCAGTTTACAATATACACACAGTACCATGCTTATGCGTCTTCAGTCCTAACCGTTTCTAACGATGGGATTCAGAGCCGTTACCATAGAGTCCGTTCAGTTACCAGTGCATCCCAACCTTTAACCTCCATTCTGCCCAGTCACGCCGCAGAGGATTCTGGGTAAAATGCGTATATAGCCATTACTAATAAAACTGAAGGAGGAGATCGTCATTTGTACAGAACAAAAGAAAACACAAACAAACAAACTTAAAAATGAGCATATCAACATCATGCTTGACTTTTTTCGTTTTTTTTTTTTTTTTTTACCGGTAAATGCAAGGAAAGAGAGATGATTGCGTTATAATACCACTGCATTAAGAGGGGTGCCATACTGAAGGAACGGTGTGTTGACATGCATTACCAGCTCATAAAATAACATGGAGAATCTCTTGCGTTTCAGTCACAGCTCTGCTCGAGTGCACTTGCGCCTCCCACTGGCAGAATGGGGAACTACGCCACACTCAAGCGTGAATAACGGTCTTGTTTCCTAGTTTCACTTCTCTTTATTGACTCTTGGGTAATTCTTAAGATGAAGTTGCAGTTTTGAAATCATTTCTGTTTTTCGCTGAAGATAGCCAGATGATGCTCATTTTGGAGTGAGTGAGCAGGTCAGGGAGGGGTCAAAGTTCGGAGGTCAGACAGGGGGCGCTTTCCGCTGCAGGAGATAGTGGTGGATGTCATCTGCGTCTCTCTTGAGCCAGGCGGCGTTCAGGAGAATGTTCTCGCAGCACTGCTGTACCGTGCGCTCGGCCGCTGGTGCGTGATGACTTTCAAAGAAACTCTGAAAACAGAAAAACAACCAGCATTTCTGTGAAGAACAGCAATCTGCAATGGTTAAGTTATCTTCATCTTTAACAGGATACCTATTGTTTCTATTGAAATCTATTGCATCATGTGAAACCAAACAAACTTCTTTCTGTGACGGGTTTTGTTTGATATGTTAGCTTGTCATACATTTCTTGAAAATAAATCCAACTTTTATAATGGGGTGACATTCATTCATTCATTCATTTTTAAGTGAAACTCAAAACAGCTCTCTATAAAATCTTTTATTTTTAGGCCAAAATATGACCAGGACATTTCATTGACAGGTTTGGTGCGATTCAGAAAATGAAAATGTTTTTTTTTTTTTATATAAATAGTACCATTTTGTTTCATATTTTGTTATATAATTGGGTGGCATTCGTACATTAAGTGATACTCACACAGTTTTATTGTGTTATTGTATATACATTTTTATATCTTATCTGTTAATATAATGTATTTAAATAAGATATAAATAAGATAAGTGTTCCTGTACAGAGTTTATACATTTTTTGATAACTGTATAAGGGCTTATAACTCATTCATATTCAATCTGATTTAGTAATAAATCCTTCAGATTAGTGAACCGGCTTCACTGATAAAAATCAATTCAACTGAACAATTTGCTTACATAGTAAGCCTTCCCAAAAGCAAAATCCAGTCAAATGAAATAAAATTTCCGACCAGAATATAGCTAGAAAATCGTATATTACAGAATTTTCCATTCACTTTGGACAACATTGTCTGTAAAATGCAAAAAAGGCTTTGCAAGTGACATGAGAAAGCACATGATGCTCACCTTAACTTCAGCAGCCATTTTATCTATTGCAAACCCATCCACTGTCAGCTGCAGTGAAGAATCAAAAACAACGCATCAACACTGCATATATATATATATATATATATATATATACATAGTGATTATACATAACCAAATTAGATTTGGTACAGTATTTCTCATCTTAATTTACTTTACTGTGTTGCTTTTTTTTATCTGTACTTTCGTCTCTACTTGCGTGCTGCACTTGTTTCACCTTGATGAGTCTTGATATGAGGAAGCCGCCCTGGTAACGGTTATGAAGTTCTTCCCAGTTGTCCTTAACAAATTTCCATGCAGCTTTGCGCCCCTGTTTGCTGCTTCCAGCTACGCCCCCGATTACAGACACAGTGTCCTGGGGACGAACCTCCTCCTAAAAATACCACAGCCAGAATCAGTGTCACTGTTCACACTGTCACTGGAGATTTTTAATTCCTCCAGATTCAGATTAGAGCTCAGAGAATGAGCATGTCAGATTGGATTTCTTGTGAGAATGTTAATTCAAAGATGAGAGAGAGATGAAAATGGTGATTTATTGATCTCCTGTGGAAAATGGTTTAAATCTTTAAACATTAATACAACAATATTAAAGATACATAAACATACAATTATGTCAAAATGCACATCTTGTGAAATACTCAAACACAGTCAGTTATGTCTTAAATTAACAAACAGTTGGGCAAAAACTGGATGTGTATCAGTATATTAATTCTTAAAGGGATACTCCACTTTAAAATGAAAATTCTGTCATCATATACTCACCCACATGTTGTTTCAAACCTGTATGAATTTCTTTCTTCTGCTGAACAGAAAGGAAGATATTTAGAAGAATGTCAGTAACCAGACAGTTTCTGGTACCATTGACTTCCATAGTAGGAAAAAAATATACTATGGAAGTCAATGGTACCAGAAACTGTCTGGTTACTGACATTCTTCTAAATATCTTCCTATCTGTTCAGCAGAAGAAAGAAATTCATACAGGTTTGAAACAACATGAGGATGAGTATATGATGACAGAATTTTCATTTTAAAGTGGAGTATCCCTTTAAAGTGACAGCAGCTTTGTAAACCTGTGTCATTAATGTCAATCAAACAACAAAAAAGAGAAAATCACTAACTGCTCTTGACTATAACTTTTGTATCTTTAGTAATAACCAGTTTATATTTAATTCATACAGAGAAGTCTATGCATTGTTTACTTTAACATTTGATTATTCAATTTATGTAGTATTTCTTTTATGCTAAATAAGCCTACTGTACCTGAAAGTTTACTTAATCTGTATATCTGTTCTTTTATATTCTTCCTCTTGTTTGTATTATTTGCTTATTTGTTCTTATTTTTAACAGCTAAAATAAAATAACAAAATAGCTATAATCATGATATTATAGAAGCTCTTGCAAAGCGATTTCTGGTGCTTTAAAATTTTCCACACTCTGACCTATTTTCTACAGTAAGTGTGTGCGTATTCACGTACCGACAGGGCAAAGTTAAGCACTCTCTGGATGAGGTCAGGAGCGGGAATGGCTCCCAGCACTCTCTCGATGCGGTTCTTCTCCTCCTGCATATCTGCCTGCTTATGAAGCTGAACACAGAAAATGAAAGATGCCATTTTTTTTGTTTGCACCTTTAACGCTGTAACCAATGTTTAGACGCGTGTAAATTGTCACCTTGAGCATGGTGTCAAGCGTTGTGCTGTCTCCGTGCTTCAGAACTGTCAGGTACACCTAAAAATTTGAAGAAGAAAAAAAAACACCTTTGTTTACAGGGACATGTTGAAACTAGGCTTGCTGCGATGGTCAGTATTACCGGTGTTACATGGCGTTCAGCCACACACCGATTACATCACTTGCCGTAATAAAAATCATTTAGTTCAGTCAAAGAACAGACACTACAATGAGAACGAGAACGAGACGAGAGTCACAGCACAGATCAGCAGCATGAGTCAGATTTAATTTATCATGTGACGAGAGTGAGGCAAGCTGACTGACAAGACGATGGCGGAAGATTTGGTTTCAAAACTAAATGTAAAAGCGCCAATTTGGCAATATTTTGGAGTTAAACCCAATGCTAATAGGGAACCTACAAACATTGAGGCAATCTGTAAACTTTGCCTGATGAAGGCGGCAGCATTCAGAGGTAACCCTTTACATTTAAAATGAGGCTGCTGTGCTTATTCGTTTTGTCAATGAAAGTTTTGCGTGTAATATAAGCGAGTTGGTCATTGAACTGTTTTGTTGTTGTGTTTTTCATTAAAGGTCCCGTATTATGCCCCTTTTCACAAGATGTAAAATAAGTCTCTGATGTCCCCAGAGTGTGTATGTGAAGTTTCAGCTCAAAATACCCAACAGATCATTTTTTACAGCATGTTTAAATTGTCATTTTTGGGGCTCAGAAAAACACGCTGTTTTAGTGTGTGCCCTTTAAATGCAAATAAGCTGCTGCTGGACGACACAGGGGGCGGAGCTTCATGAGCTCGCGCTCAGTCTCTCAGGACAATTTCATCTCACGGAATGATGATAATATCAGAAACTCTCAGTAACAGTGTTCATTTCGAGTCGGACAATAATGCCTACAGAGTCAGAGTGCTGTATAGAGATGAAACAGGTATAGTTTAGTAGTTTAATTACGGTTATTATAACGTATTTGTCATCTGCTTGTATGTATCCATTATTTATTAATAGCCTACAAGTCTGCTGTCTGAATGATGATTAAACATACTGATGAGTTTAATAAAGTTTATTGTACATCACACAAAAGATGAAGCGTCAGTTTTACTTCAGAAAATCACCGTAAGAGCTGAGTAAACAGTAAGTTATAAGAAGTGCGCAAGTACATAAACGAATTTCGGTAGAGTTGAGGGAGCATTCCTGTGGGCGGAGGTTAGTCAAAAAACGGTTTTAATGACGTCATTAAAGAAGGAAGTAGAGGGATGTAGTCCAAACGGGCCGTTCGATGTAGTCAATTTCTGTTAAATAAAATATCTCGCTTGGCATTGAACTTTGAGCTTTATAATTTTACAGATATTATTTATACTCTAACAACAACATTACACACTAACTAAAGTTTGAAACATGGTATCACGAAGAACGGGACCTTTAAGAATGAAAATGAACCCACCATTCAAGCAATTTCCTCCCAGAATCGCTGCTAATTCGAAAGCGAAGGTAAAAAGCGCACGGCTGCATAGGCATTCATAAGCGATTTAAAAGCGAGGTGGTTGTCACGCGCCTTTCAACCGGTGGAAACATTTTGTCATCATCACATCCCTAGTTGATACAGAACTAATAAAAACAATACAGGACCACCATTTAAAAAATAAATTAAAAAATACATTTTTGACATTTCATATTTATTTGCAGAATAAATTAACGACATTCTGTCATTTCAGGCTTCAGTGATTTACATTGTACACATCTCCCTTTAGCTGAACTTGCCATAAATTTGCACCTTCATAACGATAGTAAGCTCTTCTTTTGGCCTTCAAGCTAGGGGTTACAAAAGGGGCTTTCGCACCAGAGGAAACTTTTCATAGTTACTAGAACTATTGGCGAAAGTACCCGGTTTTTGGCCTGTTCGCACCCCAGGAACGATTTTAGTTCTAGGAACTCCTTTTGGAGGAACTAATTTAGCTCCTACATCAGAATAGGATCTAAACCAGCACTATAGGTACTACCAGTGACGTAAGTGTACACTGATTGACCGAACGCACGCGAAAGACCAGCACCTGCCATTTTTTAAAAAGCTGTGTAAACACACAGATTATGTCCTATTTATTTACTCCACATACTAACTCTATGAACATGGAAAACAGTGATAGATGGACCTCTTAACCTTTACGCTGAGGAGAAAATCCAACGCATCTTTGAGGGGACCAAGAGAAACATTATACAGTAGTCAACATTTGAAGTGGATCCAAAAATTTCATCAAAGTTGTCCCAAGACAAGAACGGGTATTGTTCAAAATTCATGTATAACTTCAATGAAAGGTTTTGATCCACTTCAAATGTTGACTACTGTATATTTCTGCTCATCTAGCAACATTGGACATCAACCACACGGCATACGCTAATACCTTTTCATTTACGGTCTACTTTCTTTGTATAACAGTTCTATCTAAAAACGTGTTGGACAGATCATAAACTAATCGAACACGGAGAATGCGAGCACTATGAGCTCAGGCTCATCAAAATAAAGGTCCACCGCGTCGTCAAAATAAAAGTCACAACAACAAGCCTGGCTTACATCACTTCAGAGTTCCTACTGGCTGTGCGAACGTAAACAGGAAAATGTTTCTAGGGGAACCATTCGTTCTCGGGGAACCACCCTGTGGCTAGTTCCTAGAACTTATCAGTGCAAAAGCCCCTACTGACTGCACAATGACACTGTAGGTCTCACCTTAGCTAAACTTGCACCAGCATAATATAGTAATCTCTTCTTTGGCCTTCAACACTTGAGAAATGTTTCAAAACAGACCATGCCACTATTAGGGAGTAGCTAGAAGATTTGATAAAAACTGTGGATGAGCTCATTAAAAAGAGTTGGAAGGTACCCAAGTATCTCAGCTTTTTTGTCTCCACCAATAGAGTCTAAGCTTTGGCATCTTTCTCCACGACAATACATGCTAAGTGCACCATGATGCAAATGTGTCTGTGTTATGCTAGAGGACTCACTGGACTCCTGAGGTCTGCAGACAGAATCTGTTTACCCTCCACATGTTCTTTGAATCTCCGCCGGGCCTCCTCCAGAGTGGCCTTATGCCCCGCTTTACCCAGCTTCCCCAGCACTAGACCTCGCAGCAGGGCGTCCAAATGCCCTGAACAAGAGACAGGGGAGAGGGGCAACAAACGAAAGAGCACTTCATTTGAATGTCTCATGACAAATGAATGACAACTAATCAACCAAAAAGCATTGAGCTAGAATAAAATAAGATATTTCACGGTAAAAAGGGATTAATGTACTACGCAAACAAATGTTTGTGTGAGAAACAGTCCCGATTCTAGACGAACATCTAACCATTGCGCAAGTGCAAATACTTGTGATACAGAAGTTGTATCGAGAGGATCAATTCACACATAAATATATTACTAAATGTTTTAACTAGTAATTTTCTTACTTATTGTGAAAAATAAATGTGCAAAATAAACTCGTCCCAAGAAATTGAGGAAAAAATCCATTTAATAGAGACAGTAGCAGCAGTATTGTTATTGGTGATACTGACCTTTATAATACTTAGTAAAAACAAGCCATTAAACTAATATTTAAAATATCTAATCTTTTTGGTGATTCTACATTAATTTGGACCCTAAATCCAATCCAATTTAAATTTCATTCGGATTGTAAGGGGTGGTTTAAACCTTTTCTAATCCGTTTGATAGGACATGTAAACACTTGATCAGATTGAAAACCGAAACTGGAAAGCAATGACGTAGAAATAGCGTATTGACGTGTGTAATGAGCTGTTGTTGTTAAATAAAGTGTCATAAATGACTGTCGTGTCATTTTAAAATTCCCTTCCACTCATCGTCTGTGATGTGGAACAGGACAACATCCCAACAGTTCTTGTTTCAGACTATCATCCACAGATAACCACACTTGTTGCGCAAACCGCGAGAAACTCTGTATATTCGTGCAGTGTGCGCATGAAGCTTGGCAAACATTAACACTTTATTAAGCGTTCATTAAAACACTAAATTCGAATTCATTTCGATTGAAACAAAAGGTATCCATGTAAATCTAGCTAATGTGAAAATAAGCATTACAAATATAAAAATATATTAGAAATTTTAATGTTAGATACGATTAATTACAGAAAATAGTATAATCTTTGTATCAATTGACAGCACTAATATTTATACATTTAAAACAAAAAAGAAATACTTGAAGGCTACATGACATTTTAAACATTTATATATAAATGTAATTTAACTGATATTAATATATGCATTTCTAAAGATATTTACATGAACTTAACTTAATAAATGAGTCTAATCAATAACATATTTGTTTTTTGCATTAGTATAAAAATTGGTATTGAATATGAAAAATGCAATTTTACTGATACTGTTATTGACTACAGGAAATATGGTATTGTGACAATCCTAACCCTGACCTTTTATTAAAAGTAAAAAAAAAAAAAAAGGTTTGTGATACTGCCATGGTTGTTACATCCTAACTATGAGAACATTAACATATGCTCATTGCTCACCCACATTTATATATCAACTCCCATACAGCATTTAGCAAATTGGCAGGTGGCCAAAACAAAGTTTTTTTTTTTTTCATTCAATCAAAGTTAATGGGCTCAAAAGCTTCAAATGATCATCTTTATATGTTCCACAGAAGAAAGTAAATCAAAAAGGGTTGGAATGACAGTGAGTAAATTATGACTGTTTGGATTTTTGGGTGAACTATCCCTGTATGAATTTTGAGTTCTGGCTCTCACCTTCTCCGGCTCTGCTGTCCCATCCCAGCTTCATGCCGATAGGGGTGAAGAGATCTCGGATGAACTCCTGGATGTCCTCGTGGAAGTCAGTGTGTGAGAGCAGAGAGGACAGAACACCCAGATTACAGCTCAGGTCACTCCACACCGTGTAGTTTGGCTCATTCACAAATGCTTCCATCACCTTCAACACCTCCACAGTACTGATCATACCTGCTCGAGCCTGAGGGCATGACAGAGAGAGAGACAGCACAACACTATTAAAAAACAGAAGGTGGTAACAGACGGAGAGGAGAGACAGAAATGAATAATGATATTGTTGAAATTGCTTTTCTCAAGAAACCTTTCAGTAACACTCAACACAATGATAGCGACGCTGAAAAAAAGAACTGTAGCCTATAAAAGAGCTCAGTGAAACACCAATACTAAATCAATGAAGCACTAAGACAAGCACATAATACACTAATTAGTTATATTTTTACAAATTTAATGTGATACATTTAATTGGATTTTTGGTCCTGTATAAATAGATCATTATTATACAAATCAACCGAAACGGGCCAATGGAAATTAAAAATACTTGCACGGTACAGTATCTGATAACCACTTCCTATAAATTTTTATAGTTCTAGAAAAAATTCAACTTAACATTTCTCAGCAGTCTTGTAAGTCTTTTTTTGGAGTTTAAGTTACAAACTCACACGATTTGATTCATAATTTATAATGTATTAGTTAGTCAGACCTGGAGGCTTGAAAGAACCTGACTTCCATAAGACTGTGTAACTTGACTCTTCACTCAAGTCTTCATCATAAATACTTGAGAACTGACTCAAGGTGGAGACCTGAGCCTCTACTCTTGCAAACCAATGATTTAGGCTCATGTGTGGCGTCTCACCAGAGAGAAGAGGTCGTTTTGCAGACCCAGGCGGTCCACAGGCAGCAGTGTGAGGTCTCGGATACCAGGCAGAAGACTCTCCAGCATTGCTGAGCTGTACTGGATCCTGTAGAATCCTACGGTACCTGGATTAATCTGCACATGGAAGAAAACACACACAGTTTGGACATATAGATTGCATACATGCTGTCGTTTACAGGGTTCCTACACATTTTTTTCAGACCATATTAAACAAATGATTCATGCAGCATTATTTGGTATATAGTACAATCATCTGTAAATATTTTTATAAGTATACGTTTTTTTCCATCATTGGTTTTGTCGAAGTGATAGCATACGCTTGAATGATGAGAAGAACCTAAAACGCTTTATAACCTGCATATATCACCTCTGACACATCGGTTTGATGATGTAATTGTGGTTTGATGTTGCATAACCACCAAACAGCAAAAAGTACAGTCTGAATTAAATGATTGTTTGCTCCTTTATCTGTTTCTGGTTTGAGTGGCACATAAACATTCTTTAGTGAAGTTCAAAAGAGACTCGCTTATGGTAAAGAATCACTAAATGATCACTAAATTTTGCCATGAATTCACACTGCTTATATGATAAATTTATATTTAGAAATTCTTACTTTTATATTTTAGAAACCTAAATAGGGTAAATAGTGTGTGGAAAAATATTTGTGTTTCCAGACTGTTTTCTGATTACATACTTTTCCAGACCTGGTAATAGGGGTGGGCTATATGACCAAAATCATGATACGAGTCATTTTATTTCACAGTAACGATATTAGGGATGCATTAGGGACGATATGAGTCCGATACCAATAACGTATAACCGATACCTGTATTTTCACTGCATTTGTCATTTTTAAATGTATTGGTAGAGAAACCAAAAGAATCTAAATCATATTATTAGTTGGCTTAATTTGTTCATCAAATAAATATCTCCTTCAGTTATTTTCATGTTTCATTAAGCCTGCTAAAATGCATTGTATGAGCTTCTGTTACTTTCACTCTTCATTCTATTGCTCTATCATATTTTATCTTTCATTTAACAGTACAGCACATATTTAGAGCAGCTCCAGCAGGGCTCAGTGCTGAGGATTGGGTCAGTGGTACAAATGTTTAGACACCAGTGAAATATCAATTCTTTATTCCAATTTTGATGCTACAACAAAAACTACAGTAATCAATCAAATGTGAAAAACACACTGCATATTCATTACTGAATATTATATATATATATATATATATATCCATATATATATGGATTGAAATTATGATAGTTATTTTTGCTTTGAATAAGGTTAGGCTATGATATCAAAATGTTTGATACCTTTGAAATGTCATAATACTTTCAGTTTTGTTCAATTTCAATCTCATTTAAAAAACCAATACTAGCCTAAAACAACTATCAAGCTTAGCTTGTAAACTGATAAAGAGCAAAGAAAAAAAACTACAATAGAACAAAGACACAAATTAAATAGAAATACCTGAAAAATGTCAAGCACTAGAAATACTACATAAAATGTATGAAGTAATCAAATGCATAATAAAACAATGCATTGTCTTTACTGTGTAAATTAAATATACATTCTTATTAAAGTTCCAAAAGTGATTCAGCCAAGAGAAGTGAGAGATTCTATCTCTTTTTTATTATTATTTAATATTAATAATGACAGCAGGTAAATTTGGATGCTGTCACTTTAAGACAGACTGCATGGATCCAATATACTCATGTGTTTTCTTTCTCAACTGATTACGTTCACTTAAGACATAAATTACTATGTTAAATTGCAATACTCTGACACATAGGTATGTGTATTTAACCGTTCAGGTGGTTCCCAATTAGGCGGCAAAAAGCACTCAGTTCAGTTGTTAATTGCAATTCAATGGTTTAAAATCCTCTGTTTTTAAACCATAATGCTAAAAAACGCATGCAAGCGAAAAGCGAGCACAGCAACATTACATGAGCATAACCGTGACAGAGATGATAGTCCAAAATCCTATTCCAGTTGACAAATATCTACCAGTTAATCGTGTCTACCGGTATAATGGCCCACCCCTACCTGGAAATGACTTAAATCTAATTCCATACTTATCCAAACTGCATAGGAACCTTGAATTTAGTTTTATATGACCGTTTTCAACCTCTCTGACCCCCAAAATTAAGCAACTGTTTTAGTTTTTTCCATAATATGACTTCTTTTTATTAGGGCTGTAACGATACACCAAACCCACGATTCGGTTCGTATCACGATTTTTGACCCACGATTCGGTTCGTATCACGATTTTTTTTTGGGGGGGGGGAGAAAAAAAAGAATGATTTTTATTAAAACAATATTTTTTATTAAATAACATTTGTAAAACATATACAAACTGAACACCAAAGAACAAGATTAACTATGCAAATTATTAACAATATAAATAGCCATATATAAAATAAATAAATAGCCAAAGCTATAACACTTCTGTTTTCTTTGTAACAAAATACTGTTGAAAAACAAACAGAACTAAACTCCATTGTGGTGATGATTCGAGCATGTTGAAAATTCTCATTCAATCAAGTTCTCTTACATTTACAAAGTAGGCTAAATTAAATGGCTACTGTTTCACACTGAGGTAACTGAGGCTTACTGCCTGTGCTGCAAACACCAATCAAACCTTACAAATTGAGGTAAATTGTGTTTTTTTCTTGCTTTTCCCCAGTCTTAAAGTGAAAAAGGTAGTATTTAATTAAATACATTTATGGTGAGATTACTACATTTTATTTAATTAATCGCATTTATTGTCAATCTGTTTTCATTTTGACCACGAACCATGCGCTGTCACTTTAATTCAGCGCGTGCAGCACAAAAGAAATACTCGTTGCGGAAACGATCGCTGCACTGCTGTATACGCACGGCAACTGGAACGGGTCGACGGACGGCAACCGCGTGCAGTGTGTGACCTGGGTAGGCTACGGAAAAAATATGCACCGCTTACGGAGTATGTGTGAAACGGCCGTTACTCTGAGAGTTGGAAGGGGTGTGTCGCGATTTTGCCTTCTCACACCGCGAAACAGGATCGTGGATCCGAGTGTCGCGATTTCGATTTCATATCGCGTATCGTTACAGCCCTACTTTTTATACATGTTCATGAGATGGGTTGTCAATCTTTGAGTCATCCCAATTTGAAGTATAAATAGCCTTTTCAAAAAAATACATAAAACACAGCAATCTGACCTTGACCCACTGGTCAGTTGCAACGTTGGTGACGTTAACTGTGGTTTCAGGCTGGTCCAACAGAACCTTTATCTTAGTGCAGCTCGGGTCCTCACTGGTGCAGATACTTATGGGAACCATCCAATTGGGGCAGTCCTCTTCTAGCACACGGAAATTAGGGTATAACAGAGTCAGAAAAAGACAGATAAATAAATTGTTAAACAGTCAGCGGGTTCAGTGCCTAGTTTAACTGCTCTCTTTTTTTGGCACGTACCATTACGTGGTCCACTAGCACAGAACTTCTTCTGAGACATTTTCAGCACACGGTCACTGCCATGCTGGAAAGGAAAAAAGAAAAAGAAAAAAAGAAAAATCAAAAGCAATTATTTCAGCTCTGATTACATCTTGTATTGCCAAGACAACAGTTGTTATTACCAGATGCTCGCTGAGAAGCTCATAGTCCATCTCAGCAAGACTTCTCAATACCCCGAGGGTTATTTAAATTGTATTTGAAAACTTTAGGGGAAAGAACATCCAGAGAAATTTGAAAGAAAAACAATCCCTCTGAGCTGGATGATGACAAAACAAAAATGATGAGAATGGGTCTGTAAATGTTACCTGCTCTTGATCCACTACTATAATAGGGAAGCCCATTTGTTTGGTCCAGGAATTCATCACTGCGGCAATAGGCTTCCCGCTTGCTTTCTCTAAACACTCCCATAAGTCCTCTGGTATAGAAAAAGAGAAAGAGAGAACGTCACACCTTTTATTTCTGACTACACAACAATTAACAAAGCATAATAACAACACTGGTGCCAGTTCACACGCCCACAACTCTCCCGCCAAATACTATGCTTTGTCAGAATTACAACGTAACACCATGTTATTACTACAGCTGTAATTTCTGTTGTTTGGATCGGATCACTGGCTTAGAGGCAATGCTTAATCACTTCCTTATGGATATCTATTCCTATTTACAATACACAGAGCACAAGTGAAAATTAATGGCTAATTTTATATTATAAAAATGTCATTTGTAATACTGTATTAAAATGTATAAAGTATCATTTACAATATCATAAGGTACAGACAAAAGTCAAACTAAATGTTAGAAATATCATCCAAATTTTATGCAGTGAAACTCCCTCAATAACACACTGCAAGCTTTCTACAGTTCAAGATAAAACTGCTAGAACTGCCATGATTATGAACTAATGAGTGGCTAATGAGTAATTGTCACACAAATAACTGTGATTTACGACTTAATTGAGTTCATGCCAAATACTGTTTAAGCCTATAAACACACAGAGCTGCAGTCCGTAACTTAATACTAAATTTATATAATTTGCGAGTACACATCATGAATCCATTTTCCAAACCGTGTTTTTGTCTTATCCTGAATCACTATACGGTACACCTATAATAAGTGTTTATATTCAGACTATTTTAGACTAGTACGGGTCGTACCACCACTTGTGTGACTCGACATAGACAAACCGCAAGACACACACAGTTCTGTTTATTAACTGCTAGAGCGCCTTTAAGAAGTCATTTATTCATATGTAAAGTAGCTATGAAACAGAAGTAGTGACAGATCTTTTCTTCCCTATTGTGATGTGCATCTGAGTGTAATGGAATATCCAAAGACAAAAAATGTAAAGTTGGGACTTGGTTATATGCATTAGATCAAACAATTGTGATTTTGTTTTTTGTTTTTAACCACAATCCCAGCTTCTTTGGCAGTTTTCAGGGTTAAAACCCAGCTTGAATAATTAAAATTTAAAATAGATAAGATATTTAAGACCCATTTTTTCTAAAAATTCTAGAACTAAATTTGGATTTTAAATAATTGTTAACAGGATATGTGATATGTAATAATCTTAACAGGCCTAAAATCTGCTACAAAGGATTTAGGTTTAACAAGGTCATTAGCAGTGTTTGGAATAACGCAGTTTAAAAGAACGGTGTTAGGTAACAACGTTATTTTTTCAGTAACGGGGTAATCTAACTAATTACTTTTCCTGTCGTTACAACGCCGTTAACATTACTGGACGCTAAATGCGGTGCGTTACTATGCATTGATTGAATAAACTCTATTAGACATTCTCTGATAAACTGTGTAATCCGAACGCACCCCTGGCTCGCACAGCTAGTGAGGAGTCGGGTTAATAACGAGGTAAGCGATTATGATTATGTGTTTCATGGTAGCCAATCAGAGCCAGTGTTTTTACACACATGCCAGCATATGTGGCGCGTCACACACACACACACACACACAAGCTAAAAAGAGGAAGCAGCAGAGATGGCGAGTCAGGAGCAATCCGATGAAAAGTTGGCATTTTCAAGGTGGAGATATACTACTTCAAATTCATTGAGGTCAAACAAAGGCAAGAACTTGGGGTGGAACGGTACATTCATACTGAACCGAAACGGTACGGGCGTCACAGTTCGGTACATAGCCTACATTTACACGGAGAATACACGGTATAAAAATAAATAAAACTCGCGTGCAAATTAATTAATGTAATGCGGAACTACTGTTAGATACGCGAGTTCTTTATCTGTATCCCCGCCTTAGCTCTGAACATGGCTTTGGAGCAGGCTGCGATGTAAAGATTGGAATGCTGGAATGTGTTGTGTGTGTGTGTGTGTGTGTGTTTGTTTATGAGGGAGAGAGAGAGAGAGAGAGAGAGAGGGAGAGGGAGAGGGAGAGAGGCGCGGGCGCGATCGAAAAGTCGCAAAGTGTTTACATTTGTGTGCGTGCGCGTGTGTATGTGTGTGTGTGTGTGTGTGTGTGTGTGCGTGTGTGTGAGGCACGGACGCGATCGAACAGTGAAAACATAAAAACATACTCAGTAATTTTGTTTATACAGGACATTCAAACTGCAAAGTGTTTCCAAATTCTTTGACATAGCTATAGCAACTTTTTTTTTTAACAGTAACGCAAATAGTTACTTTCCCTGGTAATGAGTTACTTTTATTATAGAGTAATTCAGTTACTAACTCAGTTACTTTTTGGAACAAGTAGTGACTATCTATAACTAATTACTTTTTTAAAGTAACATTCCTAACACTGGTCATTAGGCTGTTCAGTCATCAAGATAAAAGTTAAAGCTTAATTTTCACAAATATTATGGCAAGTTAACTTACCAGTAGATGCATTTTTGTGCTGAAACTTCAAAAGGTAAGCATTCATTCCCTTTCTAAAATCCTAGAAAAAAAAAAAATCATTCAATTAAATATCATTCAAAACCAAAGCTCTAAAGATAACTGCAAAAAAGTGAATGAATCTAAGGGTGTTCAAACTTGTAATTTGGCTCTCTTAGTTCTTTAGGTCCGGAATAAAAATTAAAATGATTAATTTAGTCCTGGTCATTTTTAACACTGAACCTAAAGATACAAAACATAAACACCTTCTATGGTGTATATTTTGCTACGGAACTTACGGGACAACCAAAACAATGCTATGTGCCGGGCTAAAGCGCTTGTTTGTTAGTGCGTACCTATGATGCTATTTTTACCAGCTGAGAAGTCACAAAGAGCTTATAAAATATGTAAATGAGTCAAAACAGTGGAAGGAATTCCTCTGTTACATATACAAATGAAGATCTGCTGCAAGGAGAAGGTGGTTCCGACGCTTTTATCAAACTGTAACAGGAAACATATTTCCAATGACGAGAAGAACCAGGTATCCTTGAGCATTCTGTTCTTTTTAGGGTCGCATCTTCTGACATCACGTCCTGTTTTCGTTTTGTTTAGATGTCTTTGTTCAGATTTGCGCTCATATTTCAGTCAAACCATCTATTCAAATCAACCGCACTAACAGCATTCACACATTTTAATCAAACCCGGTGTGCCAAGTGTGAACACAATGGCAGATTCAGTCAGTGTTAATGATGGCTGGAACTATGGTTGCAACAACTACCAAAAGTCATCAGACAGATTACAAATGCTTAAAGATCTTAGACTCTAGCACAATAGAGAGATAAGCAACATGTCTTTCCATAAATCCTCTTGGGGAGTCACATCGACCACCTGTCTGACAGATTTACACTGAGTGTCTCTCTGAAGCTGGCCAAAAGCGTGACTCTCACCTCATCGCCAATGTAGTTATGCAGCATGCGAATGACAGATGCCCCTTTGCTGTACGATATGGCATCGAATATTTCATCCACTTCTGAAGGGTGTCCGACATCAACCTACGATTCAAAAGAAACACACACACCCAACCACTGAAACATGACTCGGAGATCAATATTTCATTAGGCTAAATCTGGGTCTGGAATTTAAATGCTGTAAGGGATATGGCTGAGTAGACAGACAGACTGACAAACAAAGTGCAAATCAAAACTTCCTGCTGTCCACACAAACACTTAAAAGCAACAAACACCAGAGACACACAATGGGAGAGCTTGGGGTTATGGGGGAGACACACTCATCTCATGCAGACCTCAATAGGGTGGCTGTTATCTAACGCATCCAGGTCCAGAGCCCTGGTGTAGTCCGCAGATACAAACTGGGTCCAGATGTCGTACTCAGGGAAACAGTGATCTACACAAAGGTACTCGATCCAAGATGCAAAGCCTTCATTAAGCCACAAATGAGTCCACCATTCCTGCAGTAAGAGACATATTCTCAGCAACCTGGATAACACAGTTATATTCAAATACCACTGTGACCTACAAAAAACATATGTAGCATGAACCTACCACATTGAACATTTGAACACACTCACCATGGTAACCAGGTTCCCAAACCACTGATGTGCAAGTTCATGGCCAACTACCAGGGCGACCCACTGCCGGGATGACGCACACGAGTTCTTTGGGTCAATCAGCAGAGCTGTCTCCCTGCAAGGGGACAATCACAAAATTTTCGAATAAAAAATGCATAAGAACGAAACACAACACAATGCATCTCATATTGTTGAGGTTTGCTGGGGATTAACATGCTAGTACCAAGAAATATGAAATATTAATGAAGCTCTCTTAAATAGCTGCTTTTAAAAGGCACAAGGTTCTGTTTTCATGATGATTTATGAAGTCTCAGGTTTGCTATTCATTTCTTTTAAAACTTAAAATCACCTGTAAGTAACAAGGCCCCAGTTTTCCATGGCACCTACAGGACAAGAGAAATCCAAAAGTTAAAACAAGTTAAACGTAACAGACAAAGTCTATTGCGACAGATGTTTCATTTATAATGTAAATGATACAAACCAGCAGCAAAATCAGCAATAGCAATAAGATCAATTTTAGGCAACGGATAAGGAACATTGAAATAATCTTTGTAGAATGGAAGGGTCTTTGTAGCAACCTGGAAAAAAAAAGAAAAAAAGGTTAATACTTTCTCAACCTAAGTATTATTACAACCACAGATAGCATTAAATAATATATGAAATAAATGAACATCAATTAGTCAAACTGTGCATTATAATGTTAAGATATTTAAATTCACTTGCATCATTTAAAACTATTTATTTTTTATTTAGACCAAATACTATACAATTTTATTATCAGTTGTAGATAAAAAAGACACTGTATACCATATAGATAGTAATAATAATGTTAATATTATTAAATAAAATAATCATAAGAAGAAACAACAGCATTTGCTTGAAACAGAAATTATTTGTAAAACTCTTTACAATCATTTTTGTGTCCTGTCTGAATAAAAGTAATAATTTCTCTCTCCCTCTTTTAAAAAAAAAAAACAAAAAAAAAAAAACATACTGACTCCAAACGTTCAAAGAGTAGAGTATTTTTTTCTTTATTTTAATCAGATGTTTGGAAAAAATAAACATTAAAAATTTAGATTTAAAAAAATATTACTAGGTTTGTAAAAATCTAATTTCATTTGGGGGATTCAGACTACAGAAAGCTAAACCTTTTTGAATTTGTATAGCAAAAAAAGAAGAAAAAGAAAAATTTACAGACTGAGGAAGCAGCTCTCATACCTCCAGTGCAAATTTCCCTTGCTCTGCTTTTCCGACAGGGGTGTACACACGGACTGTCACACCGTCCGACGACGTACTCTCCACAAAGTCATACTCGCCGATGACAAACGCTACCAGGTAGGTGGACATGATGGGTGTAGTGGCAAACTTCACCTCCACCAGACTGTGATCCTCTGGATATGGCTTTCGGTCAACAACATTCTGCACAGAAAGTGAAACACGATTGAAATATGCGTGTTCAGTATGGGAACTAGTCTCCCAGAACCACATGTCGAACTATCCTCATAAACTCAGCAGAAGCAGAGCAGACGCTTTCAGTTTATAAATGTAGCATCCATGTCCAAATCAACTACATGTTTTTTTAATTTTCTATAAAAAAGTAAAACGACATTGGTGGCCAAGTAATCTAATCGGTGTACGGCCAAACATTGTGCAACACTGGTAACACCAACTACCGCAGTAAGCTTAATGTGTGCCAAGTGTCATGACTTGCAAGGGTAGGCACAATGCCTCTGGGCCTGGGTTAGATAATACACAAGTCTGACAGTAATGTGAATAAAGCCATTTAGGGACGTTTGTTTCCAGAGGGAAGGATTAAAAAAAGAAAAATGACACATACCATATTCGACAAGGCTACTCTTTCCTTTGGGACGATGAGGGTGATGTCAAAAGTGGCTTTGATAGCTGGTTCGTCCCAGCAAGGGAATGCTCGACGTGCGTCCGTGGCCTGAAGCGGGTGAGAGACGTTGAGTGAGATGAAGACAGCGAGACAGGAAGAGAGGATTCAGGGTTAGAATGGGTTGCAGTGATACAAACACGAGCAGGGATATTTGCATGACATCAAAGACTGAAGATGCACAAAAGCACCCTATTCTGATCTTCCGATCCAGCAGTTTTGATTTTGACTTGCCCTGCCAATATTTTCAATTGCCAAGTGATAAAAGTATGCTACTTTTTTTTTTTTTAGCAATGTATTTTTTATTTTTTCAATTTCTTCAATTGCAATAAGCTTGAAATATTACACATGTAATGTAAAACCCTAAATAAAACAGTTTTGCTGGAAAACGATGGCATTCGATGCAGAACATTACTGATTGGTTTGTTTAACAAGACTATAACAAGCCTTTTTTTGTGCAATTTTGACAAAACCTCTTCTATCTTAGTCAGCTAGATAACACTGTCTTGCAGACAAATCAGCAAAATGTAAAACAACAGTTTAGAAAACATCAACGAAAGCCAAATGCTTAATCTTGGCAAGGCATAAAAATGGATGCACAAGATCAATGCATGTAAATATTTCAGTGGCAACGCATCACTCAACCAAAAGGGCAAATTACTTTTCCATCAACTCTCTCACACTGGCCCAGAGCCAGCGGGACATCCTTATCATTGAGCCCTGATTAAGTTAACTTCAACCAAAGCTCAAGCTAAGAGGCTAAACTTTCAGTTAAATATCCCTCTCACATTAAAATCTATCAAGTATGAATAAGTATGAGTACTTAAATAATGACTATTTTAATGGATTTATAATGCAAGCATCATAATAAAACCAGTAACTACATTAAAATGGTACAATACACCAGACATAAATCATGGGCCAAACATACATTATGTAACAAGGGGTCTGAAAAAAAGTTCTCCACTATTCAGTTTTACTTCCATTATAGGCTCCCATATAATAAATTGCTTGTTTTTTCTCTTGGAACAAAAGCGAATGCTGAATGACTTTGTGAATTTGTCTTTATCGAGAGACACAGTCAAGATCTTCGAGGAAAGTGAATGACTGAGCAGAGAGAGTGAGAGAGGGACATGACAAATGATAAAGCAAACAGTGGCAGAGAACGTGAGCGAGCAAACAGATGAATGAACCGCGCATCCTGATATGAGTTTACCTCAAACTGTGTGACGGCAGCAAAGCGGACTTCTCCCGAAGGAGCCGTGTATTTACTCCTATAGAAGCCTTTCATTTTGTCATTTAGCTCTCCAACAAAGTCTATTTTCAATGATCCTGACCCTGAAAAACAAGAAGTCTATGATTAAAAACCAAAACAAAAGGCACATAAAACAGAAGGACAGAGCAAGAAAGACCATTCATCTTTGAAGCCGCTTTCATGTGTCAAACCCACTATAGCAACTCATTACACAGAGACTGTTGACATGACAGCAGAAGGCTTCTTCCAGGCCACAATATGAGTTCTTTACCATTTTGCAGAGTGCTGGGGAAACATAGGGTAACCTTCTCATCCTCGTTCTGATAGTTAAATCCTGTAGCGTTAATTTCTAAATGGACGGGGAGAAAATGAGCACAGTTAATCCTAAAAATAAAACAGACTATAAAACATTTAATGCAGGTCGAACAAGCAATCAGGCAAAAGTCGAGCAAATACATCACTAAATGTGGATTACAGTTGAGTAGAACTCACCTTCCCCCCCTTCAGGCACAAAAGAAGCAGTAATTATGTCTATATCTGCACAGTTCATCACAATCTGGTTTGTCCCTTGTGTAACCTGTCAAGAACAATGACATACAGTTTGGTTTTAATGTTCATATGGGTCCAGTGGTTTCATGATCCTCAGTTTTCAGTACTTGGTGTGTGGTTTCTTTTCTAATAACACTTCATCGCCTTTTGCAAGCGTTGTGAACCTTCCTTTGTTTCATACTGGATCAGATAACAGTAAAAAAAAAATTAAACAATCTCACGTCACTTACATACAATCCAGACAATCAGTGCAGGAAAATTCTTCCTGGTTTAGTAAATACTAAGCCAGGGTCTTTCTCTGACGCAGAAAGAGAAATTAGCCTCACATTTTAAAATGATGAAGTTTGTGGTAAGATTTTTTTTTTTTTTTTTTTACAAATACTTTTATCAGTGAGAATGCATTAAATTGATCAAGCGGCATTTATAATGTGACAAAATATTTCTATTTCAAATAAATGCTGTTCTTTTGAACTTTCTATTCATCAATCCTGAAGAATGTATCAGTTTCCACAAAAACATTAAGCAGCAAAACTGTTTTCAACAATGATAATAATAAGAAATGCTTCTTGTGCACCAAATCAGCATATTATAATAATTAGAATGACTTATGAAGGATCACGTGACACTTTTCCATTACAGTAATAAACTACATTTTAAAATTGTAATAATATTTCACAATATTACTGTTTTTTTTTTTCGATCAAACAAAAGCTGCCTTGGTGAGACTTCTTTCAAAAAAACATTCAAAAGGAAACAGCGGTGAGTAACTGAGTTGGGATCCTCTGCTTCGTTTTTATCTTTGCTCATGTCATAGTGCATTCAATTTCACGCTTCTCGTTTTGTTGTAGGAAATCTCCAGCAGAACAAGCAAATACAGAGCACATGGAAAAAGAACCGCCTGAATCCTCACGGCTTTTCTGAGGCTCAAGGGCCATCTCCTGCTGCTATGAAATTCTGACGTGCGCATATATAATCAGATTATGAATAAAAAGACCAACAGTTTGCATGGCCTCTTATGTTGCAATAGGCTGTTTAAAACTGCATTTATTGCATAATGCTGAAGTGAAACTTTCCCGGGACGATCAATAGCTTTCAGGCTCTCATGTCCATAAGCTAGCTTTTACAGACAAAGAGACACAATACATCCCAGAGTCTGTTTTAATTATTCCTCAACCTAACTATTATCACACTTCATTTACAGAGAATTGGATCCTACATAAAGACACGCATTGTGTTTAGAGGCTTGAAGCTGCCAGGGTAAAGCTTTAGAGGGCACATGTGGCTTGTTGAAGCTGGATGTGACTTGGATGCAATGAGCGCACTGGCCATGTGACAAAAGGCCGCCACTAGCAGTACACTGTTTTAATGGTGTTTATCAACGTGAGCCATATCTGTCCACAATGACAGTCATAATGTGTTTGGCATTGTGGGGGATGTAGTTAATCTCATGCTCCAATGAGTTTTGGCAACTAGACAAGATCAACTGTAAGGCGACTTTCACTACACAGCTGCATGAGAGTGGGATGCAACATGACTGAACGTGTGAAGCTGTTGAGTTATAAAAAGGCACCACAAACAATCTTACGCAAAGTGCAATGATATAGGCCGGACCTCAATTTCATCACATCTGGCCCGCATTTACCTCTACCGTCTTTTCTATTTGTTTACAGGATCAACCACAGTAATTTACCCAGCAGTAATGGCTGCGATTGTACAAAGATCCACTGATATATGTATGTATGTATGTATGTGTATGTGTGTGTGTGTGTGTGTGTGTATATATATATATATATTTATATATATATATATGTATGTATGTATACATATATATATATAGAGAGAGAGAGAGAGAGAGATTGATCAGACCAGACCAACTATTTATGAAAGACGTAAATAAACGATTTTGAAGATTTATGTGTGTTTTAGACTTATTTTATCCCCAGCCACAAAGTCCATCCTGCACCTGAGCATTTCCTCGGGCGCTACACTGTGATTATTCTAAGCTATAAAGTATCATGTAAACTGTCAGACAGGCTCAGAGTGACTCAGGAGCTTGTAGACAGGACTGATTCACCGTCTCGGCCATGTACGTGAAAACTATAACCTGGAAGGAGGTTAAATTACGACATTTATGTGTGTATGTACGTGCTTTTTGACAGCAGCTCTGCAGGCTAACGTGGTTAGCAGTGTAGCGCCAGTTAGCGCTTTAGCTTGCAGGGCAAACAAACTAACTGCTTCATTCTCTTTATTGTGAGAGCCAGACCTCAGAGGACACCAGGTTTAAGTATTTAGTAACAAATAATACAATTCGAACATGCTGGAACTTGTAAATATGAAAGACGTGGTGTGTAAAGCCGCTGTCTGGTTCACTAGCAGGTAGCTCGTTAGATTAGCAGCAACAACACTATCAGCACTTATAAAAATGCAAAGTGAAAAACTAGTCTTAACATTAAAATGGCATGACATTGGGGCCCAGACCAGAGGGGGGCAGAGGGGCTGCATGGAATCGGGTTCAACATTACCTCCACGACTGCCTCCAGTTTGCCCTCGAAGGTGAAGTCGATGAGGTCGGGCTTGAGGCGCAGCCCGTAGTTGACGGGGTAGACGTCAGTGGGCAACCGCACGAAGGGCCTCCGCTCGGGCATGCTGAATAATGTCGATACGCTGGAGACCGAATTAAAACGGACTGGGAGTTTGCTTGCTCGGAGAGTCGGAGACACGGGCTTCGCTATTGGAGTCGGATTGCGGGGTAGGGCTAGCCGTATGACTGACAGAGACACCCGACAACTCATGAAAAACAACATACAAACCGTTGGAGATGGTCCTCGCTGTGCCCCGCCCCCTCTTCGGGTAGAGATGTCCGAAGCTTTTCAGTGAATTGGTTAAATTGGCTCACCAAACCGGTCTGAATGATTCGTTCACTGATCGAAATGAACGAGTCGTTAACGAATCGGATTGGTCAAGGCGGCGAATTTGTTGTTAGAACAAGTTGTTGTTTTCACCTTGAACCAAAATCCCTTTCATGGAAATTCTGTTCACTCGGCGGCCATATTTGCAACGACTCCTGTCAGCTATTTCGGGCATCCAAGACCAAGTCGTATCGATCTGAATGGGGGAATTCTGAAATCTCCAAAACTGCTTGCCGAACTCACAATTAAATAACATATTTCAAACCAGCAACAAAATCTGACATAAACTGCCCAATAAGTGTTGTTTCATATGCTCAAATCGCGTTAATAAAAACTTATTTTTCAGGAATGACCAGCCAACGCTCATATGCAGTGCTGGCTGATTTAAGCACGAGTCCATACTTCTGCGGACCTACGCTGTAGGCAATGCGTGACTTTACCAATCAGCGATTGGCTCTTTTAGTGCGTTGTGTTTTCTCCCATTCATAAGTAATAGGAGTGAACAGTCTTTCTATATCTATATCTACTTGAACCCAATGCAAAGTCTGCGAGGGGAAATATTTTGTCCTGAAGCGAAATTGAAATAAATTGATTTAGAATGTGAAAATTCGCCAAACAACCGTGACCGCAACAAAAATCATGGATTTGACTGATTCAGCAAAATGTTTTTTTAAAAAGAAATGGTATTACATTATTAAAATATATAATTAAATGTTTTGATAAATATGTTTAGAAATGTTGACCGATAAAAAATAGGCCTATTATTACAACTGGCAAAACAAATTTTAAACCAATAGATAGATAATTTTATATTTAGTGTAAATGCAAATTATATTTATAAATTCTAAATGACTTTATGAGCTTAATAACCTTCACTACAAGTCACGACGTGCCAAGTCACGACGCAAATTTAGCTTAATCCGTTTTGAGCGTTTCTTTTAAATGAACTGTTCAAAAGAACCGATTCGCGGAAATGAATCGGACTTCTTGTCACTATTTTCACTGATGAACTGAGCAGAACGGAAGAACAGAATTAAACACATCTGGACGGGAAAAAGGCTTTGATCCATCTGTGCAATATGAATTTAAATCTGTAGAGGGCGCGCCATGGCCCAAGCCGCAGTGGTTTGTTTAGAATTTTATTGGATTTTACACTAGGCTATATGTCATTGTTTACTTACAGTTTTTTTAATTTTCTGTGAAACAAAAAAGGAGACTTGTTGATGAATCATCAACACAGCTGTTTTCCATACTACAACAGTTCCAAATGACCACATAAATCAAGGTCCACAACTCTAAAAGTAGGCTATATAAATATGTAAATAAATAATAAATATGTATGACATAAATATCTAAATTGTGACATGCTATGAATTTTGGCCCAGAAACAGTCAGATTAGGCAAGTCTTTGTTTTTTCAGGGTTGTTTTTTAAACTAACTTTAAATTCAATTGTATCCAGGATAGGATAGGATTAGGGTTAGGGTTAGTCTTAGAGTTACTCTTTTTCTTTAAAGAGTTATTAATGTAAAAGGTCAATGAAACCTGAATATTACCCCAAATCTGCAAATAGTGATTTGGTGTGCAGATATTGGCCCTGCCCATGTCAAGAGACATGTTTTGTACAAAGCATTTTGTAAAGCTTTATTTATTATCCATCTGAGTCTACAAGACTGCTCTTATACTTTTGAGCACTGTTCTTAAGAAAAGTCAGATTGGCCTAATTTTGGGGAAGGGTATTAATAAAGTGTGAAACAGTGCCTCCATCCGGCCATGGAATGCAGTCAATGAATACTTAAAAACATTTCACATATCTTCCAGAGAGAGGCGATATAGAACCAACAAATTGATACGACATTCAGTAGTGCAAAACAGCAATGGCCATTACAATAAAGATCGAACAATTAAAAAAGTTTACACATTTTTAAGTTAGAGAAGCTAATGTGTGGGGTTAAAGGGATAGTTCACCCAAAAACGAAAATTATGTCATCATTCATTTACCCTCAAGTTGTTCCAAACCTGCAAAAATTGATTTGTTCTGTTGAACAAAGGAATATATCTTGAAGAATGTTTGTAACCAAACAGTTGAGGGGCACCATTGACTTCCATAGTATGGGGGGGAAATACTAGTCAACTGTGCCCCACAACTGTTTGGTTACCAACATTCCTCAAAGTATCTTCCTTTATGTTCAACAGAAGAAAGAAATTTATACCGGGTTGAAACAACTTGAGGGTGAGTTAATGATGACAGAATTTTCATTTTTGGGTGAACTATCCCTTTAACGAGTAAAATGGAAACGAATGCACGTTCATACATTTAATTCATAGGCTAGTCAATTTATTAATCTGTAAACATTTATTTTTTCACTTATATATCCAATGAACAAGTACAAACACAAAAGACTGAGTGTCGCTGTATCGCTCAGGCTGCACTGCAGTGTCTATTCACAGGCGCGATCCCACTACTGATCGGCACGGGGACTTTGACCTGCTCCGTCTCCGACCTGGGCCGGTTCACCCCTCCTTAGACGACCTGGTGATCCCGGGCTCCCCCAGGATCACCATATCGATACCGAACTTAGTGCGGACACCCGATCGACATAGTCCACTGCAGCCCAGAACCCCTGAGCTCAGGCGATCCTCAACCTCAGCCTCCCAGTATCTTGGATTACAGGCGCGCGCCACTGCACCCGGCGAGAGCTGCAAGAATCAGCGCTGATACTGAATCTAGTGGCTCACAGCGACATCTAGTGTATGAAGACGTAATAGTAGGTATTAAATTATAGGTGCTTAACCACATGCAGGCCCAATAGCCCGAGTTTTCTATAAGAGTGACCTATTTATCTCGATCTATTCTAGTTCATTTTAGTAGGCTACATCTGGTTAATGTTTAACCCTCTGATGGTCCGCGGGGTCTTTTTGACCCGCAAATGACTTTTGCTCAAATAAAAAAAAATGTTCCCTTTGTCCAAATGGTATGAAACCTTCTACGGCTCTTAACACTTTCTAGATCTACAAAAAAAAAAAATAAAGTGGGATGATATCTGTTTTTATGTTAGTGTGACAAAATTTGTGACACTCGAGGTCCTCGGGGTCTCTGGAGACCCCGCAATCAAAATAGACAAAATTCATCATCAAAATCAGAAACAACACAGAACACATCGACAGAAATGACAGAAATAAAGTGGCACACTTCCACCAATTCAAAAAGCATCCACAATGCTGAATTATTTTGCTCACAACAAGCGCACACACACACACACACACACACACACACACATATAGAGGAATACATTTTTGAGACTATAAAAACTGTTCTCTTATCATTTGTAAAATAAAATCATCCTAAATGCAGTACCACCACAAAAATAAATTGGTGACACTGACACATTGAAAAATGTGCACACACACGCACACACACACGCACACACACACACACACACACACACACACACACACACACACACACACACACACACACACACACACACACACACAGGAACATTTGTAAGGCTATAATTTGTCAAATAACATCATCCAAAATGCAGAACCACCACAAAACTAAATTGGTGACACTGACACATTGAAAAATGTGCACGCACACACACACACACACACACACACACACACACACACACACACACACACAGACACACACACACACACACACACACGCACGCACACACACACACACACACACACACACACACACACACACACACACACACACACACACACACACACACACACACACACACACACACACACACACACAGGAACATTTGTAAGGCTATAATTTGTCAAATAAAATCATCCAAAATGCAGTACCACCGCAAAAATAAATTGGTGATACTGACACATTGAAAATGTAAACACACACACACACACACACACACACACACACACACACACACACACACGCACACACACACGCGCACACACACACGCACACACACACGCACACACACACACACACACACACACACACACACACACACACACACACACACACGCATACACACACAGGAACATTTGTAAGGCTATAATTTGTCAAATAAAATCATCCAAAATGCAGTACCACCGCAAAAATAAATTGGTGATACTGACACATTGAAAATGTAAACACACACACACACACACACACACACACACACACACACACACACACACACACACACACACACACACACACACACACACACACACACACACACACACACAGGAACATTTGTAAGGCTATAATTTGTCAAATAAAATCATCCAAAATGCAGTACCACCACAAAAATAAATTGGTGATACTGACACATTGAAAATGTAAACACACACACACACACACACACACACACACGCATACACACACAGGGACATTTGTAAGGCTATTGAAAAACTGGGGGGGTTTTTGGTACAAAAAATGCTAAACTTTGACAAAAATATTTTATTTTTGTTATAATTGTGATTTTATAATATTTAGATATGAATCCAACTGAATCCAACTTGTGAAAATATATCTTTCAGGTAGTCTAATAGCAAATAGCATATACTGGAGCTCTATAGCCATCTAGTGGTTAAAATTATTATTTTTTATAATGTGTGTGTGTGATCTAGCACTGAAATGTGTTGTTTTTGAAATCAAGTGATCAAAGTGCTCGTTGCCGCTGCGATCAGATACAGATACAGATACAGATACAGACACAGGCGCGGATACTGTGTTCTCTTGTGGCTCGCGCACAGTCTTCACTCGGACGCGTGCTTCAATCCGTTGTGGAGACTCTCTATTCGTTCCGGTGAAATTACAAAACAAAATGCATACAAACGTATGCTTGCCTCATATACAACCACTGATAAACATAATCGGTTTTAATGAAAAAAACAACAACAAAAAAAAAAAAACCTACGAGTCTACGATATAAAAATATAGCCTACGAGTGCGGATTAGAACCCACAACCTCTGACACGCTTGGCAAAAGTTCTACCACTGGACCATGTCAATATACACATTTTTATAACGGATTTACCCAAACCAACATATATCAAACCTCATTAAACGACAAATTAAACCCATGCACTATTTCAATCGATTGCTGGACATCGTAATGTTATTGTACATACATCGATTTATGATTTAGCATTCATAAATCCCCCCCCCCCCCGGTTTTTTTTTAAAAACCCGTCCCACCCACTTTTTAAAACAAAGTTACGCCACTGGACTGATTGCTGGAGGAGAGTGTTTGAAGAAGAACTATAAGGAGGTTAGCTTGCCTGTAGCTTAAACTGTGAGTGGTCTTGACAGCTTGAGTCATGAGCAATGTAAGGTGTGCTTAGAAAGAACTTGCAATTGAAATTCCTTAATTAAATGAAAATTCAGGAGCCATGTGTAAATGAGATAGTCAAGACCTGATGCATGAGTCATGTGTGGTTACAGGATGTGGAAGCACTACTGTGTCAGTTGACAAATACAAAAGTGTGTGTGGAAGTGGATGCTGCTCCTCAGCAAGACCTGAACAAGGTTTTGGAAGACATCCGTTGTCATTACAAGACCATCATAGACAAACACTGCAGAGAACAGGAGTGCTGGTTCAAAGAGAAGGTGAGACTTCAGCCTCTGTTTCTTTGATTCCTCTGGAGGTGAATCCTAATTTGCCATCATATATAGTGGCAGACATTTGATATTAAAACAGTAACAGTACAGTATCACAGCATTACAAATTATTATACACAGTTTTCATGTTGTGTGTGTGTTTCTTGTTCTTTTTAAGACGGCACAACTGTGCAAAGATGTGGCCAGCCACACAGAGTGCCTAGAAACCTCTAGGTCACAGATTTCAGATTTGCGGCGTACCTTGCAGTGTCTGCAGATCGAGCTACATGCGCATTAGCTTACCTTGCCTGAAAAATATAACTGTTTGTGTTCTCCCAGCTCTCGCCGGATGCAGTGGCGCGCGCCTGTAATCCAAGATACTGGGAGGCTGAGGCTGGAGGATCACTTGAGCTCAGGGGTTCTGGGCTGCATTGGACTATGTCGATCGGGTGTCCGCACTAAGTTCGGTATCGATATGGTGCTCCTGGGGGAGCCCGGGACCACCAGGTTGTCTAGGGAGGGGTGAACCGGCCCAGGTCGGAGACGGAGCAGGTCAAAGTTCCTGTGCCGATCAGTAGTGGGATCACGCCTGTGAATAGACACTGCAGTGCAGCCTGAGTGATACAGCGAGACTCAGTCTTTTTGTGCAGTTATTCTGTGGAATCTAATAAACAGCAGCAGCAAATGAACACAAAATAAAACTCATATTGACCAAATGAAATGATCCAGTCCAGTCTTCATTTATTATAATAAAGTAGCCTACTCAATTGTTCTTAATGGCTACCCTGTTAGATAAATTTACACCAATGTTATATTTTTTCATACTGTATCACAAATGTAATTTAGATGTCAATATTTTACAAATAGCCTATAATACATGTTTAATGATCAAACAGCTGAAAATCTATAGATGGCAAATGATTAACTGGTTAAACTAGATCATTTTATTTAAAAAAAAAAGTTAACTAGATGTATTAAAATTAACTGGAAAAGATTAAGATAAATAGGCAACTCTTATGGTAGATGGAAAACTCAGCCTAAGGCCTATATGTGGTTAAACAGCTATACATTAATTTAGTGTATTGTGCTAAATTAATTTAGCTTTTTTTTAAAGGTATTTTTGAAGAAAATGTTCCACTTACCTTAGCTACCAAAGAGATTGTAAAAATATTTTGTTCACCCTGCCTAATCGTTCCCTAGTTTTGTGTTTTCATACACTAGATGTCGCTGTGAGCCACTAGATTCAGTATCAGCACTGATTCTCGCAGCTCTCGCCGGGTGCAGTGGCGTGCGCCTGTAATCCAAGATACTGGGAGGCTGAGGCTGGAGGATCACTTGAGCTCAGGGGTTCTGGACTGCAGTGGACTATGTCGATCGGGTGTCCGCACTAAGTTTGGTATCGATATGGTGCTCCTGGGGGAGCCGGGGACCACCAGGTCGTCTAAGGAGGGGTGAGACGTAGCAGGTCAAAGTCCCTGTGCCGATCAGTAGTGGGATCGTGCCTGTGAATAGACAATGCAGTGCAGCCTGAGCGATACAGCGAGACTTAGTCTTTTGTGTGCACAGTTATTCTGTGGGAATCTCATAAACAGCAGCAACAACAAATTAACACAAAATGAATCCCTTATTGGCCAAATTATCCAGCCCAGTCTTTAATTATTATAATATATTGACTGACATCGGAGACTGTGTTTTTTAAGACAGCTGAAAACGTTTGAAGTATGTCCAGGTTTTATAGAGCTGTGATTGAAAGCGTCCTGACTTTCTCAATATAGTGTGGTTTGGCAGCTCCACAGTCCAGCAGAAAAGTCAGATTTGTAATATAGTGCGGTCTGCTTCAAAGATCATAGGTTGTGATCTTTCTACCATTGTGTTGTGTGGGTGCTTTCATTAATCACAAGGAACCAAAAAGGTCCTAATAAATACTCCTTTTATTGATACAAAGGCTTTAAAATCTAGTTTAAATATCCACCCTCATTTAGGAAGGCATGACACAGACAGCAATCTTTAAAGAAAAAAAACCAAACAACTCAAAATAAACCAATTCTGAATAACCAACCAAATTGTTCAACAAAAATTAGGACAAATTAAATCAAAACCGAGGCAATCTGTTACAAACAAACAAAAATAAATCAATTCACATACATCACTTAAATTCAAATAATAATCATAATACAAAAAGAATTTAAACCTTTCAGTAAACAAACACATCATACCTTTAAAACACCCATTTTACACCCAGGCTGCTCTGGTTACCGGGGTTCTCGGGAGCGCTTGCGATCTATAAATACATATTTTTTTAAAACACCTGCACACCATTCCCTTTATTACTTGAACCCCCCGCACAATGACTATATATACACACACATTACTCACCCAATTCATTCCCAGCGCCGTATTTATGTGGCGTCTTCACCGCATGAGTTTGGTGCATCACTTAAATCAGTCCGTGCTAAACCCCCTTAAATACATGCACAGTTCCTCCCCCCACCCCGTTTAACCAGAGCTCAATGTCACATCCACCCCCCACTTGTCAAATCATCGTCCCGATGATTCACCATATACATTTCCTGACAAAATCTTTAAAAAAACACCATTAACCACCTCTTACTCTTTTTAATTCATGCATCACTTGCAGCAAGAGATCTAAGACTGTCTCCATTGCTTCAACTTCGCTAGAAGGGGGTCTTAAGCCATCATTTAACCCTGTGGGGATTGCTGCAGCTTCCATAGCCTGCACTGATCGTGGCTCTCTAAAGGGATTACTGTGCTGCCCCGCTGTGGCCCTCTGGGAGCGTCGTACAGTAGAGTCTGTCCCAGTGGTTATTGATTTCTCGTCATCTCTGGAAGATACTTCTTCTACACTCCTTTCAACCCCTGAAGACAGATTCTCTGGTACCACCACGCGGAGCTCCTCCCAATCCTCCTCAGACTCAGACTCAGACGGTACCATGCTTGTACTTGAGTCTGCCCCTTGATGCTCCCTTGACCATACAGGCTCCTTCTGCAGAGGTCCACAGCGGCGTAGCTCCAAACGATGCACATTCTTTGGTGGACGAGATTGATTCACTGGAACTACCTTATACACTGCCTTGTCCGGGTCCAATCTTTCCAACACACAGTGAGGCAAATCCTCCCAAACATCCTGGATTTTATTTCTTCCTCTCACTCTGCGATTACGCAGGTAGACCAAATCCCCTGGATTCAAGCTGGCATCCTGGATTACCCCTTGTTGTCTTTGTCTCTGCTTGGCCATACTCTGCAACCGTCTCTGTGTCAGCCTATAAGCCTGTTGCAGTTTGTGCTGATGCTCGATCACCCAGGTCTCCACCATACCTCCTCCTCTCTTTTCCCTTGTACCACCCCTCAACAAATGGTCAATTGGGAGATCGGGGCTCCTGCCAAACATTAAAAAGAAAGGGGAAAATCCAGTCGTAGCATTTTCAGTAGTATTATATGCAAACAATACTTCATGCAAGTACTCATCCCATCTTTTTTTCTTTTCGGAAGGAAGGGCCCTGAGGAGATCATGTAAAGTTCTATTGAAACGTTCACACTGCCCGTTACCTTGGGGGTGAAATGCTGTTGTTCGGCTCTTCTGTATGCCATACATTCTACACAACTTCAGCCTCAAAGCATCGTCCTTGGTCGGAATGAATCCGGGCTGGAACTCCGTATCGATGAATCCACTCCTTGACCAACACCTTTGCCACTGTTATGGCCCTCTGATCAGCTGTAGGTACGGCTACTGTGAATTTAGAAAATACATCCGTTATGACCAGCACATTTTCTCTTCCCCTCTGGGAACGTTCCAGCAACGTAAAATCCAATGCCACCACCTCCAAAGGTTTAGATGCTTGAATGCTATTCATCACCGTTTTTACTTTAGGCTGAACATCCTTAGACACAATACATCGAAGACAATGTTTGCAGAACTCCTGAACATCCTGGTACATTCCGGGCCAATAAAAGCGTTGACGTACTAGCTTAAACGTCCGGTCAATCCCCTGATGACCTTGATGGTCATGCAGCTGACCAAGAACTTCCTACTTTAAGACTTGGGGTAAGAGAAGCTGTTTTACCCAGCCCCCTCCAGCATCTGCAATGACTCTATAAAAGATGCCTTCATGATCTTCCACTTTATCCCACTGTCTATCCCACTGACAGCTCCAGTGCATCTTTTGACTCCTCTTTTCTCTCTTTCTTACCTGGCCCTTCCCCCTTACTCCAATAAAACTTCAACCGGGAAATAACAGGATCCTGTTCTTGCCAGCTCTGCAGATCCTGTGCCTGAAATTCAGGGAAAACAGAAACAACATCCACTGTAGTTACAGATTGTGGCAAAATACTCCCCGTGTCTCCCTCCTCCAGTCCACCACCACCCCTGAATGTGGGGGTAACTCTCTCTGACACGGCCAGCTGTCGTGCTCCTGCTGACTTTTGACGGGACAAGGCATCGGCATTTCCATTCTTCTTCCCAGGACGGTACAAAATCTCAAAATCGAACATGGCCAATTGCGAAGCCCATCGCTGCTCCACAGCCCCCAATTTGGCAGTCTTCAAATGACTCAGAGGGTTATTATCTGTAAACACTGTAAACTTATTCCCAATTAAATAGTCCCGAAATTTCTCGGTTACTGCCCACTTCAGGGCGAGAAACTCCAGCTTCATTGTACTATAATTGTCCATATTACGTTCAGACTCCCTCAAACCTCTACTCGCATAGGCCACTGGCCTCCGCTTACCTCCCACGTCCTGGGAGAGCACCGCTCGGAGTCCTGTATGGCTGGCATCTATTTCGAGAAGAAAAGGCTTAGTGAAGTCAGCATAAGCTAACACAGGAGCAGATGTTAATTTCCTTTTCAGTGTTTGGAAAGCTTCTTCACATTTGTCATCCCACCTCTGTCTGAATTTTTCACCAGTCAAATATACTCTTTTCTTTTGCTTCTTACCCTGTGGCATTTCCCCAACAGCAGCCAGCTGATGTAATGGTGCTGCAATCCTAGCGAATCCTTGCACTAACCGCCTATAATAGCTTGCAAATCCCAAAAAAGATCTAAGCTCTTTTGCTGTCTGAGGTTTCGCCCATTCTGCTACTGCTTGAATCTTCTCAGGGTCTGTCGCCACCCCCTCACCAGCAATGACATGACCCAGGTAACGTACCTCCTGTTGGAAAAAACAGCATTTACTGAGCTTAACTTTGAGACCATGATGCTGAAATCGTTGCAAGACTTTCTCCAATCTCTCCAGGTGTTGCTCTACTGTTGATGAAAACACAATCACATCGTCCAAATACAAGAGTACTGACTGAAAACTTTCATCACTGAATATACGTTCCATCAGACGTTGGAAAGTACTTGGCCCATTGGACAAACCATATGGTAAACGATTATATTCAAACAGGCCAAACGGCGTACAAAAAGCAGTCTTTTGTTTATCCTTTTCTGCCACTGCCACTTGATTGTATCCGCTTGCCAGGTCCAGGGTGGAAAACCAACACGCTCCACTCAACGCATCTAAGGATTCTTCGATTCTAGGCAGTGGATATGAATCTCTTCTTGTTTTTGCATTTAATTGCCTATAATCCACACACATCCGAATTGATCCATCCTTCTTTACAATCACAATCGGTGAGGAATATGGGCTACAGCTTTCCCTAATTACCTTTTGCTCTAAAAGTAATTTAATGTGAGCTTTAACCTCCTCATATTGAGTAGGGGGCAACCTTCTATATCTTTGACAAACTGGAGCCTCATCTACCACTGGGATCTGATGTTCAATCAAATCAGTATAGCCCAAATCCCCACTTCCTTCAACAAACACAGAAGCATATTTATTCAATAACCTCCTGGCCTTCCCTTCATGCTCCACACTCAACAAAGGAAAATTAAGTGCCTGAACTTGTTGAGCAGCTGTTACCCCTGACTGTGACACATTACTCTGCTCAATAAAAACCGTACAATTTTGTTCTTCCTGTACCGGGGTAAACTGAATATCAAGATCCCCTCCACTGACCACCACTTCAGCCCTATGAACAGACGCTAGTCGAACATGTGGGTACAAAATAACATCCCTAGTTCCCACATTCATAATTGGGACCAACAATTGCCCTTTTTCTGGGGACACTATTGAACCTATCATTAAAAGGTCTGCTGGTAAACTCCCCTCACTCTCTATCAGAGGCTCTAAAAGCAAAGACTCCTTTGGCATGAGTCTAGTGTACCCACTCGCTGCACAAACCAATTGAAGCGTACCTGCTGGCACCTTGACTGGACTTTGGGCCAACAGTTTCACGAAAGACTGATTTTGTGTATCGTACAATTGACACATTTCCAAAGCCTGTTTCAAAGAAGTTTCACATTGCTGCATCATAGGACTTTTCGAATATTGAGACCCAAATTGTTGCTTCAAAAGCTCATGACAATTTTGAATTACATTCATACCAATTAAACCAGGAACCTGTTTCTTTCTTTCCCTCGTCTCTGTATCAAATGTGTCTTTCACCACCAACACCCCCTGTTTTGGAAGAATTTGGTCAAGGATATTAATATCTAGCTCCAGATAACCCACATATGGGATATCAAGGCCATTTGCTGCTTTTAACACCAGCCAACCACAGTCCTTCAATGTGTCTACATCCTTTCCAACGATGTGCTGTTTAAAAAAACTCTCAGTTATCATGGAAACCATAGAGCCAGTGTCAATCAAACTATTTATTTCAACACCCCCCATCTTCACAACAGTGACTGGACATTGACCCACCAATTGTTTATAGATTTCTGGGCTAGTTCCTTGAACCATAGAGCCAGGTGACCCCTCGCTTACTGTGTGGCTCTCCACAGCAAAGGGTGTTAGTTTAACGGGCCAGGCTTTTGGGCTTGGGGATTGGATACATCATCTGCAAGGTGTCTCTGCTGCCCCCATACTTGACCGGGGTTCACAATCTCACTACAATAACGCCCAATATGTCCCACTTTCTGACACTTGAAACAAATAGGCTGTCCTGAGGGATCAAAGGAATACAATCTTCGTGGCACTCCCTGTTGTTGCCTATTAAATGCTTGCAAATTGGACATTTTCTCAGTTAAGTCACTTAATTGCTTTTGTTGACTTTTCACCATACCAAACAGATCTACTAACATTGGATCAGTACTCTGTTTTGCAATCACTGCTTCACTATCTATAGTACTGAGGTTCTCAGACCCAAACGATGTTTCAGAAACCCTCAACCCGTCACTAGCCCACTCAACAGCTTCTTTGCGGACATCAAGGAATGTTAAGCTTGGTTTCTGTCTAATCATTCTTTTTAATTCTCTACAGAGTTCCTTACTTCTCACATTCTCTGCAAACTGATCCCTAAGCATTACATCCTCTTCCGACACACCCCTTGGGTTACAGCTTTTTAGTTCTTTTAACAAAGCCATTAATGCATGTGAGAACTCAATTAGAGTTTCAGTTTTCCCTTGTTGCCTTTCAAAAAACTGTCTCTGTAATGCAGTAAATGATTGAGCACTTCCAAATACTTCAAGCAAAGCTTCAAAAATTCCCTCTGGCCTGGACCGTGTTTCCTTAGATCTATACTTAATTTCCTGTTTTGCCTCACCCTCTAGATGTTCCCAAATGTAGTCAACTGCCTGATCTGGTGTAAAGTTACGGGCCTTGAACACACTTTTCAGGTCCTCAATCCAATCACTCAGAGGTACACTTGAAGCTTTACCAGTATAAACTTTACATCTCTTCTCTCTGGGAACATAAACCACCTCTACCTTTGTTGTGCTTCTTTCTTGCCGCACAGTCCCAGTGTCCATTACAGCACCCCTTGACAGTTTCTCGTTCTCAATAGCCAGTCTATCTTTCTCTTCTTTCTCCCGCGCTAGTCTCCTCTTTAGATCTGCCAGCTGATCCTGAAGCTCCTCCATTATGATCCTCTGTGCCGTAGTCCTTGGCCCTTATTTGACGATCATCTCCGTCTTCACCACGGTTTTGATTTAATTTGTCCTCAAAAAACAAAAACAAAAAAAACAAACAAAAAAAACAACAACAGAGAGAGAAAGAAGAAGAAGGAAAAAAAAAAGGGAGTACACCTAAATTAGGGACCCCATCCTCGTCGCCAAAATTCTGTTGTGTGGGTGCTTTCATTAATCACAAGGAACCAAAAAGGTCCTAATAAATACTCCTTTTATTGATACAAAGGCTTTAAAATCTAGTTTAAATATCCACCCTCATTTAGGAAGGCATGACACAGACAGCAATCTTTAAAGAAAAAAAACCAAACAACTCAAAATAAACCAATTCTGAATAACCAACCAAATTGTTCAACAAAAATTAGGACAAATTAAATCAAAACCGAGGCAATCTGTTACAAACAAACAAAAATAAATCAATTCACATACATCACTTAAATTCAAATAATAATCATAATACAAAAAGAATTTAAACCTTTCAGTAAACAAACACATCATACCTTTAAAACACCCATTTTACACCCAGGCTGCTCTGGTTACCGGGGTTCTCGGGAGCGCTTGCGATCTATAAATACATATTTTTTTAAAACACCTGCACACCATTCCCTTTATTACTTGAACCCCCCGCACAATGACTATATATACACACACATTACTCACCCAATTCATTCCCAGCGCCGTATTTATGTGGCGTCTTCACCGCATGAGTTTGGTGCATCACTTAAATCAGTCCGTGCTAAACCCCCTTAAATACATGCACAGTTCCTCCCCCCACCCCGTTTAAAGGGGGGGTGAATTACTGTTTCATGCATACCACTCGCGTAGCTATGGGTGGGCCTGGGTGGGCCTGGGCCCACCCACCTGTCAGTCAGGCCCATCTAGTCACTCAGTGGCCTCACAAGGTAGCCTAGGAAATTATGTTGCGATTATAACAATTTTGACCTATAAAAATAAATCTTAATGTTTCTTGATTCTTGTTTGGTTGTCATGGTGATGACGAAATGCCCGCGTAGCGCGCAGACTCGGATGATTGCGAACAGCCCATCCCCCCTTCACAACGACGAGCACATTTCACAGAGGGACACTGAAGTTTAGCTAAGGAACGTTATGTTAAACTAAAATGAAACAGAGCAACAAGTTTGTGTCAAAAAGACCACGGCCACCAGCCACCACAGGAGGAAGATAATGCAGATGTTCAGGAGAATTGACTGAATCGTTGGACTATAACGAAATCATTGCAGTGTTCAACTCTTAAGGGGGTCGCACACTGGACGCGCAGCGCCGCGTCTAGGACAACTCTCACCTGAAAATCCGATAATGTCAGCAAATTTAATTCAAGCAGCTGATTTCTGTACATGAATATAAAACTAAACGTATATTGCAGCCCAGGGTGAAGTCAGATTCATTAACTACGATTTGAGACAAATAAATGTAAATTTAATATAAAACTATGTAAATAGCGCTCTGTGACGCGGCAAGATTTTGAACAAGGTCCTGAGCCGTTGCTGGGCGCAGCGGACAGACACCGCCGGTGTGTGTACACTCAGAGAATAATGTGTTCGAATTTAAAACTGTGTGCGACCCCCAGCCCCGTCGTCTCCTGTTATAAGCTAGTCATCAAAAGTAAGCCAATCTACGTTTATGTAGTTGCCTAGTCAATGTTGTTTATATAACGTGGTTTATGTGGCCGCTGAGCCAGACTATGACCAAGCATTGTTTTTGGTTTTTACACACTGTCCACTACTGTCCTGCTGCTGATTTGATGATGTTGTTTCGCATCTGTCAGATGCGCGTGTGTGTGTGGTGTGGCCTGGCCGCGCGCAGTGGAAATGCTGTTCTTATCGTTCTGTTCTTTATTAACACTGCTTATGATGACTTACATGCTTGTGCTCTGATTAAACTGTGGTGTATTCAAGCAGGTGTAGTTGTGTTGGCCTATTTTGATAACAGATGCATTTTAGGCTGTGCCCACCTGATTTTCTCTGGGCCCACCCACATTGTGATTCCTGGCTACGCTACTGATGCATACTGAGTTTTTTACACTGTTAAAGAGTTGGATTCCCATGCTAAACATGGTCAAAGTTTCAAAAGTTAAGTTGTACGTTTGAAAGAGTATTTTTGTTCCAAAAATTGTCCTTCCGGTTTGTCACAAGTTTCGGAAAGTTTTTTTCGAGTATGGCTCTGTCTTACGTAAGAGAGGGCGGAATTTCCTTATATGGGTCCTAAGGGCACTTCTCCGGTAAGATCGCGGGCGCGCGCGCACTCGTAAAACAGAGCAAGAGAGTGAAAGCAGTTCGCCATCAAAGCGCCCTGCCCGGCTTTTGGGAAGTCAGTGTCACCAAAGAAGTGTGTTTTTGGTTGCCAGGGCAAGACAACCCTGCACAGATTCCCAAAGAACCCGGCGTTAAGGCACCCGTGGATGGAGTTTGTTTTCCTGAGCATAAACGGAGTTGTGTAAGACAATTGTTCCCTGCATTTCGACGATGATTGTTTTATAAACAAAGCCCAGATCGTCTAATGCTTAAGGATCGAGCAGTCACAATGATAAAGGTTCGCGGTCGTGCGTTGGAACGGTGAGTAAAACTGTTGAACAAATGTCTCTGTGTGTTGTTAGCTCGGCGCGTTAGCACAGCTTTAGCTTCGCCCACACGGCCCGCCCCCAGCCGCTCGTTTTTTTCCGGAAAGACTCGGTACAGCCAATCTTTCAATTAAAAATATAATAAAACAAAAGACTTTTTGGAGATATGAAGGATGCAATATTACTCTATAGGTACTCAAGATTAACAGGAGATTGAGTGAAAATGAGCATTTCACCCCCCCTTTAACCAGAGCTCAATGTCACAATTGACAACATTTATGTCTCACGTTTACAGAGAAAAGGTCTATCAATTCTTAGAGATCCCACACACCCAGCTAGACATTTTGTAACTCCTACCTTCAGGCAGTGGAAGAGCTCACCAAGAAAAATTCCAGACAACCTGTTTGTTATGGCAATAAATAAATAAATATTGTTCTATATGGCTGTTAGATAAATTTACACCAAGGTAATTGTATTTTTTTTTTTACTGTGACACAAATGTAATTGAGATGTCAATACTTTACAAAAAGCCCATAAGACAAATCTAGCCTAATGATCAAAGAGCTGACAATATATAGCAAATAATTCCTTGATTAAACTTAGATCATTTTATTCAAAAACAATTAACCAGATATATTAAAATTAAGTAGATTAAGATAAATAGGCTCCTCCTCATATGGTAGATGGAAAACTTAGGCTAGGGCCTACATGTGGTTAAACAGCTATAATTTAATTTTATTTATTGTGCTAACATAATTTAGGTTTTTTTTTTTAAGTTGTTTTTGAAGAAAATGTAGGCCTACCACTTCCCTTTAACAACATAGCTACCAAATAGATTGTAAAATGCTTTGGTGAAAATCAAGGTTTTAATGTTGTTTATATGTCAATGTGGTGTCTCTAATATGCTTTAAGACAAATCATGTACAAATGCGTCAAAACAATTTCTGAGTATTTTCTCCTAAAAACTGCAGTGAACCAAAGACAGTCTCAAAAACGCGGATTGAAATTGCTGGGGTTTCTGATGTCACGAGCTAATCTTGTAACCAATCATGTCAACAAGTGGATCTCTGAGCTGGTGTGAGTGAGTGGAGGCGGGGTTAATGTGTATATTCATAGAACCATACACTAAATGAGGCAAGGGTGTAGAGTTACATTCAAGTTATTTTAAGGCATGAATAAATTTTTTTTCAAGGAAAAAACGTTTAAATATGTCATTTTGGTGATCAAAGATGAGTTTTAAGGGATACAATTATTGACTTTTAGTTCACCCTGCCTAATCGTTTCCTATTGTGTTTTCATACACTAGAGGGCGCTGTGAGCCACTAGATTCAGTATCAGCGCTGATTCTCGCAGCTCTCGCCGGGTGCAGTGGCGCGCGCCTGTAATCCAAGATACTGGGAGGCTGAGGCTGGAGGATCGCTTGAGCTCAGGGGTTCTGATCTGCAGTGGACTATGTCGATCGGGTGTCCGCACTAAGTTCGGTATCGATATGGTGCTCCTGGGGGAGCCCGGGACCACCAGGTCGTCTAAGGAGGGGTGAACCGGCCCAGGTCGGAGACGGAGCAGGTCAAAGTCGCGCCTGTGAATAGACACTGCGGTGCAGCCTGAGCGATACAGTGACACTCAGTCTTTTGTGTGCACAGTTATTCTGTGGAATCTAGTAAACTGCAGCAACAAATGAACACAAAATAAAACTCATATTGACCAAATGAAATGATCCAGTCCAGTCTTCATTTATTATAATAAAGTACTCAATTGTTCTTAATGGCTACCCTGTTAGATAAATTTACACCAATGTGTTATATTTTTCATACTGTCTCACAAATGTAATTTAGATGTCAATATTTTACAAATAGCCTATAATACATGTTTAATGATCAAACAGCTGAAAATCTATAGATGGCAAATGATTAACTGGTTAAACTAGATCATTTTATTTAAAAAAAAAAAGTTAACTAGATGTATTAAAATTAACTGGAAAAGATTAAGATAAATAGGCAACTCTTATGGTAGATGGAAAACTCAGCCTAAGGCCTATATGTGGTTAAACAGCTATACATTAATTTAGTGTATTGTGCTGAATTAATTTAGCTTTTTTTTAAAAGGTATTTTTGAAGAAAATGTACCACTTACCTTAAACAATATAGCTACCAAAGAGATTGTAATTTTGACCAATTGAGATTTTGTTCACCCTGCCCAATCGTTCCCTAGTTTTGTTTCTTCATGCACTAGATGTCGCTGTGAGCCACTAGATTCAGTATCAGCGCTGATTCTCGCAGCTCTCGCCGGGTGCAGTGGCGTGCGCCTGTAATCCAAGTTAATGGGAGGCTGAGGCTGGAGGATCGCCTGAGCTCAGGGGTTCTGGGCTGCAGTGGACTATGTCGATCGGGTGTCCGCACTAAGTTCGGTATCGATATGGTGCTTCTGGGTGAGCCCGGGACCACCAGGTCGTCTAAGGAGGGGTGAACCGGCCCAGGTCGGAGACGGAGCAGGTCAAAGTCCCCGTGCCGATCAGTAGTGGGATCGCGCCTGTGAATAGACACTGCAGTGTAGCCTGTGCGATACAGTGAGACTCAGTCTTTTGTGTGCACAGTTATTCTGTGGGAATCTAATAAACAGCAGCAACAACAAATGAACACAAAATAAAGCCCTTATTTATTTATTATAATAAAGTGTTTTTTTCTATATGGCTAATCTTGTTAGATAAATGTACACCAATGCATTATATTTTATGTACTTTATCACAAATCTAATTTAGATTTCAATATAATATTTAATATTGATGGGGTAATAATTCAGCTGCAGGCCGATATGAAATCAACCTGTTAATAACAGATCAGTAATCTTATTGTCAAAATATTTGTTTAGTCTTAAAATGTTAAACATTTGTAAACCTCAAGAATAGAAAATAAATAAGAATAAATGTAGAAATATATATTTCAATGATTGTTTATGTAAATCTTATCTATCATTTAAACATGTAAAAATATTAATAGCCTAATATAAATACAAGTAATATTTAAAGGGGGGGTGAAATGCTCATTTTCACTCAATCTCCTGTTAATCTTGAGTACCTATAGAGTAGTATTGCATCCTTCATATCTCCAAAAAGTCTTTAGTTTTATTATTTTTATCAAAGAAAGATAGGGTGTACCGAGTCTTTCCGGAAAAAAACGAGCGTCTGGAGGCGGGCCGTGTGGGCGAAGCTAAAGCTGTGCTAACGCGCCGAGCTAGTAACAACACACAGAGACAATAGAAGCAGTTTTACTCACCGAACCTTTATCATTGTGACTGCTCGATCCTTAAGCATTTGCAAATCCGTCGATCTGGGCTTTGTTTATTAAACAATCATCGTCGAAATGCAGGGAACAAACAGTCTACACCTCCGTTTATGCTCAGGAAAAACAAACTCCATCCACTGGTGCCTTAACGCCAGGTTCTTTGGGAATCTGTGCAGGGTTGTCTTGCCCTGGCAACCAAAAACACACTTCTTTGGTGATATTGACTTCCCAAAAGCCGGGCAGGGCGCTTTGATGGCGAACTGCTTTCGCTCTCTTGCTCTGGTCTGCGAGTGCGCGCGCGCCCGCGATCTTACCGGAGAAGTGCCCTTAGGACCCATATAAGGAAATTCCGTTACATCTGACGTCACACATACCCATACTCGAAAAAAACTTTCCGAAACTTGTGACAAACCGGAAGGACAATTTTTGGCACAGAAATACTCCTTCAAACGTTCAATTTAATTTTTGAAACTTTGTCCATGTTTAGCATGGGAATCCAACTCTTTAACAGTGTAAAAAACTCAGTATGCATGAAATAGCATTTCACCCCCCCTTTAATAAAGTGCCTACACTATGTTATTATAACCTCTTAACTATGAAATAAGAACACTACTTCATCTAACATAATCTCAATTGATTCATACATTCCATTGAGTGAATAATCTAAATATAGAAACTAAAATATTGGGATTTAATTTTATTAAATCTTGATGCTGATGCATAATGATGACTCTTCCCAGTCAGAATATCAATACTTGAAAAAGGCTTGTTAAAATAAAATGAGAGTTTAATGGACTCTTAAACATAGTCAAAACTATTTTTCTGTATTTCCAAGCTACAGTACCTGTTTTAATATGAAATACATCAAGACAGAAAAGAAAACTGTGTTTCTCAACTGGTCTTTAATTGTGAATTGTAAGACTGTCAATACAGAATGTTTAATACAGTTGCATTACATCCTCGTTAAGTTCTTTGTTTACATTTGATGCTGTTCATATGACTTGTTTACATTTGACTACTGTTTCGACTGGCGTTGTACACACAATCACTTCACCTGAAAGGGAGAGAAAAAGAGATTAATAAATAACATACAATCTGAAGCTGACCCAAATCATCCCCAACAGCCACAAAATAAGAGAGATTTTATTTACCCTGTCCTATTTGAGTCCTATAAGTGGGAAAAAAAGATTAGTCCATTAGTGAAGTCCTTTCAGAAGAAAACACCACGCAACACCCATTTCCCCATCCTTGTGTTGTTCAGTTGTTTGAAATAAAAAGATGAACTTACTGAACGCCCTGATTTTCCAGGAGGCACCTGTAAGTGGCGATCTCCTGCTCCAGACGGCTCTTGATGTCCAGCAGTACAGCATAGTCTCTGCCCTGCTGCTCAATGCTAGAGCGCACCTGACAAAGCTCTGCCTCCAATGAGTTGATATGCTTCTGAAAGCCTGCTAGCATAGCGCTGTACCTAGCCTCCGTTTCCAACAGTGAGCACTCCAGTGTTCCTTTCTTTGTGGGTGATGAGAACAGTCAAAAAGAAAAAAGACAAATTAATCCAAAAACAGTTAACTTGAATAGAACAAAACAAAGACAGGTTTATGTTTGATAACAGCTAGCTAAAAAATGTATCTAAAGAACAAGGCTGAAAACTTTTGGCATACATTAGGATTGTAAACAACAGCTACTGCTTCACTGTCCACTTTGCCTTAATTTAGTTTTGGAAGTCATGGATTAACACGCACATATGTGAGAAAATATTATAACTCAACATTTAACATTAGTTACGCCTTTTTCGTGCCTCAGATGATGTATTATTCACCTTGCTGATTTGAGACTGTAGCTCGATCTCCAGGGTCTGCAAAGTACGTCGCAAATCTGAGATCTTTGACCTAGAGGTTTCTAGGCACTCTGTGTTGGAGGCAGCATCTTTACACAGATCTGCCATCTTAAAGAGAGTCACAAACACACATATTAAGTGAGCTATTTAACTCGTGATTCACTGAACTATTGTTTCACTGTATTAATACCACACTGCAATTTAAAATCAAAAGTCTGCCACTATTATGGCTAATTAGTGTTCACATGTAGAGGAATTAGAAGTCTCACCTTCTCTTTGAACCAGCACTCCTGTTCTCTGCAGTGTTTGTCTATGATGGTCTCATAATGACAACGGATGTCTTCCAAAACCTTGTTCAGGTCTTGCTGAGGAGCAGCATCCACTTCCACACACACTTTTGTGTTTGTTAACTGACACAGTAGTGCTGCCACATCCTGCAAGCACACATAGTTCAAGCATTATGGCTTTAAATTGTGAATTTAAGTTATTGCTTCCATCTTCATTTAAAAACATACAACATTTTCATATGATTATTTTGCTACAGGCAAACTGCTACAAACCTCCTGGTGACTTTTCTTCAAATAAACCAGCTCCTCCTGCAGAGCGCAGGTCTGCATCTCCAAGTCGGCCTTTGCCAGGCATGTCTTATCAAGTATGCAATGCAGGTTATCAGTGTCAGCCTTCACACACTGCCGTATCAACGACTCATTCTCATATCTGATTGGTGAAAAGGTCAGAGGGGAATGAAATTATCATGTCTAAACATGACCTATGATCTATGTACAAACAAAAATCTATATAGCAACACATCTTTAACTATTGTTTATATAAAAATATTGTATCTATGACTGGATCACATCTGTTCAAATTAACATCTGTATATGTATGTTTGTACGTACATTTGCTTGTATACATTTGTGTTTATATATGTGCCAGCCAGAGGTTGCTTCACTTTGAAGGACTAATTTTCCATTCTATTCTGTTTTTATTTGTCTTAAAAAAAGTAATACACCTTACTGTTTACTTATGCGAAAAAGGAACATAAATTAGAAGTTATCATTCTGTTTTTATTTGCCTTTAGAAAGAATTTGAAAATGCCTTTAGAGAACTCACTTTATCCTGAAGTCCTCAGCAGCCAATTTAGCGTTGTCGATACGCAGGAGGATTTTGCCGTTGTTGATGGTGGCATCTTTAATCTACAATGAAGAGCATTGACAATACTACCAATGTAGCTCATTTATAACTTTGAAACAAACATTATGTATTTGTCTATTTTCTTATCAATATTATTTACATTGTGTTACTATTAACTGTTTTTATATGCAGTGATATTTCAGTTCACAGGAATCTGAGCCATATTTATTAGAATCTCAGATATCAGACACAAGATTTCCACTCTTAATTGTCTCAAAACTTCCATGTTGTACCTTTTCCTGAAGGCAATCAATGGTTTTCAAGTAGCAACTGTAGTCCCTCTGGCAGATCGGCACCTTCTTCTCATAGTACTCACGGATCTGCCTCTCCAGAGTGGCATTGGCAGCCTCCAGAAAGTGCACCTTATCTAGGTAGGACGCCAGACGGTCATTCAGGTTTTGCATGGTGGCCTTCTCGGTCTTCTGGAGGTAGTCATAATCTCTTCCATAGCACCCTCCAGCCATGATTCTTGCACCAAATCTTTCACCATCACCTCCACTGTTCAGTCCGCCATGACATCTGTATGCTCCATCAATTCTGTATGGTGGACATGGGGAGCAAGTATTCGAACGAAAAGAGCAGGAAGAGATGCGTGTCCTTCCTCCAAAACCGCAGCTATAAACACTGTAGGCTTTGGGTGCAACTGTACCACAGTGACGGGGAATGATTATGGATTTGTAACTGGTCTCAGGGCACGGTTTGGGGCAGGTGTCAGAGCAGGTCTCATAGTAAGTCTTCAGACAGGTCTCGGGGCAGGTCTTGGGGAAGGTGAAGGAGCAGGGCTTGGGGCAGATCTCAGAACAGGTCTCAGGGCAAGTCTTAAGACAGGTGTCGGAACAGGTCTTTGGGAAGGTGAAGGAGCAGGGCTTGGGGCAGGTGTCAGAGCAGGTCTCAGGGCAGGTCTTCAGACAGGTCTCGGGGAAGGTGAAGGAGCAGGGCTTGGGGCAGATCTCAGAGCTGGTCTCAGGGCAGGTCTTCAGACAGGTCTTGGGGAAGGTGAAGGAGCAGGGTTTGGGGCAGGTGTCAGAGCAGGTCTCAGGGCAAGTCTTCAGACAGGTCTCGGGGAAGGTGAAGGAGCAGGGTTTGGGGCAGGTGTCAGAGCAGGTCTCAGAGCAAGTCTTCAGACAGGTCTTGGGACAGGTCTTGGGGAAGGTGAAGGAGCAGGGCTTGGGGCAGATCTCGGAGCTGGTCTCAGGGCAGGTCTTCAGACAGGTCTCGAGGAAGGTGAAGGAGCAGGGCTTGGGGCAGATCTCGGAGCTGGTCTCAGGGCAGGTCTTCAGACAGGTATCGGGGCAGGTGAAGGAGCAGGGCTTGGGGCAGGTGTCAGAGCAGGTCTCAGGGCAGGTCTTCAGACAGGTCTCGGGGAAGGTGAAGGAGCAGGGCTTGGGGCAGATCTCGGAGCTGGTCTCAGGGCAGGTCTTCAGACAGGTCTCAGGGAAGGTGAAGGAGCAGGGTTTGGGGCAGGTGTCAGAGCAGGTCTCAGGGCAAGTCTTCAGACAGTTCTCGGGGAAGGTGAAGGAGCAGGGTTTGGGGCAGGTGTCAGAGCAGGTCTCAGAGCAAGTCTTCAGACAGGTCTCGGGGCAGGTCTCAGGGATGGTGAAGGAGCAGGGCCTGGGGCAGATCTCAAAGCAGGTCTCAGGGCAAGTCTTTAGACAGGTGTCGGAACAGGTCTTGGGGAAGGTGAAGGAGCAGGGCTTGGGGCAGGTGTCAGAGTAGGTCTCAGGGTGAGTCTTCAGACAGGTCTCGGGGCAGGTGAAGGAGCAGGGCTTGGGGTAGATCTCAGAGCTGGTCTCAGGGCAGGTCTTCAGACAGGTCTCGGGGAAGGTGAAGGAGTAGGGTTTGGGGCAGATCTTGGAGCTGGTCTCAGGGCAGGTCTTCAGACAGGTCTCGGGGAAGGTGAAGGAGCAGGGTTTGGGGCAGGTGTCTAAGCATGTCTCAGAGCAAGTCTTCAAACAGGTCTCGGGGAAGGTGAAGGAGCAAGGCTTGGAGCAGATCTCGGAGCTGGTCTCAGGGCAGGTCTTCAGACAGGTATCGGGGCAGGTGAAGGAGCAGGGCTTGGGGCAGGTGTCAGAGCAGGTCTCAGGGTGAGTCTTCAGACAGGTCTTGGGGAAGGTGAAGGAGCAGGGCTTGGAGCAGATCTCATAGCAGGTCTCAGGGCAGGTCTTCAGACAGGTGTCAGGGCAGGTGATGGAGCAGGTTTCAGAGCAGGTCTTCAGAGAAGTCTCGGTGCAGGCTTTCGAGCATGACATGGTGGATAAATGCAGAAATGGGATGAATGCAAAAGGAACACGACAAAAAAAGTCTTTAGAGTTGTCCTGAAGTATATGGTGCCTTTGAACCAAGCTCTGTCCTGTTATATAGTTAGAGCTTGAGGGCGGGTTCTACACTCTGTTGATGGGTGTGTGTGTGTGTGTGTGTGTGTGTGTGTGTGTGTGTGTGTGTGTGTGTGTGTGTGTGTGTGTGTGTCAGATCGTGCAGCCAGCACCAGCAGTACTGGTACTCAATGACCAGAGAGTTGAGTTTCCACCCTAATGAGGAAACTGCAAAGGAATGTATGTGTGTTTGTGTATTTATGTCTGAATAAAAGATGGTGCCCCAAGTGGATAAAGCAGACACTTATGAGTAAGTTTCTTACTCTATGAAGACATAACAAATAGCAGAGAGTCAGTTCGGGTGTAGTTTCATTTATACACGTGACTCAAAGGTCACTGAACAGACTAATGCATTCACAACAAAGACAGTCTTAAGAACAACAAAGCTTAATCTTCATGGTAAGGTCAGAGAGGCCTATTAAAATAATTTGATGATAAAATGAGAGTTAATTTTGAAATTACTGTTATTGTTTTTACAATGTCACTGGGGTTTCTTGGACCTAAAACATAAAATCAGTCCAAAGTCTCAACAGAAAATAAGGCTTAAGTTTGTGATTTCACCAAGGATATTCAAACCTGCTCCATCTAAAACTAAAAAGTCTTTAAATCTTTTTGAGGCTTCATTTCAATACAAGAAATCAGTTTTTTCCAAAAATTTTCCCTCAGAATGTACTTTTAATATGGAGGCTTATGTGAAACTACTCAGCAAGTTGTTTGTCAGATTCAAGACTTAAGTCAGTTAATTTTATACTCATTAAAAACATCAAGCAAGAACATATCAGGTCATTGACAAGATAAGAAACATTTTATAGTGATATCACTTGTGATTTAAATTTTCACACACACACACACACACACACACACACACACACACACACACACACACACACATATAATGTATGCGTGTGTGTTAAACATTGCATTACACAAGAATGCTTGAAAAACATGCACATCACAGAACAAGAATTATAGAGAGGCAAATTAATATGAGGAATTTTGTAGCCGTAAAAACTATAGGCAGGAAAGCAGGTAAGGATTTACCTGTATTTCTTCAGGTAACTTAGATTTTAAGAGGATAAGAACCTATAGACTTTTTGATAAAGAACCTTATTCTATTTTATATCAACGGATGAAAAGAACAAACTGAAGCTGTTTGAACAGTCTCTCCAATACACGATGAACAAAAACACCCAGAAACTTCATTCTGTTTTAAACATGTTTATGTTACTATAAGACCATCACTCTTCTTCTTTCTTTTTGTTTTTTATTCTTTCAATTTTTTTTCTGTGTCAACACCAACATCATGTTTAACAATAGAAGTGTGCTGATAGCATGCTATGCAAGTTACAAGAAATCATAGCATGCTATGCAAGTTACAAGAAATCATAAGAAACCTACAGAGAACGTTGTAGTATCAGTGTTACACAAAACTATTTGTTCATAGATTTTGTGAAACTTACTGAATGTTAGTTTACTGAATGAACTAATGGTGAACTAGTGGGTGTGTGGGTGTGTTGGTGTGTGTGTGTGGGGGGGGGGGGCTGTTTGACAAAAAGACTGCAAAGTGTTTGCATGTTCAAAATGAGGGGGCCCTGTTGGATACGAGGAAAGAACCAGACAAGAAAAATACCTTGAACATGGGTGTAAATGTACATGTGACCAGCCTGACAAATCAAGCCTCATTACACTAAATGACTAATTCAATAATTTAGCTTTAGTGAAGATTTAGTGAAGGGCACACAAGGAAATGGAATGTCTATAAGTAACTTACTGTAATAGAACCATGTGTATTTTTATGTGCAATAATTATTTTAAGACTGTGTGTGGCAGTAAAATGAGATTAGGAGCTAGACTCACCTGTTAATGGTGGTGCATGCTGTTTATGGTATGTGATCACATACCACAAAAAGACATAAGACAAAGGCAAATACATTTCTGTTGAATATGTCACTGTCTCACTGGGAAGGAAAACATTTTTATTTTCTTCTTTTATTTTGAATCTTATTTTGAATATATTGATATTTAGTAATTCTCTGGCCTATAGGTCCATATATATCATATTTATGTAGGCTATGTTCAATGTAAGACACTTTTTGTAAGCTTGTGTGGCTAACTTTTTTCTTTCTTTCAAAAGAGAAGCTTGACTGGGCTGAAATTATGTTTGTTTGAATAGCTAGTTTCAAAATAGCTTTAGCCACACTGCCATGATGAATGCTGGGATCTAGTCCTGCCTCCAGGACTGCATACATTACCTTTAGGCCTATGAGGTAAATAAAGAAAAGGGTATACAGTAGCCTACACTTCATAATATTTCAATTTCACTCATTAAATTAAATTATTTCTCAAACGATCCGGAGAATTCTGGCCTCGCATCTGATAGCACAGATTTTTTTTATACTTTTACTATGGGCATGATTCGAAAAGGTTAAATGGTCCTAAAAAATATTCACACTTGTACTCCTCCTGGGCTGCGTTCCAGTCCACTTTTAGACACGCACTTGCGAACTTCCCTAAGCACTTCCCCTCGGGGGAATCCCTGCCACCATTTTGAAGTGCACGAGGGAAGTTTATGTGGACAGACCTTCGCTCCCTCGATTTTGACTGAGGGAGCGAGTCTACTTCTTATGTACACTTAAGGCAGCTCCATATACCACACTGCAACATGATTGAGAACAATATAGCTAGGCTAATTTAATAAATAAAGAATGGACTGGACTGAATAATTTCATTTGGCCAAATTCACAGGCGCAATCCCACTACTGATCGGCACGGGGACTTTGACCTGCTCCGTCTCCGACCTGGGCCGGTTCATCCCTCCTTAGGCGACCTGGTGGTCCCGGGCTCCCCCAGGAGCACCATATCGATACCGAACTTAGTGCGGACACCCGATCGACATAGTCCACTGCAGCCCAGAACCCCTGAGCTCAAGCAATCCTCCAGCCTCAGCCTCCCAGTATCTTGGATTACAGGCGCGCGCCACTGCACCCGGCGAGAGCTGCGAGAATCAGCGCTGAAACTGAATCTAGTGGCTCACAGCGACATCTAGTGTATGAAAAACACAATAGGGAGCGATTAGGCAAGGTGAACTAAAGCATTTTACAATCTCTTTGGTAGCTACATTGTTAAAGGGAAGTGGTACCTTTCTTCAAAAATACCTTTTAAAAAAAGAATTTCTAAATGAATTCAGCACAATACACAAAATTAAACTATAGCTGTCTAACCACCATATAAGCCCCAGCCTGAGTTTTCCATCTAAATGAAGCCTATTTATCCCAATCTGTTCTTGTTAGTTTGAATACATCTGGTTAATTTTGTTTAATAGAGTGATCTTAGTTTAATCAATGAATCATTTGCTATATATTTTCAGCTGTTTGATCATGTATTATAGGCTATTTGTAAAATATTGCCAAGCGAGGCCCATCATTTCTTATTTCGGCTACAGCCTACTGACGCACTTGCCTGTCAATGTCCTCGAAGCGGCCGCTTTGATAATCCATAATGGATTAGCGCTTGCCCTCCGACTAAGGAGAGTATGCTGTCCTTTCTGCGCTATGTGATCGGCCTAAGAAAAAACATTCATATCCCCCTTAGATCAGATAATCAGGTAATGCGGATCAAACACCTGTGTTTTTTGACATGCCAGCATCTGTCACTGTACATAAAAGTTGAGAAATCAGACATAGTGAAATCTACTAAATGAGAGCTTTTATGGTTAATTTTTATCATAGCTATATGCCATAAAGTGTTTATTTCTGAATGTTATTGTTGATACATTTTACCAGTAGCCTATTTACCACACTTTAAATTCAAAAAATAAATATAAAAAATAAATGCAATATGAAAATAATTGTAAAATATAGAATTTTCTTTAAAAGACAAGATTTTGTCTTCAAAAAGCCTTTTCCCAAAGGTACATCTTGACATCTTGGTCATCTTATATTCAGGGTTGTCTTATTCGGAACAATACCGTAGCCTACACAAAGCCATGCAGCACCAAAAGTCGATTTATTATCAATAATGGAAACAGTTGTGCTGCTTAATATTTTTTGGGAACCTTTGATACTTTTTTCAGGATTCATTGATGAATAAAAAGTTAAAAAGAACAGCATTTAATTAAAATAGAAATTATTTAGATCTTTACTATCACTTTTTATCAATTTAGCACATCCTTGCTTAATAAAAGTAGGCTATTAATTTATTTTAAAAAAAGGAAAAGAAAGAAAATTACAGACACTAAACTTTTGAACAGTTGTGTAGGCTATATTGATACAAAAGATTTCTATTTTAAAAAAAATACTGTTAGTTTTTAAACTTTTTATTCATCAAATATGCTAACCCTGAAGAAAAAAGCACCAAAGGTTACAATTGTGTTAAAACAGAAAACCATTTTAATTTGTAATAGCTAATATTTCACATTACTGTTTTTTCCTGTATTTTGATCAAATAAATGCAGGCTTGATGAGCATAAGAGACTTCTTTTAAAACCATAATAAAAATTGTAATGTGTCCAAATTTTTAACCGGTAGGCCTATATATATAGCCTATATATATGGCTGTTAGACAAAAAGACTGCAAAGTGTTTGCTCGTTCAAAATGAGGGGTCCCTGTTGGATACGAGGAAAGAACCAGACAAGAAAAATACCTTGAACATGGGTGTAAATGTAGGCCTACATGTGACCAGCCTGACAAATCAAGTAGCCTCATTAGGCTACACTTAATGACTAATTCAATAATTTAGCTGATTTAGTGAATGGCACACAAGGCAATGGAATGTCTATAAGTAATATCTTGACTTACTGTAGCCTAATAGAACCATGTGTATTTTTATTTGCAATAATTATTTTAAGACTGTGTGTGGCAGTAAAATGAGATTAGGAGCTAGACTCACCTGTTAATGGTGGTGCATGCTGTTTATGGTATGTGATCACATACCACAAAAAGACATAAGACAAAGGCAAATACATTTCTGTTGAATATGTCACTGTCTCACTGGGAAGGAAAACAATTTTATTTTCTTCTTTTATTTTGAATCTTATTTTGAATCTTATTTTGAATGTATTGATATTTAGTAATTCTTTGGCCTATAGGTCTATATATATATACGGCAGCGGCGGTTTCTTCAGTAGGGCGATCGGGCGACGCACCACTAAAGTGTGAAAGGGACTTTTTCAATCACTATCTCATTCAACCTCAGAGTTACGCTAGCAGTCACTCACTGTTGTTCTGCCTCTGGATATAGTCCAATCAGCGCCGAGTCACGTTCTGTGGAGTACCGCCTCTTTTTGTGCGATTTCACTCTGGCTGAGAATCGCCCAGAGTCTTCCCATAGACTTACATTCAAAGATTTTTTTTTTCGAACTGCAGGCACTGCAATCAATGCATTCTCTATGGGTTCCGGGAGGGCTCGCACTAACGTGCTTTCGTCATCATACGTAACCTTAACTTGTGCAGCGATTGGTGGAAACAAATGTACCTCTAATAGTATTTAGCCATAATCTGAAGTGACATCCAATAATTTCCTCAGTGCATAACTTACATTTCACGGACATATTCTCCATCTGTAAATGTTAGAAAGTCCAGTTTGCTGTCATGAGTGGGCGAGCTTTCTGCAAGCTATACTTCCGTGAACGAGCGCCCCCGCGTGCATGCGCGCCGAACAGACGGAGCGCAATGAATAGGAGCGCAATTATTCTGACTAAAATATACATTAGCACTAAATTATAAATATATTTAGCTAAAACATTTGTTGTTGAATATTTGTTGTTGTTGGTGAACTTAAATGTGCTAGAGAATTTCAAACCTACATGTGTATTTTTATGATATTAGTTTTTTTTTTTTTTGTTTAGTAAATTTAACTACTTTAAAAAGCATTATTTTGTTTTTAGATTGTAATGTTGCAATGTTAGAATGTAATGTGATTCGACCCCTTTTTGGATAGACTGCAGATAGACAGCAACACTATGTTTGTTTTTATAAACTTCAATATGAACATTGTTTGTAGGACAATATCGATCAGTATATTAATTTTTTTTAAAAAATTAAATACAGGTTTTTTTTATTCAAATAGAAAAATAATAATTAAATACTCAGATTATACCATACATCGCCATTTAGCCCAAAATTCAGATTTATTTGGCAATTGGCTACCCTACCGGCTGAAGTTTTAGCTAAACTTTTGGCTAATGATAGCTACATTATTATCACTGTTAAATTGTTATTTAACAATAAGCCTACATTCAGTCCTGAATTAAAAATTCAGTTTGTTGTGCCCCCCCAAAATTTTTTAGCACCAGCCGCCACTGATATACGGTATCATATTTATGTATATTTATAGGCTATATGTCCCTGCCGCCATTTTGAAGTGCGTTCCACTTCGTGAAGTGGGCGAGGGAAGTTTATATGGACAGACCCTCGCTCCCTCGATTTTGACTGAGGGAGCGAGTCTACTTTGTATGTAGCCTACACTTCAGGCAGCTCCATATACCACAATGCAACACGATTGAGAACAATATAGCTACTTTAATACAATAAATAAAGAATGGACTGGACTGAATAATTTAATTTGGCCAATGGTTTTATTTTGTGTTTATTTTTTGTTGCTGCTGTTTATTAGATATCCACAGAATAACTGCACACAAAAGACTGAGTCTCGCTGTATCGCTCAGGCTGCACTGCAGTGTCTATTCACAGGCGCGATCCCACTACTGATCGGCACGGGGACTTTGACCTGCTCCGTCTCCGACCTGGGCCGGTTCACCCCTCCTTAGACGACCTGGTGGTCCTGCTGGGCTCCCCCAGGAGCACCATATCGATACCGAACTTAGTGCGGACACCCGATCGACATAGTCCACCGCAGCCCAGAACCCCTGAGCTCAAGCGATCCTCCAGCCTCAGCCTCCCAGTATCTTGGATTACAGGCGCGCGCCACTGCACCCGGCGAGAGCTGCAAGAATCAGCGCTGATACTGAATCTAGTGGCTCACAGCGACATCTAGTGCATGAAAACAAAATAGGGGTGAGCGGGGCACAACCTAACGCGGGGCTAGTTGTAACAGTAGGCCTACACCCTTGTTTTAAATACTGCACATGCAAGGATGACAAAACTTTGTGTATTTATAGTTGCCATATCAACACTATAGAGAAAAAATTTCGCAAAAATCACTGAACATTTATTTAACCATAGCAAAAGTACATTTATTGTGTTAATTTTTCATCTCTGTTGTTGGTGTTTATTTTAAATTAGACAAATTGGATATTATTTTTAATCCCCAGCATGTTATTTAACAGTTGATATAGTTATTTAATGCTTCGCTAACTAATAGAAGCAGGGTTTAAATCCCAGTTTTGCAGGTGGGGCATGTTCTAACACTGCGTTACAATGAGCCCCTATTAGAACTACGCTATTCTGTTCTATACGTTTATGAATTCTATTGAGAAAACAATAGAAAAAGGTGAATAAAGACTGAGAGTCAATGATCAGAAATTATTAATTATTATTATGTTTTATACTATGCTGTATAGCTGTGTTTTCAGGTGTGTTTGTTGTCAAACTCAAAAATTATTTTATTTTTAATTATTAAAAAATGCCATTATTTTATATGAAAAAGTTAATAATTGTATTTTATTGAGAAAATATTTTAGTTTGTCTTGTATATATTTTTGATTAGATCAGATAGCATTTTCAGCTGTCATATGGTCATGTTACAATGTGCTCCTCACATGTTACAATGTATGGGGCATGTTGTCACATTTCACTTCCATTCTTTTGGGGTAGGCTATATATCAAGAAAAAAGTATACACTGTGTTAATAAATCAAAACCACATAATTGTACTAGACATGTATGAAATTAATCCAGGAAAAAAATAAATACTCTGAACCCTAAGTAGATTTACACAAACTGAGACAGTCAAAAAGTGTTAGGTTGTGCCCTGCTCTCCCCTACTACAGAACAATTAGACAGGATCGGATGAACTTAAACATTTTACAATCACTTTGGTAGCTATATTGTTGAAGGTATGTGGTACATTTTCTTCAAAAATAGGCTACCTTTAAAAAAAGCTAAGCTAAATTAATTCAGCATAATACACTAAATTAATGTATAGCTGTTTAACCACATGTAGTTTTCAATCTACCATAAGAGTAGCCTATTTATCTTAATCTATTCTAGTTAATTTTATGGTTAATTCTTTTTTTTTTATGATCTAGTTTAACCAATTAATCATTTGCTATAACTATAGATTTTGAGCTGTTCAATCATTAAACATGTATTATAGGCTATTTTGTAAAATATTGACATCTAAATTTGTGATAAAAAAATATAACGCATTGGTGTAAATGTATCTAACAGGGTATAGCCATTAAGAACAATTGAGTAATTTATTATAATAAATGAAGACTGGACTGAATCATTTAATTTGGTCAATATGGGTTTTATTTTGTGTTAATTTGTTGTTGCTGCTGTTTATTAGACACCCACAGACTGTGCACACAAAAGACTGAGTCTCGCTGTATCGCTCAGGCTGCACTGCAGTGTCTATTCACAGGCGCGATCCCACTACTGATTGGCACGGGGACTTTGACCTGCTCCGTCTCCGACCTGGGCCGGTTCACCCCTCCTTAGACGACCTGTGGGTCCCGGGCTCCCCCAGGAGCACCATATCGATACCGAACTTAGTGCGGACACCCGATCGACATAGTCCACTGTAGCCCAGAACCCCTGAGCTCAAGCGATCCTCCAGCCTCAGCCTCCCAGTATCTTGGATTACAGGCGCGCGCCACTGCACCCGGCAAGAGCTACGAGAATCAGCGCTGATACTGAATCTAGTGGCTCACAGCGACATCTAGTGTATGAAAACACAATAGGGAACGATTAGGCAGGGTGAACTAAAGCATTTTACAATCTCTTTGGTAGCTACATTGTTAAAGGGAAGTGGTACCTTTCTTCAAAAATACCTTTTTAAGAAAGAATTGTTAAATGAATTCAGCACAATACACAAAATTAAACTATAGCTGTCTAATCACATATAGGCCCCAGCCTGAGTTTTCCATCTAAATGAAGCCTATTTTTCTTAATCTGTTCTAGTTAGTTTGAATACATTTGGTTAATTTTGTTTAATAGAGTGATCTTAGTTTAATCAATGAATCATTTGCTATATATTTTCAGCTGTTTGATCATGTATTATAGGCTATTTGTAAAATATTGCCGAGCGAGGCCCATCATTTCTTATTTCGGCTACAGCCTACTGACGCACTTGCCTGTCAATGTCCTCGAAGCGGCCGCTTTGATAATCCATAATGGATTAGCGCTTGCCCTCCGACTAAGGAGAGTATGCTGTCCTTTCTGCGCTATGTGATTGTCCTAAGAAAAAACATTCATATCCCCCCTAGATCAGATAATCAGGTAATGCGGATCAAACACCTGTGTTTTTTGACATGCCAGCATCTGTCACTGTACATAAAAGTTGAGAAATCAGACATAGTGAAATCTACTAAATGAGAAAAGTGTTTATTTCTGAATGTGATTGTTGATACATTTTACCAGTAGCCTATTTACCACACTTTAAATACAAATAAATATAAAAAATAAATGCAATATGAAAATAATTGTGAAATATAGAATTTTCTTTAAAAGACAAGATTTTGTCTTCAAAAAGCCTTTTCCCAAAAGGTACATCTTGACATCTTGGTCATCTTATATGGAACAATACCGTAGCCTACACAAAGCCATGCAGCATCAAAAGTCGATTTATTATCAATAATGGAAACAGTTGTGCTGCTTAATATTTTTTGGGAACCTTTGATACTTTTTTCAGGATTCATTGATGAATAAAAAAAGTAAAAAAGAACAGCATTTAATTAAAATAGAAATTATTTAAATATATCCCTGGGCTACTCTTATAGTAGATGAAAACTCGGGCAAGGGCCTACATGTGGTTAAACAGCTATGATTTAATTTTGTGTATTGTGTTGATTAATTTAACAATGAAAAAAAAAGTATATTTGAAGAAATGTACCACTTACCTTTAACAACATAGCTACCAAAGAGATTGTAAAGTGCTTTAGTTCACCCTGCCTATTCGCTCCTAGTATTGTGTTTTTCATGCACTAGATGTCGCTGTGAGCCACTAGATTCAGTATCAGCGCTGATTCTCGCAGCTCTCGCCGGGTGCAGTGGCGCGCGCCTGTAATCCAAGATACTGGGAGGCTGAGGCTGGAGGATCGCTTGAGCTCAGGGGTTCTGGGCTGCAGTGGACTATGTCGATCGGGTGTCCGCACTAAGTTCGGTAGCGATATGGTGCTTCTGGGGGAGCCTGGGACCACCAGGTCGTCTAAGGAGGGGTGAACCGGCCCAGGTCGGAGACGGAGCAGGTCAAAGTCCCCGTGCCGATCAGTAGTGGGATCGCGCCTGTGAATAGACACTGCAGTGCAGCCTGAGCGATACAGCGAGACCCAGTCTTTTTTGTGTTTATGTCTATCTAGCGTCATTTTATTACTCAAATATTGATGGGTTAAGAATTCAGATGCAGGCCGATATGAAATCAACCTACAACAGGTCAGTAGTAGCCTAATGTTATTGTCAAAAATATTAGTTTTGTTTCAAAATGTTAAACATTTGTAAACCTCAAGGATATAAATTATAGAAAATAAAAATAAATGTAGAAATATATATTTCAACGATTCTGTTTAAATATACACATGTAAATATTGTCTATTATTTAAACAAATACTATTGATAGCCTAATATGAATACATAGCCTAATTCATATTTGATAAATAAAGTGCATAAATAAAGTTTAAATGCCTACACTTTGTTATTATAACCTATCAACTATGAAAAAGGAATTCTAATTCATCTAACATAATCACAAGGTGTTTAATCATTGATTCATACATTCCATTGAAATATAGTATGACTCTCCCAGTCAGAATATCAGTTGTTGAAAAGGGCCTCTTAAAATAAAATAAGAGTTTAATGGACTCTTAACCCTAAAACAGGCAACGTGAACCACGAGTTACATTGTTTTAAGGTGCTGAAGAAGAAAATGAATTCATATGTTGTTCATGTTGTTATTTAGCACGTTTTGAAAGGCTATGTGACTCCTGAGTTACGTTGCCTGTATAAAAAAGGGATTAACCCTAATTTTGACCAGCTTTGTATTTAAAAAAAAAAAAAAAAAAATTTTTAATTTTATTACAAATTATAAAATTTACAGGTTAAACTGATAATAGTATGTCTAGGTGACTATATCTTAGTATTTTTAACTGGATATTTTCTTTCAGGGCTTCCCATAGCTCATTTTATGGTAGAAGGAAAGAGAGTAGAGAAAAGAGGATGAAAGTTACAGAGCAGATACCAGAAAACTCTTCAGATTCTGAGACAAGTGATAAAACCGACAAAATTGTTTTCGAAACTTCAATGAAAAATAAAATGGAAGGCCCTCAAAGAAAAGGAGGATAATAATCTCACCAAATGAATCCAAAGACCAGCAACATCATGGCGGGTGACATTCAGAACCCATTTAATGTTTTGTTTTTTTATTCTAAATTAATTCAAAATGTTTATTTGTGTTTATTTCTGAGAATCTATGTTTATTTGTACCCTTGGAAAATGTTAGTGACAATGTTTGACTAAGAACTGTCCATGCTTTGTTAAAAATGCAAGAAAAATGGACAAATGAACAATATTTGCTGAAAAAAAAAAAAAAACAATATTAAAAAACTGTCACCCCCCTTTTTGAGAATATACATAATATTTCACTATCCACATTTAAATGGTTGTAATTCAAGAATGCTTTGGAATATAGACATACGTTTGATCTTGTTTAAAAAAAATGAAAAAGTAACTTGAAAAAATGAAAATATGAAAAAGTTATGGAAGTTTAAATTTACTGTAAATCAGATGTACTCTACTAAATATTTCATATTAAATATATATTTTACAAAATAATTTTTACTCTAAAATTACTATCAAATCAAAGCCATACAGTATGTCTAACCAATTTGTGTTCCAAATTTTAAGTTGATAACACAAAATTTAAATTTCCATGATATTAAGGCGCTGTACCAAAAATAGCCACTTTTTTATACCCTAATCAGGCAACGTGAACTGGGAGTCACAACTCATAAAATCCAAAATATATCAAATATTTTAAAAATTCTTTTGGATATGTTTTCCTTAAGTCCAGATGATATAAAAAATGCTTATCATTTTCCACTCTTGGCTGTTTAAGGGTTAAACATAGTCAAAATGTACTTTCTGCAGATTTCCAAGCTACCTGTTTTAACAAGAAATACATCAAGACAGAAAAGAAAACTGTGCTTCTCAACTTTAATTTTGAATTGTAAGACTGCCAATACAGAATGTTTAATACAGTTGCATTTATTTATACAGCTGCATTTTATGTAACCTTGTTACATTCTTTGTTTACATTTGATGTTGTTCAAATGACTTGTTTACATTTGACTGTTTCGACTGGCGTTGCACACACAAACACCTCACCTGAAAGGGAGAGAAAAAGAGATTAATAAATAACATACAATCTGAAGCTGACCCAAATCACCCCCACAGCCACAAAATAAGAGAGATTTTATTTACCCTGTCCGTACGTCCTATAAGTGGGAAAAAAGATTAGTCCATTAGTGAAGTCCTTTCAGAAGAAAACATCACGCTACACCCATTTCCCCATCCTTGTGTTGTTCAGTTGTTTGAAATAAAAAGATGAACTTACTTAATGTCCTGATTTTCCAGGAGGCACCTGTAAGTGGCGATCTCCTGCTCCAGACGGCTCTTGATGTCCAGCAGTACAGCATAGTCTCTGCCCTGCTGCTCAATGCTAGAGCGCACCTGACAAAGCTCTGCCTCCAGTGAGTTGATATGCTTCTGAAAGCCTGCTAGTATATTGCTGTACCTAGCCTCTGTTTCCAACAGTGAGCACTCCAGTGCTCCTTTCTGTGTGTGTAAAGACAAGCAGAAGGAATAAAGGATTACTAGACAATTTCTAGATAATTCCTCCTCCTATCTCACCAAAGTCTCTTTAAGGCATGCCAGCTCACTCGGGGGCCATATTCATAACAGACCCGAAATATAACAGTCTGTGAGTGTGTGATCCTCAGTGGTTTAGTGTATGATACCCAGTTTTTCTCTTTAAACATTTACAACATTGGCAAGTTTATGATGCAGTGTTTTAAAATCTGTTCAAATTTCAACAGTCATGCATGATATTCTAGCTCAAATCACATCAACAATTATATTTTTCAGGCTAGTTGAGTTAATGCACATGTAAAACATGATTTTCTCACCATGCTGATCTGAGACTGTAGCTCAATCTCCAGACACTGCAAGGTACGCCGCAAATCTGAGACCTGTGACCTAGAGGTTTCTAGGCACTCTGTGTGGCAGGCCACATCTTTGCACAGTTGTGCCGTCTTAAAGAGAGTAAGAAACACACACAACATGAGAACTATAATGCAAACTGTCATACTGTACTGTAACTGTTTCAATATCAAATGTCTGCCACTATATATGATGGCAAATTAGGATTCACCTCCAGAGGAATCAAAGAAACAGAGGCTGAAGTCTCACCTTCTCTTTGAACCAGCACTCCTGTTCTCTGCGGTGTTTATCTATGATGGTCTCGTAATGACAACGGATCTCGTCCAAAACCTTGTTCAGGTCTTGCTGAGGAGCAGCATCCACTTCCACACACACTTTTGTGTTTGTCAACTGACACAGTAGTGCTTCCACATCCTGTAACCACACATGACTCCACATGAATCTCATTTACACATGGCTCCTAAATTTTCATTTAATTGCAAGTTCTTTCTAAGCACACCTTACATTGCTCATGACTCAAGCTGTCAAGACCACTCACAGTTTAATCTGCAACAGGCAAACTGACCTCCTTATAGTTCTTCTTCAAACACACTAGATCTTGCTGCAGAGTCTCGATCTGCATCTCCAGGTCGGCCTTTGCCAGGGTCATCTGGTCCAGCAAGCGACGCATGTTGGCGATGTCAGCCTCCACAGACTGCCGCACTGCTAACTCATGCTCATATCTAATTGGTGGAGTGGCAGGATGGGGAATAAACTCACCAATCATGTTTGGCCAATACAATCTGTTAAGATGCTGAAGCTACCAAATTGGATACAGATGAATATTATTTAAGAGAACTCACTTCATCCTGAAGTCATCAGCAGCCAGTTTAGAGTTGTCGATCTGCAGGAGGATGTTGGCATTGTAGATGGTAGCATCTTTAATCTATCAATGTAGAACATTGATATAAAAATATATTAATGTAGAGCATACTTAAGTTTTTCATAATTTCATCCCTTATGAAAGTACACGTGTACCTTTTCCTTCAGGCAATTGATGGTGTTCCAGTAGGCGCTGTAGTCCCTCTGGCAGATCGGCCCCTTCTTCTCATAACACTCGCGGATCTGCCTCTCCAGAGTGGCATTGGCAGCCTCCAGGGAGCGCACCTTCTCCAGGTAGGACGCCAGACGGTCGTTCAGGCTCTGCATGGTGGCCTTCTCATTCAGCTGGATGTAGTCACAGTTCCCAAACATGATTCCCAATCCTCCATTGTTCAGTTTGCCATAACCACCAAATCCTCCACCAATTTTGCAACGCAGATCTGGGTAGCAACCAACGCTGCGATAACAGGAGGAAGAGATGCGAGGGTTTCTTCCAAAATCATAGCCACACACACTGTAGGCTTTAGGTGCACAGGCAATTACTGTACCATAGCTAATTGGAGTAACTATGGATTTTGAGGTCATGGTCCTGGGACCGCAGGATGACGAACGGAGAGAGCACGACATGGTGGATGAATGCAGAGATGAGATGAACCCGGAAAGGAAACTGAAGGAAACCGGTAGATTGTTCTGGCGAGGATGGCACCTTTGAGCCCAGCTCTGACCTCTTATAGAGATGGAAACCCAGGGCGGGTCCTGCACTTTGTCGATGGGAGGGTGTGTGTGAAAGTGGTTTGTGCCAATTTAACGCCCTTTGTCAGTTAAGAGCTGAAAAAAGAGGTCATGCAATTTAAGGTTATGCAAGGATGGTGAATTTGTGACACAAATCTTGATCTATGAAATTCTTCCACACCTGTCTTTTTCTCACAGTTTGCTTTATACTATAAGCAAATGGTTTGTCCCGCTAAAACTATAGGGCTACTGTATTGTCAAAGTTAGAATGGAAATGTTAAAATATCTGCTTTTCACTGTCACTTAGTAAATTTGTTGGTCTGTTCATGAGTGCCACCAAGTCGTAGTTTTATGTAACAGCAGCGACTCTGGGCATGTGACCAAAATTGGTTGGCCAGTTTCTTTGTAGTGTGATATAAAAGAGATTAAAACATCTCTCAGAGAAAAACGCATTGTAATTGTAACTCAGATCATTTATGTGGTTCAGATAACATAATATTTTGAGTTTCTGTTGATCAAACCAATCTCCTTTATTGTATTAACTCAAATATTAACTTAAAATTGTAAGGAAACTTTATTTTGTTAAAGTTAAACCAACAATCATTTTTTACAGTGTATGAGGTGGAAATTTCATATGAATTTGTATCAGTGAGTCGTAGGCATAAGCAAATTGTACAAAACTTGCACATGAGATGGGAGACAAATGAGACTTGAGGTTTTACCACAAATTTGCCAAAACGTAAAATAGTTATGAAATGCCATGAGATTGAAATTTCAACTACATTCTTGGATGCCGCAATAGGTTTCACTGAGAGAATCACAGATTTTGTTAAGAAATTCTCAAATGCACTTATTTCACAGCAAATACAACTGTGAACACAACTTCAGTTCCCCATGCAGCATTCTGTAGGTTTTGTTATTGCTAACCATCCATGTTGCATTTTATCCATTCTGTAAGCCATTGCAATGGTAAATATTCATTATCAAAAAATAAGACAATATTTTCATATTTTTGGAGTGGTGTGGGTGTATCATGGGAAAAGTCCAAAACTAAAGCTTTCTTTGATGTGCTCAAGTGTGGCTGGTAGGGCTAAGCAAATAAGTGGAACTCTGCCCTAGTAGTAATCTCTTTAAAGTTATACATGTGAATTAAACATGGGACCATGCCCTTCATCATCACAGACCTATCTGAATCATATATGCTGACTGAGTGTGAAGTCATGGGATTTCACCCCACCTTACGCTCTCTGATATATGATTGAGTTGATAACACTTACTAGTACGTGAACTTTTAACATGTCTGACTTGCCTAGTCAAGCACCTGCTGTTATTCGGCTATGTAATTGGCCAGTTTCCATTAGTGACATTAGAGAAAATTATAACCTCGCCCAAGTCTGGTTTTGATTTAAGCTATAACTGAGTGTACTTTCATAATAGTTTTGAACATAAGGTTGTTACCTTAGGTATAGATTAAGGAAGTATCTTTAATTTAATCTATTCTGTGCTGGTAGATTAAAATCAAAGATTAGCTAAATTTGATTGATGCTTTAACACACCCTGATAGTGAGTACACAGTTTAGTGATACATTGTATATTTCTAAACTGTAAAATCAGATAAATGTGAAAATATAAACGTTTGAGACATAGCACAAAAAACAGACCGTGTTACAGACAAAGAAACAAAATGTGCTCTAAAACATCTGCATCTCCCCAAACGGTAAATTTCTTCTGTTACACTTTCAGTTAGTTAGGTTCGTTTTAGTTTTGTTTTCATCGGACACTTGTGTTATTTGCCTTTGTTTCCCGCCACTCTGTTTCCATGGACATATCATCACAGCTGTTCATAATTTAGTTCATCACCCAACACCATGTGTATTTTAGTTCCTCACATTCACTCTTGGTCATGTAAACCCTAATGCTCAAAATAATTAATTGGTTTGAGTAGGACAAACTTAAATTAAACTAATTAGTTCAGTCAAATTAACTTTTATGAGTATTTAGCACTTTCTTTTTCTTTCAAGTTCACAGAACTGATATATTTTAAGTAAACTGAACAGTTTCATTGTTTTGAGTTTTATGAAATGATTTATTTGAATTTAAACAAACTTAAGTTTAACTTGGTTAACGGCAGGGGATGTCTATTTCCCAGCATGCTTTGCCGATGGCACTTGAATGGGAGAGTAAATGCTAAAATTAAGTGTAATATAATGTTTTTTTTTTTGTGCAAGATTAATGTTAAGTGGGAGATTGAGTATTGATTAATGTTTTGTTATGCTAATTTAGAAGAATTTCTGTTAATGTTGGTGTCACAGTGTCTGGTTGTGTTCCCCAGGTCTCCACTAGATGTCCTCCTTACCTTCACGGTGTCTTGCACTTAGAACTTCATCTCCCACAATTCTGTCTGTGAATTACACCCAGGTGTCTGTAGTTTGTAATCACCAGCTGTCTGTCGTTATCCCCTTGTCATTCATGTATTTAAAGCCCTGTTTGTCTTGTGTTCTTTGTGGATCAATGTTTTATGTCACGCCGCTTCTGTTCCCGTGTTTCCTGCCTAGCCTGTTCACTGTTTTGTATTGAGTCCTGGATATTGAACCCTGCCTGTCTTGACTTCGCTTTTGGATTACCCTAATAAAACTCATCTTACTGCACTTTGGATTTCACCTGCTTTCATCCGTGTGCGGTTCGTGATAGATTGATCCACCAAGAAAATCCAAGCAGTATGAGTTCCCGTCGCTATTTCTCCACTGCAAGAGGTGAGCGGAGACAACCACCACCAGATCCGTCTTTCAGTGAGTCCCAACCCAGGATGAACATTTTTGAGTGTTTTGCTCTGTGGGCTCAGAGAACAGACGAAAGATTCATCATCAAGCCCCCTGAGCCTCAGCCCACAGAGAGTTTTGTGTCGGATCACGCACCCCGTCATGATGAGTCCTTCAAGGGGACCCGCTTGGCCAAATTCCGTGGAACTCGGGGAGGTCGTAGAGGAGGCGGGGAGGGTCGGGAGGAGGTCCAGTCCCATTACTCGGTCTGGCCATCTTTCGATGCCGAAATTCCTCCGCCACGGGCTCCACCCAGTCAAGAGTTGTCCACTCGCCATCAGAGACGGCGGAGGAGGAGGAAGTTTCCCGATCCTGACCTCGATCTCGAGACGGTGTCCGTGACCCCGAAGCCCGTGCAACCAGACAAGGTTCCAAAGCCCGTGCACGTGCGGCCGGCTGTCATCTCTAAGACCGTGCACGTGCAGCCGGCTGTTAGTCCGGAGCCAGAGTCTGTTCCTGAGCCGGAGCCAGTGTCTGTTCCTGAGCCGGAGCCAGTGTCTGTTCCTGAGCCGGAGCCAGTGTCTGTTCCTGGGCCGGAGCCAGTGTCTGTTCCTGGGCCGGAGCCAGTGTCTGTTCCTGGGCCGGAGCCAGTGTCTGTTCCTGGGCCGGAGCCAGTGTCTGTTCCTGGGCCGGAGCCAGTGTCTGTTCCTGGGCCGGAGCCAGTGTCTGTTCCTGGGCCGGAGCCAGTGTCTGTTCCTGGGCCGGAGCCAGTGTCTGTTCCTGGGCCGGAGCCAGTGTCTGTTCCTGGGCCGGAGCCAGTGTCTGTTCCTGGGCCGGAGCCAGTGTCTGTTCCTGGGCCGGAGCCAGTGTCTGTTCCTGGGCCGGAGCCAGTGTCTGTTCCTGGGCCGGAGCCAGTGTCTGTTCCTGGGCCGGAGCCAGTGTCTGTTCCTGGGCCGGAGCCAGTGTCTGTTCCTGGGCCGGAGCCAGTGTCTGTTCCTGGGCCGGAGCCAGTGTCTGTTCCTGGGCCGGAGCCAGTGTCTGTTCCTGGGCCGGAGCCAGTGTCTGTTCCTGGGCCGGAGCCAGTGTCTGTTCCTGGGCCGGAGCCAGTGTCTGTTCCTGGGCCGGAGCCAGTGTCTGTTCCTGGGCCGGAGCCAGTGTCTGTTCCTGGGCCGGAGCCAGTGTCTGTTCCTGGGCCGGAGCCAGTGTCTGCTCCTGGGCCGGAGCCAGTGTCTGCTCCTGGGCCGGAGCCAGTGTCTGCTCCTGGGCCGGAGCCAGTGTCTGCTCCTGGGCCGGAGCCAGTGTCTGCTCCTGGGCCGGAGCCAGTGTCTGCTCCTGGGCCGGAGCCAGTGTCTGCTCCTGGGCCGGAGCCAGTGTCTGCTCCTGGGCCGGAGCCAGTGTCTGCTCCTGGGCCGGAGCCAGTGTCTGCTCCTGGGCCGGAGCCAGTGTCTGCTCCTGGGCCGGAGCCAGTGTCTGCTCCTGGGCCGGAGCCAGTGTCTGCTCCTGGGCCGGAGCCAGTGTCTGCTCCTGGGCCGGAGCCAGTGTCTGCTCCTGGGCCGGAGCCAGTGTCTGCTCCTGGGCCGGAGCCAGTGTCTGCTCCTGGGCCGGAGCCAGTGTCTGCTCCTGGGCCGGAGCCAGTGTCTGCTCCTGGGCCGGAGCCAGTGTCTGCTCCTGGGCCGGAGCCAGTGTCTGCTCCTGGGCCGGAGCCAGTGTCTGCTCCTGGGCCGGAGCCAGTGTCTGCTCCTGGGCCGGAGCCAGTGTCTGCTCCTGGGCCGGAGCCAGTGTCTGCTCCTGGGCCGGAGCCAGTGTCTGCTCCTGGGCCGGAGCCAGTGTCTGCTCCTGGGCCGGAGCCAGTGTCTGCTCCTGGGCCGGAGCCAGTGTCTGCTCCTGGGCCGGAGCCAGTGTCTGCTCCTGGGCCGGAGCCAGTGTCTGCTCCTGGGCCGGAGCCAGTGTCTGCTCCTGGGCCGGAGCCAGTGTCTGCTCCTGGGCCGGAGCCAGTGTCTGCTCCTGGGCCGGAGCCAGTGTCTGTTCCTGAGCCGGTGGTGTCTGTTCCTGAGCCGGAGCCAGTGTCTGTTCCTGAGCCTTCAGTGACCGCGACACTGGCTATTATGGCCACAGCCATGGTGTGTGTGTGGGCTTCGCACACATTTGAACCGGTGGTGCTAGTTCCAGTGCCCGAGCCAGTTCCAGTGCCCGAGCCGGTGGTGCCAGTTCCAGTGCCCGAGCCGGTGGTGCCAGTTCCAGTGCCCGAGCCGGTGGTGCCAGTTCCAGTGCCCGAGCCGGTGGTGCCAGTTCCAGTGCCCGAGCCGGTGGTGCCAGTTCCAGTGCCCGAGCCGGTGGTGCCAGTTCCAGTGCCCGAGCCGGTGGTGCCAGTTCCAGTGCCCGAGCCGGTGGTGCCAGTTCCAGTGCCCGAGCCAGTTCCAGTGCCCGAGCCGGTGGTGCCAGTTCCAGTACCCGAGCCGGTGGTGCCAGTTCCACTGCCCGAGTCGGTGGTGCCAGTTCCAGTGCCCGAGTCGGTGGTGCCAGTTCCAGTGCCCGAGTCGGTGGTGCCAGTTCCAGTGCCCGAGCCGGTGGTGCCAGTTCCAGTGCCCGAGCCAGTTCCAGTACCCGAGCCAGTGGTGCCAGTTCCAGTGCCCGAGTCGGTGGTGCGAGTTCCAGTGCCCGAGCCAGTTCCAGTGCCCGAGCCGGTGGTGCCAGTTCCAGTGCCCGAGCCGGTGGTGCCAGTTCCAGTACCCGAGCCGGTGGTGCCAGTTCCACTGCCCGAGTCGGTGGTGCCAGTTCCAGTGCCCGAGTCGGTGGTGCCAGTTCCAGTGCCCGAGTCGGTGGTGCCAGTTCCAGTGCCCGAGCCGGTGGTGCCAGTTCCAGTGCCCGAGCCAGTTCCAGTACCCGAGCCAGTGGTGCCAGTTCCAGTGCCCGAGTCGGTGGTGCGAGTTCCAGTGCCTGAGCCGGTGGTGTCTGAGCCGGTGGTGTCTGAGCCGGTGGTGTCTGAGCCGGTGGTGTCTGAGCCGGTGGTGTCTGAGCCGGTGGTGTCTGAGCCGGTGGTGTCTGAGCCGGTGGTGTCTGTTCCTGGGCCGGTGGTGTCTGTTCCTGGGCCGGTGGTGTCTGTTCCTGAGCCGGTGGTGTCTGTTCCTGAGCCGGTGGTGTCTGTTCCTGAGCCGGTGGTGTCTGAGCCGGTGGTGTCTGTTCCTGGGGCGGTGGAATCTGTTCCTGAGCCGGTGATGTCTGAGCCGGTGGTGTCTGTTCCTGAGCCGGTGCCTGTTCCCTGGACGCCCGAGGGAAAGTCTCCGCCCTGGACGCCCGAGGGAAAGTCTCCGCCTTGGCCGCCCGAGGGAGAGTCTCCGCCCTGGCCGCCCGAGGGAAAGTCTCCGCCCTGGCCGCCCGAGGGAAAGTCTCCGCCCTGGCCGCCCGATGGACTGTCTGCTCCGCCCTGGCCGCCCGATGGACTGTCTGCTCCGCCCTGGCCGCCCGAGGGAAAGTCTGCTCCGCCCTGGCCGCCCGAGGGAAAGTCTGCTCCGCCCTGGCCGCCCGATGGACTGTCTGCTCCGCCCTGGCCGCCCGATGGACTGTCTTCTCCGCCCTGGCCGCCAGATGAACTGTCACTCCCTGTCCCCGTTTCCCTTCATGGACCTGGCCCCCCGTCCCTCCCCCTGATCCTCCACCGTGTCACCTCCCTCCTGAACTTTTGTCTTGTTCCATGTTATGTCTTGGAGTGTCTGGGAGCCACTCCGTAGAAGGGGGGTCATGTCACAGTGTCTGGTTGTGTTCCCCAGGTCTCCACTAGATGTCCTCCTTACCTTCACGGTGTCTTGCACTTAGAACTTCATCTCCCACAATTCTGTCTGTGAATTACACCCAGGTGTCTGTAGTTTGTAATCACCAGCTGTCTGTCGTTATCCCCTTGTCATTCATGTATTTAAAGCCCTGTTTGTCTTGTGTTCTTTGTGGATCAATGTTTTATGTCACGCCGCTTCTGTTCCCGTGTTTCCTGCCTAGCCTGTTCACTGTTTTGTATTGAGTCCTGGATATTGAACCCTGCCTGTCTTGACTTCGCTTTTGGATTACCCTAATAAAACTCATCTTACTGCACTTTGGATTTCACCTGCTTTCATCCGTGTGCGGTTCGTGATAGTTGGTTTTAGGACCATCATGGTGACAAGTGGTGCATGCGGCTTGATTTGAGAGCAAATAAAATCTTTATATTGTTGCACTCATAGCAAGTGCTGTATAACATACTATTGTTAGTATGATAACATAATAGTATGTTAGCAAACTACTGTAGCTTGTCAAAACTATAAGTTAATACTAATGAAAGTGTTCACATTGAGATTACATGAAGGTTTTAAGTTATGTATGAAATAGTGTACTCTTATTTTAATTGTTCTTAACTTGAAATGTTTAAGTACAAACTTAAAATCTGCCAGTTCTGCTTACTTAAACTTTGAATTTCAAAATTTTAAAAAATGTAGGCAATCGATTGCCTTAATTTTTTTGAGTTCTGCTAACTTATTCGGGTTTACAGTGTATAGTGCTATGATTGAACACTGTCTGCCTTTTTGTTTAAACCTTGTTTACGTTTGTATCCTGTCTTCAGTCCATCCTCATCCTCATCTTCTTCATCTTAAAAACTCTTCAGACAGTTTTCATGCTTGACACTAAATGCATTCAATGACCAAATCTATCAAAATTCATTAATTGTTTTATCCAAATCGTTACATTTATTATATAATCCATACATTTATTATGCCTTATATGCCTAATTCTTTTTGGGGTTGAATGCTTGAATCTGATTGGTTGACGGACTTAAGTTGTGCAATTATTATTAATTTTACAAGTAATTCAAGGCAGTTCTTGGCCGCATTAGGCTACATTTGAATACAGTTTAGCGTAGATAACTGTTATAACGGAAAATAGGATACAATTCATAACAAGAAAAAACATGTAGCCGCGTGCGCTATCTGCCATTTTCTAACTTCACAATCAAAGGAAACGTGCAGTTTAATTTTAATAATTAAAGTATATAGTAAAAATAAAGTATATCTATAATCAATAGAAAAGTAAAGTTTCAAAATGCACAGAGTATCCATTTTTTTGTGTGAATTCTATGTGTTCTCTGAGTTTGCTGGTGAGTTTACTGTGATGAAAGTCAATGGAGATCATTCTGATGTAGCCTAAGTGTCTTTATTGTCCAGAGTGAACAGGCTGAAGATGACATACATGTGATATGGCATCTGCAGTGTTGAATCTAAACTGTAAGGGGTCCAGTGTGGCTGGGATAGTGGCAATGATGTTGGTCATGACAAGCTCTAAAAGCACATCAAGGTGATGGGTGTGAGTGCTACAGGGCAGTCATTAAGGTAATTGCTATGACTTTGGCGTATATGATTAACTTTTAATTTGGGTGATAATCAGACTTCTGCATAAAACATGACACAAACAAGGTGTATCAAACAGGCAATTTAAACAGACAAATCGGACCAACTGACTGACTTCCATAGTATTCTCTTTTTCATTCTATGGAAAACAATGGGGTCTATCAACTGCTTGGTTACCCATATTCTTCAAAATACCTTCCTTTGTGTTCAGCAGAAGAAAGAAATCCATACAGGTTTGAAACAACTTGAGGGTGAGTAATGATGACAGAATTTGTATTTTTTGAAAATGAAACTATCCCTTTAAGTTCATGATGTCTTAGTATACTGAGTTTATTTCAACTAGGGAACCCATAATCAAAACTGTCTGAAGTTTATTGTTTCTAAACTCACAAGATCTTCAACCAATAAGGATGCCAAGACCAACTTGACTTCAGAAGGTCAAGTTCCCTGCAGGTGTGATGTCCACAACACTGAAGAATTTAATCCACACTGTAAAAAGAATACTGTGAAATTTACAGCAACTTGCTGGCAGCAATTAGCAAGTAAGTTGCTGTAGTTCATTTCACAGTATGCTTACTGTAAACTTAATTACAGTAACTTTAAAAATACTGTAAATACTTTTTTACAGTAATAATCACAGTACTGTGTTTCATCACCTCACAAATTTTACTACTGTAATAGGGATTACTGCATTAATTTTGTGTACTGTAAAATGAAGACACTGTTTTTATCACAAAAATGCCATTTATTGACAACTTTTCACACTTTAAATTTCAAAATTCATAAAATAAATAGCAAAAAAAAAAAATTTTTTTTTCAATAGGTAAACATTTTTCTGTTAACATTTCATTTAGTTTTGTATGCAACAACACTTTTCGGAACATGCAAATCAATCCTGTTCAAATGTATTAAAATGTTTGGTTAAAATTAGAATGAATAAAAGACAAATTAAATTATTTTAAAACAGCAGGATTTCAAACAGTAGAATTTAGTCCCTGAATGTTGTTTTTCTCCCAGAACTGTATTTTCCTTCAAAACGGGGGGGCCTAAACTAGTCAACGTCCTGGGCTGGAGTCTTCTACCCTGCAGTGGAAGAAATTAATTATTAATGGAAAAGTTTATAAGCAAGACAGATGGGTTGATGACAATATATATAAAAGTTTGATTGGATCGTTTGATTTAGCCAATCAACATGTAATACAATGTCCACTTCTCTATAAACCAAAATGCTTACTTAAAACACACATTTTATATATTAGGGCTTGGAGAGAAAAATCGATTAACCTAGCTATCGTGTAGATTCTAAAATCTTTTTTTTTATTTTTTTTATTCCAGAATCGATACCAATTCAAATTCAATTGCTTTATTTTTGTCCTTGCTTGTAGATGAGGTTGAAAGAAGTTAGCCACTTTCTTAAGAGACATGAGACTGAACGCACTGAAAAGCCTTTGCACTGCTCATATGCTGAGAGAGAGATTAGACAATAGAGCGGCACGATTCATCTTCAAAGAATGTGATCTCGGTCATCAAGACCTTTCAATTCGTCTGTCTATTAAACTAAATCATAAAACAACATTCAAATCTGTGTTGGCGCTACCGTTGACCCAGAGAGAGAAACGTTAGTCATGAAACAGCTTCACAAACAGTCTTTTAAATAAATATTTAAAGTTGAATATATTTTTAAATAATTGTTAGACATAAAACTTTTATTTTAACTCACCATGCAAATGGTAGAAAAGTTAATAATAAAAAATAAAAGTTTGATGTTTAACAATTACACAACAGTCCATATAAACCCAAATAAACACTTTGAGAATTATTTTACTAGTCGGGTAGGTAGTTAAAGAATGACTACTCAAATATTTGTTCCTATTCCTAGTCAAAAATATATCAATAACAAATAAGTGCTTACCTCTGGATAAATTCTAATGTATGATATTTATTTAAAAGACTGTTTGTGAAGCTGTTTCATGACTAACATTTCTCTCTCTGGGTCAATGGTAGCGCCAACACAGATTTGAATGTTGTGATATGATTTTGTCAAAGTTTAATAGACAGACGAATGGAAAGGTCTTGATGACCGAGATCACAGTCTTTGAAGATGAATCGTGCAGCTCTATTGTCTAATCTCTCTCTTAGCATATGAGCAGTGCAAAAGCTTTTCAGTGTGTTCAGTCTCATGTCTCTTATACCCATTCTGGATATTACGCCACTTTAACACTTTGGAATCTAAGTGCAAGATGACGTAAAACTTTGTTCACACACAGTGAATCGATAAAAAAAATATACTTAACACTTAATATACTTATACACTTAAAATTGGGATCTATTGTGTATGTTTAGTGCCGGGATCTTACCGAGCATGATGAGCCTTGGAGTGCTTGGCAGGGAAATCTGGTAACATCTGCTTGGGTGGAAGTTTCCTGTAACACAAAATAAACAGGAAAAAAAAAAAACACTTTTAAAAATCACAAGTACAATAAATGGTAAATAAATGAACTAGTAAGATCTCGAAAAATCTTAATACAATGCGAGTATATTATTATGCTTCCACGAGTCATGAATAAAACTTTCGAATCGGCCCGCTTAAATGTCTGATTCTTCAGGCGGCAACGTTAGCATTAGCAAGCATGAAAAAAAAAAAAAACAACGAGTGAGATTATTCAAACGGCTACCGCGCCAACACATACATCAAATACACAATTACAAGTTAATTTTATTCAACAAGGCTACACGTTACTCTTTAATCAAATTGAAGACGTTATAAATCAAATGTAATGTTGCCAGATAAGACATATCTTTACAGTATACGCCTATGCTCCCACATGTGAAGGACATTTGAAGGAATGGCACTTCAAATTAGGCTATCAACAATCTCGTTTCTGCAGTTTGACCTGCGATGAAGTTCAGAAAAATCATGATCCTATGAAAAATGTGTTATCTTACCTCTAGCTGCGTTTTCTGTCGAGTCAGCGACTCGGCTGGCTTCACTGCTCTGGACGCGGTGTCGTCGGCGCGGCGGTGACAGTTCAGTTGACGTTAGCAGGCAAGAGAAATATCCAAGCGTATGGGGATCAAATTTCAGTCTAGCGCGCCAACAAATACATTACATACACATACACAATTCCAATTTAATTTTTATTCATTATGACGTTATCGAATGTTGCCAGATTAGAAAATCTATCGAAATTATGTGCAAATATATATACATATAAAATGCACACATACACGAGTTTAGGAAGTGTGACGCTCGTTTACTTGGTGCACTCTTAAAGTTGAACAAATAGGTAACTTTACAAGAGTAAACTGGAAATAAATCAGCAAAGTTACCTTTCTGAAGTTAAAATTCCAATAAAAGTGTGGAATCTCGTAGCTTTTCAGCTGCATGGCAAAGAAATTGCTGTATTGTGATTCACAGAAAAAATATTTTTACTGTAGAATTTACCCGCCATTGAAAATTGACCATGATGCTTTGCAGATCTACAGTAACATGCTGTATACAGGTTTTACAGTAAGCATTTGCTCATTTTACAGTAATAATGCTGTGAAAACTACAGAAATTTGTTACAGTGCAGGACACACTTTCACTTACGAGTCTTGTTTCTGATTGGTTTTTGGATGTGTGCTCTGCATAATTCTGAGCATTTGTGTAACATCTCTGAGTGTTCTATATTTTCTGAGTAGCCAAGGAGTGAATTCAGTCCTAAGTTGTAAACACAAATGGGTGCGGTGGCGTGCGCCTGTAATCAAAGATACTGGGAGGCTGAGGCTGGACTGGAGGATCGCTTGAGCTTAGGGGTTCTGGACTGCAGTGGACTATGGCGATCGGGTGTCCGCACTAAGTTCGGTATCGATGGTGCTCCTGGGGGAGCCCGGGACCACCAGGTCGTCTAAGGAGGGATGAACCGGCCCAGGTCGGAGACGGAGCAGGTCAAAGTCCCCGTGCCGATCAGTAGTGGGATCGCGCCTGTGAATAGACACTGCAGTGCAGCCTGAGCGATACAGCGAGACTCAGTCTTTTGTGTACACAGTTATAACCAATGTCAAATTAATTTAATTGCAACAATTCCTTATTTTTAATTATAGTCTTTCAAGATTGTAAATTAGATGTCAATATTTTGCAATTATAATTATATTTAACAATCTAAAAACAACATCTGTAAATCTTTAGGTAGCCTATAGCCTAGCAAATGATTAATTTATTAAACTATAAATCAGTTTGATTAAAAAAGAATCAGTTGTGTTAAAATGAATGAGAACAGATGAAGATAAATATGGTAGCATGTGCGTTATGAATGGCTAGATGAAAGTTATGTCTGGAAAATTTCGACTGTGGTCAAACTGTTATTGTTTGATTTTGTGTGTTGTGGTCTAACAACCTCAGGCATCAGTTTTAAATGCCATTTTGAAGACATTTACCTTTGACAAAAAAAGCTACAAAAGAGATTGTAAAAATCTTCAGTTCACCGTGCTTACGGTACAGTCTGCTTGCATATAGGGCGCTATGAATGAACGGTCTAATGCTAATTGCATAATGAAATGCAATAACTCTTGATGAAAGTTATGGAAAATTTAAATGTGGATAAACAGATGTTGTGTTTTTTGTGTTGTTGCTGAATCCACTTGAAGCATGAATTTGAAAACAAATAATTATTAAAGCTGCAAGCAGCATTTAGCGGGGTTCAAGCATTTAGGGTCTTTAAGCACATAAGGCAGTTTAGTGAGTTTTTGTTTAGGATTTACAGGCTTTTGAGTGTTTTTTGCCATAACCATTTTCTAAATGATCCTGTTATGGCTACCCAATGGGTAAAGTTTAAGTTTTTTATATAATTATTGATCTAGAGCTTCCAGAAAATTGTACTGCACTGGTATATTTCCGATCGGGCTAAAAACCGATGGCGGCATAGACATACATGGCACCTTGGACCAAGACACTGCATGCCAATTTTAAAGTCAATCGAACTAATGGTCAGGTGGTTATAGCCCTTTTCCTGTTTTTGTGATTATATGGCCTGATCTCCATTTTAAATAATTATTTTAAAGGTGCTGTAGAATGCATTGATATATTTTAAATTGTTCTCTGATATCTCTGAAACAGAAATGTCTTCAACAGTCAAGTAGTGGATAAAATCACTAATGTTACTTTCTGCTTGCGGTAGGGGTTGTAATGGAAATATAACATTAGTTGGAACTGCCCCCTTCTTCAGTATCAAACAATGAGCGAAACCTGCTTGATATTGTCCCACTCCCAGGTTAGAAAAACTGTCTGTGGTAAAATGGGCAGAGCAAACTAACAGCTTTGAATTAAAATGGTGAGGTATCCTGTTGTAAACATCAACCATGCCTGTTGACAGTTTTGTGGGAAGGGAATGAAAAGTTCTCAAATCTGCAGCACAGCCTCGAACATAACATTTATATCCATGATCTGCCATTTTCACTATTGTCCTTGCTTGCTTCTTCACAATACCTGCAGATCTTCTGATGATTCAGCTGTGCAGGTCCACGTTAACACTGCCTGGCCTAGAACATGGGCTGGTATATGCAAATTTGGGGGGTATAAATATTAATGATCCTGACTCCAACGTCACAGTCAGTGTTATGCTGGGATTCACTCATTTTTCAGCGGTCTTTTGCAAACAGGAGATTTACACATGAAGGAGGAAACAATGGTGTTTGAGGCTCACGGTATGTCAGTTCCATGTCCAGAACTCTTATCATTCAACTATGCCAAGATAAATACAGTTTTCAATTGTATGGCACCTTTAAAATAGATGATTAGTAATATAATGCTTACTTGTAGTCTGAAATGGCTTTAACAAAAGAAGAAAAATAGTCTTAGATTTCTGTTCACTCTAATCATGTACAAATAAAGTAGCACATTAAGATTACATTTATTTGAATGCATTAGTGAGTGTGTGATTGTGCTGTGTGTGCAGCGTATCAATACTAAAAGTGAAGGTGTAGTTGATATCTTTGGTGATAATATCTGTAGTAATCATAAAAAAATCAATTAAGAAATAAAGAATTAAAATTACAAATAATATTCTATTAAGATATGAGTTACAATAACATGATTTGCAATAGTAATAATATCAATAATATATGCACAATACACACAGATTAGACTATCAGGTCTGTGTCTTACAAAAACATTAGTATTGCAGCCAATGTGAGTCTGTGGGATTTATAAACAGACAAAATATGATTTGAAATGTTATTTTAATGATTTTATTAAGTTTAAACAATATTTCAAATGGAAAAAAAATGAAAAATAATATTTTAGTGAGCAGAATGAACCAATGAGTGGTCTTCATCTGGTGGTTAAAATGTAAATGAAAACAATAATACTTAAACAATAATACTTAATACACTAACCATGCTTGAACACACACATGCACACACATTTTGTTGTAGATGTAGATATTTAAAATAAAAGATAGGTAACAAAATGATAATTGCAAATCTCCTCTGTATAACACCATTTTCAGATTGAGGGGCAGAATTGTTCAAACTGAGAGCTCAGTACAAATGAAGTGATAAACTTTGACAAAACATGATTGTGTTATAATAGGTGATTTTCATGCAAGTAATTATATACTTTATACAAAAATTAATGCAAAAGCACAGGTGAAAATATTTTATTAAGTAGAATGTCCTGCAGAGGGCAGTAGAAGACCACTAATTGACTCACTTTCATTTGAAAGACTTTTTTATCCACCAGTAAAACAAAGCAGTTTCTCCATGTTCTTTCCATTAAGCATGCTTACACACACAGACACACACAAACACATCCACACACACATCCACACACACACACACACACACACACACACAAAAATAAATATGTTTTCCATGTTTTTAGGATGTGATATTGTGAAAATATCTTTTAATGGTCTAACCATTTCACATATTTCTTTGTGATCTGTATTACCAGTCCGTAATAATAATAATAATAATAATATTTAATTGTCTATAGGCATTTCTTTATCTAATAATATAAAACTTCATCATAATCATAATAAAAAATTAAAAAATAAAATATATACAAATATCATAATAAAATAAAAAACATCATAATAAAAAAGATTGCTTTTTAAAGCATTTGTTTGTTTCCCAATACTGACAGCGAATAAAAAGATCATGTGTAATCCTGCTGCTCCCTCCAGTGGACAACAGTGGTGTGTTTCTAGTGGTGCAACAGTTGAAGTGATTGATTGAATTAATGAATGAATGAATGGGAATTTGGTTTATCTTTTACTTTTATTAAAAGAATTTGGAATTTGGTTTCACTTTTATCTCCGGAACCAAAAGGCGAAAAATTCTGAAACTCAGAGCATAGATAGTGCTTGAGGAGTCTTGTTGAATGAGACCATCGCGGTGTTTTGGGGCGATTGGGACCGGGAGTTCTGATCGTTCAAAGGCATATATTTCAGGGCTTTTATCTCTGGAAGGCCCGAGGCCCGCGACGATACGTTTCGATCAAGAGAGGTCCTTACCATCAAAATTTGAGCGTGCAGCGTCTTTCCGTTTTCGAGTTATGAGTGAATTTGTACTGGGGGGGCGTGGCCTAAATGGCGGCCTCCGTTTTTACTTTCGTTTCAGGATTCCATTCCTTAATTTGACAGAATTGTCAATAGTAATACTTCAATAGATGAGTTTTGACAAAATGTGATTGTAAATGTTAAAATAATGATTTTATAAAGTCTAAATATAAATTATATAACAATATTAGGGAGTAGTATGATGAAATGACAGCAGGGGGCAGTACAATACCACTTATTGACTTAATATGCCATGTTATATCATTTTTACCTTTTTAACTGTTATAGAGGCAAATTTTGTCCGATCTGTCTGAAATTTTTCATGCTTCTTAAGAGCAGAACTTCTTAAGTTCTGACTTGTTTTTATTAAAGAGATATAGGCTTTCGGGGACACTTGGTAAAGGCCACATTTTGAAGTGAACCTATTATAGCTAACCAAATGAAGTAGTTCAACTTTTTCTGACAATTATTGATCTAGTGAGTACAGAGAATTGTATTGCACTAGTTTTGAACATTATGATATGAAAATTATATGATCAGAGATTTACAGACCATTTTACAGATCAGACCATTTACAGCCAATACAGGCAGTTTACCATAGGAAACATATGGTTTTAAAGCCTTTTAACTGTTATAGCGCCACATTTGGTCCGATCTCCAAAAAATTTTGCATGCTTGTTAATGATGATATGTCACATATGCTCACCAATTTTTGTGAAGTTCTGAGTTTTCATTTAGGATTTATAGGCTTTTGAGTGTATTTTGCAACGCCCATTTTATAAATGACCCTATTACAGCCACTCAAATGCAAAAGTTCAACTTTTTTTTGATAATTATTGATCTAGAGAGTCCAGAGAATTGTCCTAGACTGGTCTGGTTCAGATCGGGCGAAAAACCTAGGACTAGTTCGCAAAAGTAGGTTTTTAACATGTTTGCGAATATTTAATGAACGGTTTGATTGACAGCAATGGTTATAGAGGCAAAGTTGTTCAGCATGAGCAGATCTATCAAATGATATGCATTTTGTGACAATAAGTGTAACACCATGTGATTACAGAGCCATAAAACTCGTTAGCGCCAACTAGTGGCCGATTTCTTTCAAAATTTTTACAGACCTCTAGGGCCATGAGTCGAACATGCCCATCGAGTTTCGTTCCGATCGGCCTCCGTTAACCTTGTCTAATAGGTGCTCGACTTCATTGGCCAATGGCGGCCATGTTTTTTGAGATACGTCAATGTCCTCATAGACATACATGGCACCTTGGACCAAGACACTGCATACCAATTTTCAAGTCAATCAGACTAACGGTCAGGTGGTTATAGCCCTTTTCATGTTTTTTTCATGTTATAGCGCCACCTAGTGTTCAATCGTCGCTATTTTGTTACTGTGACCCCAGATTGAAATCCTACATATGTGTACCCAGTTTGGTGAAGCTATCTCATTTACTTTTTGAGTTATAGCCATTTTAGTAAAATAGGCTCCTCCCACAACGTTCATTTTGAGCCCCCTAGCGACTTTGAATCGAAATATCGACGTTATTTCGATAATTATTGATCTTCAGACTCCAGAGAACATTTCTGCACTGGTTTGGTTCCGATCGGACGAAAAACCACGGACTAGTTCGCAAAAGTAGATTTTTGACAAAATTCAAAATGGCGGAAAATCTATCATGACGGAAATGAAATCGGAGATATACGTTTTGTTCGTCAGGCGTCCAGCTTTCCAATGATATAAGACACTTGAGTCTACGACATACGGTCTAGGAGTTATGAGCAGTTTCGCGCTTTTGGTTGCTATAGCGCCACCTATAGGCCAATCGGGGTCATACTCTCTGAACCTTTCCTCGATTTTTGTACTACCATCTGACAAAGTTTCAAGTCTCCAGCACTTACGGTTTGGGCTGCACGATGCGTTTTAGCGGAGAAGAATAATAATAATAATTAAAGCTGCAAGCAGCATTTATCGGGGTTCAAGCAGTTAAGGCCTTTAAGGCATTTAAGCACAAAAGCATCAAAAGTTATTAAGATTTATTTAGCAAGCATGTAACCACTGACATAATAGATGGAAAAGACCATTTACAGCCAATACAGGCAATTTGCCATGGGATATATATGGTTTTAAAGCTTTTTAACAGTTATAGCGCCACCTATGGTCCGATCTCCATAAAATTGTTTACTGTGACCTCAAATTGAACCCATACACATGTGTACTGAGTTTGGTGAAGATATCTCATTTACTTCTTGAGTTATAGCCATTTGAGTAAAATAGGCTCCTCCCACAACGATTTGCCACATTCTAGAATTATTTAATATGATTCTAGCATGATTTACTATCATATACCATGTTCCAGAATGATTTATTAGGATTCTAGCATGATTTACCTTGATACACCTCATTTCAGTATTATTTACTATGATTTACAATGTTTCTAGCATGATTAACCACATTACTAGCAATTATGTGAAGTGTCAGTGCAAATGAGGTGATGAACACTGACAAAATATTATTGTGTTATAATAGTTAGTTATATACGTGATTTTTAGTGTGTGTCCAAGTATGAATGCAAAAGCACATGTAAAATATTTCATTATTAAGTAGAATGGCCAGCAGAGGGCACTAGAAGACCACTTATTGGCTCACTTTCACTTTAAACCAGTTTTCTGCACTAAAGCAAACCAGTTTTTCCATGTTAACTCAATGCATGCTTACACACACACACACACACACACACACACACACACACATACACACACAGCATAGTTAACCATGATTTACCATGATATACCACGTTCTAGTATTATTTACCAGGAGATAAACGACAATCTAGTATTATTTACTTTGATTTACCATGTTTCTAGCCTGATTTATCACATTACTAGCAATTATTTGAAGTGTCAGTGCAAATAAAGTGATTAACACTGACAAAATATGATTGTGTTATAATAGTTATTGCTATATAAGTGATTTTTTTAGTGTGTATTCAAGTATGAATGCAAGCACATGTTGAAATATTTCATTAATAAGTAGAATGGCCAGCAGAGGGCAGTAGAAGACCACTTATTGGCTCACTTTCACTTTAAACCAGTTTTCTGCACTAAAGCAAACCAGTTTATCCATGTTAACTCAATGCATGCTTACACACACACACACACACACACACACACACACACACACACACACACACACACACACACACACACACACACACACACAGCATAGTTAACCATGATTTACCATGATTTACCACATTACTAGCAATTATTTGAAGTGTCAGTGCAAATAAAGTGATTAACACTGACAAAATATGATTGTGTTATAATAGTTATTGCTATATAAGTGATATTTAGTGTGTATTCAAGTATAAATGCAAGCACATGTGGAAAAATTTAATTAATAAGTACAATGGCCAGCAGAGGGCAGTAGAAGACCACTTATTGGCTCACTTTCACTTTAAACCTCATGATTTTGACCATTTTTCTGCACTAAAGCAAACCAGTTTTTCCATGTTAACTCAATAATGCATACTTGCTACATATGCTACACACAATAATGCTACACACACACACACACACACACACACACACACACACACACACAAATGTTTCAGTGATATTGGTGTCACATTCACCTTCATCACATTCACCTTCTGTCTTCATCACATTCACCATCTGTCGTCATCACCTGCACCTGCTCCTCATCACCCTCCTCATCATCACCTGCTCCTCATCATCATAACCGTCACCTGTTGTCCTTGTCTTGATCTGTGTATTTAAGTTCCCCTCTCATCCATTATCATTGTCGGTTATTGTTTGTGCACTAGCACTCTGTTATGTTTGTTTTCATGTTGGAAAATAAAACCTTTGTTATATTTGTACCACACACACACACACACACACACACACACACACACACACACACACACACACACACACACACACCATCATTTATCATGATTTACCATGGCTGATACCAATACCAATATGAGAAAATGACTATTTTAAACAGCAGGGGGCAGTAAAATACCACTTATTGGCTTAACATGCCATTAATTCATATCATTTTCACCTTTTTAACTGTTATAGAGGCAAATTTTGTCCGATCTGTCTGAAAATTTTCATGCTTGTTCAGGGTGATATTTCACACGTTCTGACTTGTTTTTAAGAAGGTCTGAGCATTGATTAAAGAGATATAGGCTTTCGGGGACACTTGGTAAAGGCCAGATTTTGAAGTGAACCTATTATAACTATCCAAATGAAGTAGTTCAACTTTTTCTGACATTTATTGATCTAGTGAGTCCAGAGAATTGTATTGCACTAGTTTTGAACATTATGATATGAAAATTATATGATCAGAGATAGAAAAGACCATTTACAGCCAATACAGGCAGTTTACCATAGGAAATATATGATTTTAAAGCTTTTTAACAGTTATAGCGCCACCTATTGTCCGATCTCCATAGAATTTTTCATGCTTGTTAATGATGTTATGTCACATATGCTGACCAATTTTTGTGAAGTTCTGAGTTTTTATTTAGGATTTATAGGCTTTTTAATGTATTTTGACACGCCCATTTTATAAATTACCCTATTACAGCCATCCAAATGCAAAAGTTCAACTTTTTTTTGATAATTATTGATCTAGAGAGTCCAGAGAATTGTCCTAGACTGGTCTGGTTCCGATCGGGCAAAAAACCTAGGACTAGTTCGCAAAAGTAGGTTTTTAACATATTAATGAATAATTAATGAACAGTTTGATTGACAGCAATGGTTCTTGAGGCAAAGTTGTTCAGGATGAGGAGATCTATCAAATGATATGCATATTGTGTGGATATTTGTAACACCATGTGATTACAGAGCCGTAAAACTCGTTAGCGCCAACTAGTGGCCGATTTCTTTCAAAATTCTTACAGACCTTTAGGGCCATGAGCCGAACATGCCCATTGAGTTTCGTTCCGATCGGCCTCCGTTAACCTTGTCTAATAGGTGCTCAAACTTCGTTGGCCGATGGCGGCCATGTTTTTTGAGATACGCCAATGTCCTCATACACATACATGGCACCTTGGACCAAGACACTGCATACCAATTTTCAAGTCAATCGGACTAACGGTCAGGTGGTTATAGCCTGTTTTATGTTTTATTCATTTTATAGCGCCACCATGAGGCCAATCGTCGCGATTTTTTTACTGTGACCCCAGAGTAAGCTCATACACATGTGTACCAAGTTTGGTGAAGATACCTCATTTACATCGGGAGTTATAGCCATTTTAGTAAAATAGGCCCCTCCCACAACGTACGTTTTGGCGCCCCTTAGCGACCGTGAATCGAAATTTCCACTTTTTTTCGATAATTATTGATATTCAGTCTCCAGAGAACATTTCTGCACTAGTTTGGTTCCAATCGGGCAAAAAACCAGGGACTAGTTCGCAAAAGTAGATTTTTGACAAAATTCAAAATGGCGGAAAATCTATCATGGCGGAAATGAAATCGGAGATATACGTTTTGTTCGTCAGGCGTCCAGCTTTCCAATGATATAAGACACTTGAGTCTACGACATACGGTCTAGGAGTTATGAGCAGTTTCGCGCTTTTGGTTGTTATAGCGCCACCTATGGGCCAATCGGGGTCATAATCTCTGAACCTTTCCTCGATTTTTGTACTACCATCTGTCAAAGTTTCAAAGTTCCAGCTCTTACGGTTTGGGCTGCACGATGCGTTTTACGGCAGAATAATAATAATAATAATAATTAAAGCTGCAAGCAGCATTTAGCGGGGTTCAAGCATTTAGGGTCTTTAAGCACATAAGGCAGTTTAGTGAGTTGTCTGAGTTTTTGTTTAGGATTTACAGGCTTTTGAGTGTTTTTTGCCATACCCATTTTCTAAATGATCCTGTTATGGCTACCCAATGGGTAAAGTTAAAGTTTTTTATATAATTAATAATCTAGAGCTTCCAGAGAATTGTACTGCACTGGTATATTTCCGATCGGGCGAAAAACCTAGGACTAGTTTGCAAAAGTAGGTTTTTAACATAATCGCAAGTATTTAATGAACAAATTGATTGACAGCAGTAGTTCTTGAGGCAAAGTTGTTCAGTATGAGGAGATCTATCAAATGATATGCATCACGTGATTACATAGCCGTAAAACCTGTTAGCGTCAACTAGTGGCTGATTTTTCAAAATTCTTACAGACCTCTAGGGCCACGAGTCGAACATGCCCACCGAGTTTCGTTCTGATCGGCCTCCGTTAAGAGTAAACTAACAGCTTTGAATTAAAATGGTGAGTTTATCCTGTTGTAAACATCAACCATGCCTGTTGACAGTTCTCTTTTGTGGGAAGGGAATGAAAAGTTCTCAAATCCGCAGCACAGCCTCAGACATAACATTTATATCCATGATCTGCCATTTTCACTATTGTCCTTGCTTGCTTCTTCAAAATACCTGCTGATCTTCTGATGATTCGGCTGTGCAGGTCCACATTAACACTGCCTGGCCTAGAACATGGACTGGAAAATGCAAATTTGGGGGGTATAAATATTAATGATCCTGACTCCAACGTCACAGTCGGTGTTATGGTGGGATTCACTCATTTTTCAGCGGTCTTTTGCAAACAAGAGATTTACACATGAAGGAGGAAACAATGGTGTTTGAGGCTCACGGTATGTCAGTTCCATGTCCAGAACTCTTATCATTCAACTATGCCAAGATAAATACAGTTTTCAATTGTATGGCACCTTTAAAATAGATGATTAGTAATATAATGCTTACTTGGAGTCTGAAATGGCTTTAACAAAAGAAGAAAAATATTCTTAGATTTCTGTTCATTCTAATCATGTACAAATAAAGTAGCACAATAAGATTACATTTATTTGAATGCATTAGTGAGTGTGTGATTGTGCTGTGTGTGCAGCGTGTCAATACTAAAAGTGAAGGTGTAGTTGATATCTTTGGTGATAATATCTGTAGTAATCATAAAAAAAACAATTAAGAAATAAAGAATTAAAATTACAAATAATATTCTATTAAGATATGAGTTACAATAACATGATTTGCAATAGTAATAATATCAATAATATATGCACAATACACACAGATTAGACTATCAGGTCTGTGTTTTACAAAAACATTAGTATTGCAGCCAATGTGAGTCTGTGGGATTTATAAACAGACAAAATATGATTTGAAATGTTATTTTAATGATTTTATTAAGTTTAAACAATATTTCAAATGGAAAAAAAATGAAAAATAATATTTTAGTGAGCAGAATGAACCAATGAGTGTTCTTCTTCTGGTGGTTAAAATGTAAATGAAAACAATAATACTTAAACAATAATACTTAATACACTAACCATGCTTGAACACACACATGCACACACATTTTGTTGTAGATGTAGATATTTAAAATAAAAGATAGGTAACAAAATGATAATTGCAAATCTCCTCTGTATAACACCATTTTCAGATTTCAAATTAATCACAGAGAGGCAGAATTGTTCAAACTGAGAGCTCAGTAAAAATGAAGTGATAAACTTTGACAAAACATGACTGTGTTATAATAGGTGATTTTCATGCAAGTAATTTTATATAGTCCAAAAACTAATGCAAAAGCACAGATGAAAATATTTTATTAAGTAGAATGTCCTGCAGAGGGCAGTAGAAGACCACTAATTGACTCACTTTCATTTGAAAGACTTTTTTTATCCACCAGTAAAACAAAGCAGTTTCTCCATGTTCTTTCCATTAAGCATGCTTACACACACAGACACACACACAAACACAAACACATCCACACACACACACACAAAGACAAATATGTTTTCAATGTTTTTAGGATGTGATATTGTGAAAATATCTTCATCTCCTCATCTTGAACAACTTTGCCTCAAGAATCACTAATGTCAATCAAACCGTTCATAATCATAATAAAAAATAAAATGTATAAAAAATATCATAATAAAAAAAAAAAACATCATAATAAAAAAGATTGCTTCTTAAAGCATTTGTTTATTTCCCAATACTGAAGCGAATTAAAAGATCATGCGTAATCCTGCTGCTCCCTCTAGTGGACAACAGTGGTATTATAGCTTACATTTTACAGTTGAAGTGTTTGAATGAATGAATGGGAATTTGTTTTTTTACTTATATCTCAGGAACCAAAAGGCGAAAAATTCTGAAACTCAGAGCATAGATAGTGCTTGAGGAGCCCTGTTGAATGAGACCATCAACGTGTTTTTGGGCGATTGGGGCTGGGAGTTATGATTGTTATAAGGCATATCTGTTCGGGCTATTATCTCTGGAATGCCCAGGGCAAATAACACCACATTTGAATCGAAGCTAGCCAAGGACGCGCCCTTTCCAACGAGCTCTCACACAATGTTCGGGGTGGTCTGGGTCGGGAGTAATGGCCGTTCAAAATCGGGGGTCCCGCGGATTCGCGATGCGCGGGGGGCGCGCTCCCGAGGCCCGCGACGACACGTTTCGATCAAGAGCCCGGAGAGGTCCTCACCATCAAAATTTGAGCGCGCAACGACTTTCCGTTTTCGAGTTATGAATGAATTTGTATTCGGGGGCGTGGCTTAAATGCCGTTACTTTCGTTTCATTTCATTCATTTACTTTCGTCCATTTCCATATCTCAGTGTAACACAATTGTCAATAGTAATACTCAATAGATGAGTTTTGACAAAATGTGATTGTAAATGTTAAAATAATGATTTTATAAAGTCTAAATATGAATTTTATAACAATATTAGGGAGTAGTATGATGAAATGACAGCAGGGGGCAGTAAAATACCACTTATTGGCTTAATATGTCATTATATTCATATAAAATCACCTTTTGAAGAAGTTAAACTTTTTTTCTGATAATTATTGATCTAGAGAGTTCAGAGAATTGTGCTGCACTGGTTTTGAACATTATGATATGAACATTATATGATGATAGAAGACACCATTTACAGCAAATACAAGCAATTTACCATAGGAAATATATGGTTTTAAAGCGTTTTAACAGTTATAGCGCCAACTATGGTCCGATCTTCATAAAATTTTTCATGCTTCTTTAGCAGGTTATGACACATATGCTCATCAATTTTTGTGAAGTTCTGAGTTTTCGTTTAGGATTTATAAGCTTTTGAGTGCATTTTGCCACGCCCATTTTCTTTATGACCCAATTATAGCCATACGAAAAATTCAAAAGTTCAACTTTTTTTCGATAATTATTGATCTAGAGAGTCCAGAGAATTGTCCTAGACTGGTCTGGTTCCGATCGGGCGAAAAACCAGGGACTAGTTCGCAAAAGTAGGTTTTTAACATATTCGCGAATAATTAATGAACGATTTGATTGACAGCTATGGTTCTTGAGGCAATGTTGTTCAGCATGAGCAGATCTATCAAATGATATGCATTTTGTGACAATAAGTGTAACACCACGTGATTACAGAGCCGTAAAACTCGTTAGCGCCAACTAGTGGCCGATTTCTTTCAAAATTCTTACAGACCTCTAGGGCTATGAGTTGAACATGCCCATCGAGTTTCGTTCCGATCGGCCTCCGTTAACCTTGTCTAATAGGTGCTCAAACTTCATTGGCCGATGGCGGCCATGTTTTTTGAGATACACCAATGTCCTCATAGACATACATGACACCTTGGGCCAAGACACTGCATACCAATTTTCAAGTCAATCGGACTAACGGTCAGGTGGTTAAAGCCTGTTTTATGTTTTTTTCAAGTTATAGCGCCACCATGTGGCCAATCGCCGCGATTTTTTTACTGTGACCTCAGATTGACCTCTTACACATGTGTACCGAGTTTGGTGAAGATACCTCATTTACTTCTGGAGTTATAGCCATTTTAGTAAAATAGGCCCCTCCCACAACGTACGTTTTGGCGCCCCTTAGCGTCCGTGAATCGAAATTTCAACTTTTTTTCGATAATTATTGATATTCAGACTCCAGAGAACATTTCTGTACTGGTTTGGTTCCGATCGGGCGAAAAACCTAGGACTAGTTCGCAAAAGTAGGTTTTTGGCAAAATTCAAAATGGCGGAAAATCTATCATGGCGGAAATGAAATCGGAGATATACGTTTTGTTCGTCAGGCATCCAGCTTCCCAATGATATAAGACACTTGAGTCTACGACATACGGTCTAGGAGTTCTGAGCAGTTTTGCGCTTTTGGTTGCTGTAGCGCCACCTATGGGCCGATTTGGCTAAGTCCGTGTATCTGAGTAGCGAGCAATACTACTACCATTTGACCAAGTATCACGTCTCTAGGCCTTACGGTTTTGGCTGCACGATGCGTTTTAGGGAAGAATAATAATAATTAAAGCTGCAAGCAGCATTTATCGGGGTTCAAGCATTTAAGGCCTTTAAGCACATAAGCATTTAAGACATTAAGTTTTATTTGTAAAGCTTTTAACCACTGAAATAATAGATGGAAAAGACCATTTACAGCCAAAACAGGCAATTTACCATAGGAAATATATGGTTTTCAAAGCTTTTTAACAGTTATAGCGCCACCTATCGTACGATCTTCATGAAATTTTACATGCTTGTTTAGACTGTTATGGTACATATGCTCACCAATTTTTGTGAAGTTCTGAGTTTTCGTTTAGGATTTATAGGCTTTTAAATGCATTTTGCCACGCCCATTTTCATTATGACCCAATATACCCATGCGAAAAATGCTAAAGTTGAACTTTTTTTTGATAATTATTGATCTAGAGAGTCCAGAGAATTACCCTAGACTGGTTTTGTTCCGATCGGGCAAAAAACCTAGGACTAGTTCGCAAAAGTAGGTTTTTAACATAATTGCGAATATTTAATGAACGGTTTGATTGACAGCAATGGTTCTTGAGGCAAAGTTGTTCAGCATGAGCAGATCTATCAAATGATATGCATTTTGTGACAATAAGTGTAACACCACGTGATTACAGAGCCATAAAACTCGTTAGCGCCAACTAGTGGCCGATTTCTTTCAAAATTCTTACAGACCTCTAGGGCCATGAGTTGAACATGCCCATCGAGTATCGTTCCGATCGGCCTCCGTTAACCTTGTCTAATAGGTGCTCAAATTTCATTGGTCGATGGCTGTCATGTTTTTCGAGGTACGCCAATGTCCTCATAGACATACATGGCACCTTGGACCAAGACACTGCATACCAATTTTCAAGTCAATCGGACAAACGGTCACGTGGTCATAGCCCTTTTCATGTTTTTTTCATGTTATAGCGCCACCATGTGATCAATCGTCGAAATTTTTTTACTATGACCCCAAATTGAACTCATACACATGTGTACCAAGTTTGGTGAAGATATCTCATTTCCTTTTCGAGTTATAGCCATTTTAGTAAAATAGGCTCCTCCCACAACATTAATTTATCACCCGCTAGCGACCAGGAATCGAAATTTCGACTTTTTTTCGATAATTATTGATCTTCAGACTCCAAAGAACATTTCTGCACTGGTTTGGTTCCGATCGGGCGAAAAACCAGGGACTAGTTCGCAAAAGTAGGTTTTTGACAAAATTCAAAATGGCGGAAAAATTTGCATACCTGAAATAAAATCGGAGATATACGTTTTGACCTTCAGGCGTCCAGCTTTCCAATGATATAGGACACTTGAGTCTACGACATACGGTCTAGGAGTTATGAGCAGTTTCGCGCTTTTGGTCGCTATAGCGCCACCTATGGGCCAATCTGGGTCATACTTTGATAGGTTCTCCCCAAATTGAGGACTACCATTTGGCCAAGTTTCAAGGTTCCAGCTCTTACGGTTTGGGCTGCACGATGCGTTTTAGGGGAGAATAATAATAATAATAATAATAATTAAAGCTGCAAGCAGCATTTATCGGGGTTCAAGCATTTAAGGCCTTTAGGCACATAAGCATTTAAGACATTAAGATTTATTTAGAAAGCTTTTAACCACTGAAATAATAGATGGAAAAGTCCATTTACAGCCAATACAGGCAATTTACCATAGGAAATATGTGTTTTTTAAAGCTTTTTAACAGTTATAGCACCATCTATAGTCCGATCTCCATGAAATTTTGCATGCTTGTTAATGATGTTATGGCACATAAGCTCACCAATTTTCGTGAAGTTCTGAGTTTTTGTTTAGGATTTATAGGCTTTTGAGTGCATTTTGCCACGCCCATTTTCTTTATGACCCAATATACCCATGCGAAAAATGCAAAAGTTCAACTTTTTTTTGATAATTATTGATCTTGAGAGTCCATAGAATTGTCCTAGACTCGTTTGGTTCTGATCGGGCGAAAAACCTAGGACTAGTTCGCAAAAGTAGGTTTTTAACATAATTACGAATATTTAATGAACGGTTTGATTGACAGCAATGGTTCTTGAGGCAAAGTTGTTCAACAAGAGGAGATCTATCAAATGGTATGCATTTTGTGACAATAAGTGTAACACCACGTGATTACAGAGCCATAAAACTCGTTAGCGCCAACTAGTGGCCGATTTCTTTTAAAATTCTTACAGACCTCTAGGGCCATGAGTCGAACATGCCCACCGAGTTTCGTTCCGATAGGCCTCCGTTAACCTTGTCTAATAGGTGCTCAAACTTCATTGGCCGATGGCGGCCATGTTTTTTGAGATACACCAATGTCCTCATAGACATACATGGCACCTTGGACCAAGACACTGCATACCAATTTTCAAGTCAATCGGACTAACGGTCAGGTGGTTATAGCCTGTTTTATGTTTTTTTCATGTTATAGCGCCACCATGTGACCAATCGCCGCGATTTTTTTACCGTGACCTCATATTGACGTCTTACACATGTGTACCAGGTTTGGTTAAAATACCTCTTTTACTTCTGGAGTTATAGCCATTTTAGTAAAATAGGCTCCTCCCACAACGTTAATTTTGCACCCCCTAGCGACCGTGAATCGAAATTTCAACTTTTTTTTGATAATTATTGATATTCAGACTCCAGAGAACAATTCTGCACTGGTTTGGTTCCGATCGGGCAAAAAACCAGGGACTAGTTCGCAAAAGTAGATTTTCGACAAAATTCAAAATGGCGGAAAATCTATCATGGCGGAAATAAAATCGGAGATATACGTTTTGTTCGTCAGGCGTCCAGCTTTCCAATGATATAAGACACTTGAGTCTATGACTTACGGTCTAGGAGTTATGAGCAGTTTCGCGCTTTTGGTTGCTATAGCGCCACCTATGGGCCAATCGGGGTCATAATTTGATAACCTCTCCTCGATTTTTGTACTACCATATGGCAAAGTTTCAAAGCTCTAGCCCTTACGGTTTGGGCTGCACGATGCGTTTTACGGCAGAATAATAATAATAATAATAATAATAAAAATCAGCACAATTACAATAGGGTTTCAGCACTTCGTGCTTGAACCCCTAAAAATCAGTACAATTACAATAGGGTTTCAGCACTTCGTGCTTGAACCCCTAATTAAAGCTGCAAGCAGCATTTATCGGGGTTCAAGCAGTTAAGGCCTTTAAGGCCTTTAAGCACAAAAACATCAAAAGACATCAAGTTTTATTTAGCAAGCATGTAACCACTGACATCATAGATGGAAAATACCATGTTTTAGCATGATTTACCATGATTTACCATGATTTACCCTGTTCTAGCATAGTTGACCATGAATTTATCTTAGTTTACCTTGATTTACCATGTTCTAGCATGATTTACCATGATATACCACATTGTAGCATGATTTACTATAGTTTATCATGATTTACCATGGTTTCCCATGATTTACCATGGTTTACCATGATTTACCCTGTTCTAGCATAGTTTACCATGATTTACCATGGTTTACCATTATTTACCCTGTTCTAGCATGATTTACCATAATATACCACGTTCTAGAATGATTTATCAGGATTCTAGCATGATTTACCTTGATACACCACATTTTAGATTTATTTACTATGATTTACCATGCTTCTAGCGTGATTTACCATGATTTACAACACGTGAAGTGTCAGTGCAAATGAAGTGATAAACACTGACAAAATATGATTTTGTTATAATAGTTATTGTTATATAAGTGATTTTATAAGTGTCTAGAGTGACGCAAAATCACCTGTGAAAAGACTTCATTAATAAGTAGAATGGCCAGCAGAGGGCACTAGAAGACCACTTATTGGCTCAGGTTCACTTTAAATTTCATTATTTTCACCAGTTTTCTCCACTAAAGCTAAACACGGAATGGTTGCAGGAAGGCACGCGGAGACAAGGATGAACATACAAGATGCAGGTTTAATAGGAATTAAACTCAGGATATCGGAACAGGCAGCAACACACTCTAATTACAGCATAGAACTGACAAAGAACAAGGCAAAACTCAGGGCTTAAATACATGGGAGAACTGATCAGGGAAACAAGACACAGCTGACAAGACTAACGAGGAAACAGGTGTGACAGATGCACTAAATGACAGTTACCGTGGAAACCAAGGAGTGGCGGGAAAACAGAACAAAGGAAGACATGTGATCAGAGACAACAATACTCAGACAGAACACAACTGTGACAAAAGCAAACCAGTTTTACCATTTTAACTTAATGCATGCTTACACACACACACACACACACACACACACACAAAGACAAATGTTGTTGTTGTTGTTTTTTCAATGCTATTGGGATATGTCATTATGAAAATATATTTGAATGGTCAATTAACATTTCACAAAGTCTTTGTAAGCTATTAATCAGACGATTCAGAATTTATTCAGAAACCTAAGACTACACACACATTATGTTGTAGATACAGACAGTTGAACTATATGATGTGATCAAACTGTCAGTACTAATACTTTAACAGATAGATTTTGACTAAATGTAATTGTAAATGTTAAAATAGGGATTTTATAAAGTCTAAATATAAATTATAGAACAATATGACAAAATTCCTATTTTAAACAGCAGGGGGCAGTAAAATATCACTTATTGGCTTAACATGCCATTATATTCATATCATTTTCACCTTTTTAACTGTTATAGAGGCAAATTTTGTCCGATCTGTCTGAAAATTTTCATGCATGTTTAGAGTGATATTTCACATGTTCTGACTTGTTTTTAAGAAGGTCTGAGTAATTCATTAAAGAGATATAGGCTTTCGGGGACACTTGGTAAAGGCTACATTATGAAGTGAACCTATTATAGCTATCCAAATGAAGTAGTTCAACTTTTTCTGACAATTATTGATCTAGTGAGTCCAGAGAATTGTATTGCACTAGTTTTGAACATTATGATATGAAAATTATATGATCAGAGATGGAAAAGACCATTTACAGCCAATACAGGCAGTTTACCATAGGAAATATATGGTTTTAAAGCTTTTTAACAGTTATAGCGCCACCTATCGTCCGATCTCCATAAAATTTTGCATGCTTGTTAATGATGTTATGTCACATATGCTGACCAATTTTTGTGAAGTTCTGCATTTTCATTTATGATTTATAGGCTTTTGACTGTATTTTGCCACGCCCATTTTATAAATGACCCTATTACAGCCATCCAAATGCAAAAGTTCAACTTTTTTTGATAATTATTGATCTAGAGAGTCCAGAGAATTGTCCTAGACTGGTCTGGTTCCGATCGGGCGAAAAACCTAGGACTAGTTCGCAAAAGTAGGTTTTAGACATATTCGTGAATATTTAATGAACGGTTTGATTGACAGCAATGGTTCTTGAGGCAAAGTTGTTCAGCATGAGCAGATCTATCAAATGATATGCATATTGTGTGGATGAGTGTAACACCACGTGATTACAGAGCCATAAAACTCGTTAGCGCCAACTAGTGGCTGATTTCTTTCAAAATTCTTACAGACCTCTAGGGCCATAAGACGAACATGCCCATCGAGTTTCGTTCCGATCGGCCTCCGTTAACCTTGTCTAATCGGTGCTCAAACTTCATTGGCCGATGGCGGCCATGTTTTTTGAGATACGCCAATGTCCTCATAGACATACATGGCACCTTGGACCAAGACACTGCATACCAATTTTCAAGTCAATCGGACTAACGGTCAGGTGGTTATAGCCTGTTTTATGTTTTTTTCATGTTATAGCGCCACCATGTGGCCAATCGCCGCGATTTTTTTACTGTGACCTCAGATTGACCTCTTACACATGTGTACCAAGTTTGGTTAAAATACCTCTTTTACTTCTGGAGTTATAGCCATTTTAGTAAAATAGGCTCCTCCCACAACGTTAATTTTGCACCCCCTAGCAACCATGAATCGAAATTTCAACTTTTTTTCGATAATTATTGATCTTCAGACTCCATAGAACAATTCTGCACTGGTTTGTTTCCGATCGGGCGAAAAACCAGGGACTAGTTCGCAAAAGTAGATTTTCGACAAAATTCAAAATGGCGGAAAATCTATCATGGCGGAAATAAAATCGGAGATATACGTTTTGTTCGTCAGGCGTCCAGCTTTCCAATGATATAAGACACTTGAGTCTATGACTTACGGTCTAGGAGTTATGAGCAGTTTCGCGCTTTTGGTTGCTATAGCGCCACCTATGGGCCAATTGGGGTCATAATTTGATAACCTCTCCTCGATTTTTGTACTACCATATGGCAAAGTTTCAAAGCTCTAGCCCTTACGGTTTGGGCTGCACGATGCGTTTTACGGCAGAATAATAATAATAATAATAATTAAAGCTGCAAGCAGCATTTATCGGGGTTCAAGCATTTAAGGCCTTTAAGCACATAAGCATTTAAGACATTAAGATTTATTTAGAAAGCTTTTAACCACTGAAATAATAGATGGAAAAGTCCATTTACAGCCAATACAGGCAATTTACCATAGGAAATATGTGTTTTTTAAAGCTTTTTAACAGTTATAGCACCATCTATAGTCCGATCTCCATGAAATTTTGCATGCTTGTTAATGATGTTATGGCACATAAGCTCACCAATTTTCGTGAAGTTCTGAGTTTTCGTTTAGGATTTATAGGCTTTTGAGTGCATTTTGCCACGCCCATTTTCTTTATGACCCAATATACCCATGCGAAAAATGCAAAAGTTCAACTTTTTTTTGATAATTATTGATCTTGAGAGTCCATAGAATTGTCCTAGACTCGTTTGGTTCTGATCGGGCGAAAAACCTAGGACTAGTTCGCAAAAGTAGGTTTTTAACATAATTACGAATATTTAATGAACGGTTTGATTGACAGCAATGGTTCTTGAGGCAAAGTTGTTCAACAAGAGGAGATCTATCAAATGGTATGCATTTTGTGACAATAAGTGTAACACCACGTGATTACAGAGCCATAAAACTCGTTAGCGCCAACTAGTGGCCGATTTCTTTTAAAATTCTTACAGACCTCTAGGGCCATGAGTCGAACATGCCCACCGAGTTTCGTTCCGATAGGCCTCCGTTAACCTTGTCTAATAGGTGCTCAAACTTCATTGGCCGATGGCGGCCATGTTTTTTGAGATACACCAATGTCCTCATAGACATACATGGCACCTTGGACCAAGACACTGCATACCAATTTTCAAGTCAATCGGACTAATGGTCAGGTGGTTATAGCCTGTTTTATGTTTTTTTCATGTTATAGCGCCACCATGTGGCCAATCGCCGCGATTTTTTTACCGTGACCTCATATTGACGTCTTACACATGTGTACCAGGTTTGGTTAAAATACCTCTTTTACTTCTGGAGTTATAGCCATTTTAGTAAAATAGGCTCCTCCCACAACGTTAATTTTGCACCCCCTAGCGACCGTGAATCGAAATTTCAACTTTTTTTTGATAATTATTGATATTCAGACTCCAGAGAACAATTCTGCACTGGTTTGGTTCCGATCGGGCAAAAAACCAGGGACTAGTTCGCAAAAGTAGATTTTCAACAAAATTCAAAATGGCGGAAAATCTATCATGGCGGAAATAAAATCGGAGATATACGTTTTGTTCGTCAGGCGTCCAGCTTTCCAATGATATAAGACACTTGAGTCTATGACTTACGGTCTAGGAGTTATGAGCAGTTTCGCGCTTTTGGTTGCTATAGCGCCACCTATGGGCCAATCGGGGTCATAATTTGATAACCTCTCCTCGATTTTTGTACTACCATATGGCAAAGTTTCAAAGCTCTAGCCCTTACGGTTTGGGCTGCACGATGCGTTTTACGGCAGAATAATAATAATAATAATAATAATTAAAGCTGCAAGCAGCATTTATCGGGGTTCAAGCAATTAAGGCCTTTAAGGCGAGACACGGCAGGCAAAAACATCGTTTTTTTTTTACTGGTCAATTTTGAGATTTTTGGATATTTGTCTTCAATAACATGTCTTCTTTTAGACTTGTGTTGAAAAAAAGTCCGAAATACACATTTAGGTCTTTATTTTATTACACTTTGCCTGTTTGCGTCTGTAGATTTCTCATAAATTCAACAAAAGTTTGCGTTCTTAATCAACATGCTGCTTCGCAATCTCTGCCGGCACCCTTTCATCACAAGCACCGTTAGGAAGCTCTCTCCCTTGTGTACAATCCTGTCGGATCCAAATATGGTCATTTCCTTTTTATCAGCAACCAATCGCGAAAGTAAAAGGGCTGAATGCGCAATCTCATTGGCTGATGATAAATCTTTAAAGCCTGTTTTCTCAAAATGAGTTTTCTGTCATACTCTAAGTTCGAAATCTCCACTTCAGTAGCACCTATATACACCAAACTTTCCAGTCTTGTACCTAGTTATATTATGAAGACATTTACAGAGGGATTTGTAAATATATTATTCCTAGCCTGATTTATATAACATTTTATTCCAAAAAACATGGCGAAAATCTTTTTTTTAAGGCTATTGACAGTATTTTCTGATTTACAGGATAACAAAAGTAGATATCCATAAATCCCTCTGTAATTTTTTTCCCATCTAATATGTGAACACAATGAAAAAATAATTTTTAACCTGGCTTTATCCAATACTCAGATTTCGTTTTTTAAAATATATGCAAATTAGTGCATATTTGATTAGATATTGCCTAATTTGCATATTTAAACATCAAATTACAGAAAACTTGTAATACATTTTTTTCTCATCTTAATGTAGGTAATCAACTGGAAAAGTTTCATGGTGATATCTGCTAGTTAAAATTTTTACCCTATTCACCTGTAGTGTCTCGCCTTAAGGCCTTAAAGCACAAAAGCATCAAAAGTTATTAAGTTTTATTTAGCAAGCCAAAAAACTCGCTAGCGCCAACTAGTGGCTGATTTCTTTCAAAATTCTTACAGACCTCTAGGCCATGATTCGAACATGCCCATCGAGTTTTGTTCCGATTGGCCTCCATTGACCTTGTCTAATAGGTGCTCAAATTTTATTGGTCGATGGCGGCCATGTTTTTTGAGATACGCCAATGTCCTCATAGACATACATGGCACCTTTGACCAAGACACTGCATACCAATTTTCAAGTCAATCAGACTAACGGTCAGGTAGTCATAGCCCTTTTCATGTTTTTTTTCATGTTATAGCGCCACCTAGTGTTCAATTGTCGTGATGTCTTTACTGTGACCCCAGACTGAACTCATACACATGTGTACCAAGTTTGGTGAAGATATCTCATTTACTTCTCGAGTTATAGCCATTTTAGTAAAATAGGCTCCTCCCACAACAAAAAATTATCAACCCCTAGCAACCAGGAATAGAAATTTCAACTTTTCTTCGATAATTATTGATATTCAGACACCAGAGAACATTTCTGCACTGGTTTGGTTCCGATCGGACACAAAACCAGGGACTAGTTCGCAAAAGTAGGTTTTTGATATAATTCAAAATGGCGGAAAATTTGCATACCGTAAAGGAAATCGGAGATATACATTTTGACCTTCAGCGACCAGCTTTCCAATGATATAAGAAACTTGAGTCTACGACATACGGTCTAGGAGTTATGAGCAGTTTTGCGCTTTTGGTTGCTATAGCGCCACCTATGGTCCGATCTACATGAAATTGTGCATGCTTGTTTAGAATATTACGGCACATATGCTCACCAATTTTCGTGAAGTTCTGAGTTTTCATTTAGGATTTATAGGCTTTTTTAGTGTTTTTTTGCCACTCCCCTTTTCTAAATGACCCTATTACAGCCATCTACATGCAAAAGTTCAACTTTTTTTTTGATAATTATTGATCTAGAGTGTCCAAAGAATTGTCCTAGACTGGTCTGGTTTCGATTGGACGAAAAACCTAGGACTAGTTTGCAAAAGTAGGTTTTTAACATAATTACAAATATTTAATAAACGGTTTAATTGACAGCAATAGTTCTTGAGGCAAAGTTGTTCAACTTGAGCAGGTCTATCAGATGATATGCATTTTGTGACGATAAGTGTAACACCACGTGATTACAGAGCCATAAAACTCGTTAGCGCCAACTAGTGGCCGATTTCTTTCAAAACTCTTACAGACCTCTAGGACCATGAGTCGAACATGCCCATCGAGTTTCGTTCCGATCAGCCTCCATTAACTTTGTCTAATAGGTGCTCAAATTTCATTGGTCGATGGCGGCCATGTTTTTCAAGATAAGCCAATGTCCTCATAGACATACATGCCACCTTGGACCAAGACACTGCATACCAATTTTCAAGTCAATCGGACTAACGGTCAGGTGGTTATAGCCCTTTTCATGTTTTTTTCATGTTATAGCGCCACCTAGTGATCAATTGTCACGATTTTTTTACTGTGACCCCAGATTGAACTCATACACATGTGCACCAAGATTGGTGAAGATATCTCATTTCCTTTTCGAGTTATAGCCATTTTAGTAAAATAGGCTCCTCCCACAACATTAATTTATCACCCCCTAGCAACCAGGAATCGAAATTTCGACTTTTTTTCGATAATTATTGATATTCAAACTCCAGAGAACATTTCTGCACTGGTTTGGATCCGATCGGGCAAAAAACCAGGGACTAGTTCGCAAAAGTAGGTTTTTGACAAAATTCAAAATGGCGGAAAATTTGCATATCAAAAATGAAATCGGAGATATACGTTTTGACCTTCAGGAGTCCAGCTTTCCAATGATATAAGACACTTGAGTCTACGACATACCGTCTAGGAGTTATGAGCAGTTTCGCGCTTTTGGTTGCTATAGCGCCACCTACTGGCCAATCGGGGTCATACTTTGATAGGTTCTCCCCAAATTGAGTACTACCATTTGGCCAAGTTTCAAGGTTCCAGCATTTACGGTTTGGGCTGCACGATGCGTTTTAGGGGAGAATAATAATAATAATAATAATAAAAATCAGTACAATTACAATAGGGTTTCAGCACTTCGTGCTTGAACCCCTAATAAAAATCAGCACAATTACAATAGGGTTTCAGCACTTCGTGCTTGAACCCCTAATAATAAAAATCAGCACAATTACAATAGGGTTTCAGCACTTCGTGCTTGAACCCCTAAAAATCAGGACAATTACAATAGGGTTTCAGCACTTCGTGCTTGAACCCCTAATAATTAAAGCTGCAAGCAGCATTTATCGGGGTTCAAGCAGTTAAAGCCTTTTAAGCATTTAAGCACAAAAGCATCAAAAGTTAAGATTTATTTAGCAAGCATGTAACCACGGACATAATAGATGGAAAAGACCATTTACAGCCAATACAGGCAGTTTACCATGGGATATATATGGTTTTAAAGCTTTTTAACAGTTATAGCGCCACCTATGGTCCGATCTCCATAGAATTGTTTACTGTGACCTCAAATTGAACCCATACACATGTGTACTGAGTTTGGTGAAGATATCTCATTTACTTCTTGAGTTATAGCCATTTTAGTAAAATAGGCTCCTCCCACAACAATTTAGCACATTCTAGTATTATTTACTATGATTCTAGCATGATTTGCCATATTCTAGCATAATTTACCATGATATACTACATTCTAGTATGATTTACCATTGTTTACTGTGATTCTAGCATGGATTACCATAGTTTATCATGATTTATCATAGTTTACCATGATTTACCCTGTTCTAGCATAGTTTACCATGATTTACCATGTTCTAGCATGATTTACCATGATATACCACATTCTAACATGATTTACCATAGTTTATTATGATTTATCATGGCTTACCATGATTTACCCTGTTCTAGCATAGTTTACCATGACTTACCATGTTCTAGCATGATGTACCATGATATACTATGTTCTAGAATGATGTACCAGGATTGTAGTATGATTTACCTTGATACACCACATTCTAGTATCATTTATTGATTTACCATGTTTTTAGTGTGATTTAACCATGATTTACCACATTGCTAGCAATTATGTGAAGTATCAGTAAAAATGAAGTGATAAACTCTGACAAAATATGATTGTGCTACAATAGTAATTGTTATATAAGTGATTTTTTAGTGTTTTATTGTTATATAAGTGATTTTTAGTGTCTAATGAATGCAAAAGCATATGTGGGTAGACATTAATAAGTAGAATGGCCAGCAGAGGGCAGTAGAAGACCACATATTGGCTCACTTTCACTTTAAACTTCTTGATTTTCACCATTTTTCTGCACTAAAGCAAACCAGTTTTTCCATTTTAAATCCATAATGCATGTTAACACACACACACACACACACACACACACACACACACACACACACACACACACACACACACACACACACACACACACACACAAGACAAATGTTGTTTTTTCAATGCTATTGGGATATGTCATTATGAAAATATATTTGAATGGTCTATAAACATTTCACAAAGTCTTTGTAAGCTATTAATCAGATCATTCAGAATTTATTCAGAAACCTAAGACTACACACACACATTATATTGTAGATACAGACATTTGAAATATATGATGTGATCAAACTGTCAATACTAATAATTTAACAGATGGATTTTTGACTAAATGTAATTGTAAATGTTAAAATAGTGATTTTATAAAGTCTAAATATAAATTATAGAACAATATGACAACATGACTATTTTAAACAGCAGGGGGCAGTAAAATACCACTTCTTGGCTTAATATGTCATTATATTCATATCATTTTCACCTTTTTAACTGTTATAGAGGCAAATTTTGTCAGATCTGTCTGAAAATTTTCATGCATGTTCAGAGTGATATTTCACATGTTCTGACTTGTTTTTAAGAAGGTTTGAACATTCATTAAAGAGATATAGGCTTTCGGGGACACTTGGTAAAGGCCACATTTTGAAGTGAACCTATTATAGCTATCCAAATGAAGTAGTTCAACTTTTTCTGACAATTATTGTTCTAGTGAGTCCAGAGAATTGTATTGCACTAGTTTTTAACATTATGATATGAAAATTATATATTCAGAGATGGAAAAGACCATTTACAGTCAATACAGGCAGTTTACCATAGGAAATATATGGTTTTAAAGATTTTTAACAGTTATAGCGCCACCTATCGTCCGATCTCCATGAAATTTTGCATGCTTGTTAATGATGTTATGTCACATAAGTTCACCAATTTTTGTGAAGTTCTGGGTTTTTATTTAGGATTTATAGGCTTTTTAATGTATTTTTCCATGCCCATTTTATAAATGATCCTATTACAGCCATCCAAATGCAAAAGTTCAACTTTTTTTTGATAATTATTGATCTAGAGAGTCCAGAGAATTGTCCTAGACTGGTCTGGTTCCGATCGGGCAAAAAACCTAGGACTAGTTCGCAAAAGTAGGTTTTAGACATATTCATGAATATTTAATGAACGGTTTGATTGACAGAAATGGTTCTTGAGGCAAAGTTGTTCAGCATGAGCAGATATATCAAATGATATGCTTTTTGTGACGATAAGTGTAACACCACGTGATTACAGAGCCAAAAAACTCGTTAGCGCCAACTAGTGGCCGATTTCTTTCAAAATTCTTACAGACCTCTAGGGCCATGAGTCGAACATGCCCATCGAGTTTCGTTCCGATCGGCCTCCGTTAACCTTGTCTAATAGGTGCTCAACTTCATTGGCCAATGGCGGCCATGTTTTTTGAGATACGCCAATGTCCTCATAGACATACATGGCACCTTGGACCAAGACACTGCATACCAATTTTCAAGTCAATCGGACTAACGGTCAGGTGGTTATAGCCCTTTTCATGTTTTTTTCATGTTATAGCGCCACCTAGTGTTCAATCGTCGCGATTTTTTTACTGTGACCCCAGAATGAACCCATACACATGTGTACCGAGTTTGGTGAAGCTATCTTATTTACTTTTTAAGTTATAGCCATTTTAGTAAAATAGGCTCCTCCCACAACGATTATTTTGCGCCCCCTAGCGTCCATGAATCGAAATTTCAACATTTTTTCGATAATTATTGATCTTCAGACTCCAGAGAACATTTCTGCACTGGTTTGGCTCCGATCGGGCAAAAAACCAGGGACTAGTTCGCAAAAGTAGATTTTCGACAAAATTCAAAATGGCGGAAAATCTATCATGACGGAAATGAAATCGGAGATATACGTTTTGTTCGTCAGGCGTCCAGCTTTCCAATGATATAAGACACTTGAGTCTGCGACATACGGTCTAGGAGTTATGAGCAGTTTCGCGCTTTTGGTTGCTATAGCGCCACCTATGGGCCAATCGGGGTCATAATCTCTGAACCTCTCCTCGATTTTTGTACTACCATCTGGCAAAGTTTCAATGCTCTAGCCCTTACGGTTTGGGCTGCACGATGCGTTTTACGGCAGAAGAATAATAATAATTAAAGCTGCAAGCAGCATTTATCGGGGTTCAAGCAGTTAAGGCCTTTAAGGCATTTAAGCACAAAAGCATCAAAAGTTATTAAGATTTATTTAGCAAGCATGTAACCACTGACATAATAGATGGAAAAGACCATTTACAGCCAATACAGGCAATTTGCCATGGGATATATATGGTTTTAAAGCTTTTTAACAGTTATAGCGCCACCTATGGTCCGATCTCCATAAAATTGTTTACTGTGACCTCAAATTGAACCCATACACATGTGTACTGAGTTTGGTGAAGATATCTCATTTACTTCTTGAGTTATAGCCATTTGAGTAAAATAGGCTCCTCCCACAACGATTTGCCACATTCTAGAATTATTTAATATGATTCTAGCATGATTTACTATCATATACCATGTTCCAGAATGATTTATTAGGATTCTAGCATGATTTACCTTGATACACCTCATTTCAGTATTATTTACTATGATTTACAATGTTTCTAGCATGATTAACCACATTACTAGCAATTATGTGAAGTGTCAGTGCAAATGAGGTGATGAACACTGACAAAATATTATTGTGTTATAATAGTTAGTTATATACGTGATTTTTAGTGTGTGTCCAAGTATGAATGCAAAAGCACATGTAAAATATTTCATTATTAAGTAGAATGGCCAGCAGAGGGCACTAGAAGACCACTTATTGGCTCACTTTCACTTTAAACCAGTTTTCTGCACTAAAGCAAACCAGTTTTTCCATGTTAACTCAATGCATGCTTACACACACACACACACACACACACACACACACACACACACACACACACACACACACACACACATACACACACAGCATAGTTAACCATGATTTACCATGATATACCACGTTCTAGTATTATTTACCAGGAGATAAACGACAATCTAGTATTATTTACTTTGATTTACCATGTTTCTAGCCTGATTTATCACATTACTAGCAATTATTTGAAGTGTCAGTGCAAATAAAGTGATTAACACTGACAAAATATGATTGTGTTATAATAGTTATTGCTATATAAGTGATTTTTTTAGTGTGTATTCAAGTATGAATGCAAGCACATGTTGAAATATTTCATTAATAAGTAGAATGGCCAGCAGAGGGCAGTAGAAGACCACTTATTGGCTCACTTTCACTTTAAACCAGTTTTCTGCACTAAAGCAAACCAGTTTATCCATGTTAACTCAATGCATGCTTACACACACACACACACACACACACACACACACACACACACACACACACACACACACACACACAGCATAGTTAACCATGATTTACCATGATTTACCACATTACTAGCAATTATTTGAAGTGTCAGTGCAAATAAAGTGATTAACACTGACAAAATATGATTGTGTTATAATAGTTATTGCTATATAAGTGATATTTAGTGTGTATTCAAGTATAAATGCAAGCACATGTGGAAAAATTTAATTAATAAGTACAATGGCCAGCAGAGGGCAGTAGAAGACCACTTATTGGCTCACTTTCACTTTAAACCTCATGATTTTGACCATTTTTCTGCACTAAAGCAAACCAGTTTTTCCATGTTAACTCAATAATGCATACTTGCTACATATGCTACACACAATAATGCTACACACACACACACACACACACACACACACACAAATGTTTCAGTGATATTGGTGTCACATTCACCTTCATCACATTCACCTTCTGTCTTCATCACATTCACCATCTGTCGTCATCACCTGCACCTGCTCCTCATCACCCTCCTCATCATCACCTGCTCCTCATCATCATAACCGTCACCTGTTGTCCTTGTCTTGATCTGTGTATTTAAGTTCCCCTCTCATCCATTATCATTGTCGGTTATTGTTTGTGCACTAGCACTCTGTTATGTTTGTTTTCATGTTGGAAAATAAAACCTTTGTTATATTTGTACCACACACACACACACACACACACACACACACACACACACACACACACACACACACACACACACACACACACACACACACACACACACACACACCATCATTTATCATGATTTACCATGGCTGATACCAATACCAATATGAGAAAATGACTATTTTAAACAGCAGGGGGCAGTAAAATACCACTTATTGGCTTAACATGCCATTAATTCATATCATTTTCACCTTTTTAACTGTTATAGAGGCAAATTTTGTCCGATCTGTCTGAAAATTTTCATGCTTGTTCAGGGTGATATTTCACACGTTCTGACTTGTTTTTAAGAAGGTCTGAGCATTGATTAAAGAGATATAGGCTTTCGGGGACACTTGGTAAAGGCCAGATTTTGAAGTGAACCTATTATAACTATCCAAATGAAGTAGTTCAACTTTTTCTGACAATTATTGATCTAGTGAGTCCAGAGAATTGTATTGCACTAGTTTTGAACATTATGATATGAAAATTATATGATCAGAGATAGAAAAGACCATTTACAGCCAATACAGGCAGTTTACCATAGGAAATATATGATTTTAAAGCTTTTTAACAGTTATAGCGCCACCTATTGTCCGATCTCCATAGAATTTTTCATGCTTGTTAATGATGTTATGTCACATATGCTGACCAATTTTTGTGAAGTTCTGAGTTTTTATTTAGGATTTATAGGCTTTTTAATGTATTTTGACACGCCCATTTTATAAATTACCCTATTACAGCCATCCAAATGCAAAAGTTCAACTTTTTTTTGATAATTATTGATCTAGAGAGTCCAGAGAATTGTCCTAGACTGGTCTGGTTCCGATCGGGCAAAAAACCTAGGACTAGTTCGCAAAAGAAGGTTTTTAACATATTAATGAATAATTAATGAACAGTTTGATTGACAGCAATGGTTCTTGAGGCAAAGTTGTTCAGGATGAGGAGATCTATCAAATGATATGCATATTGTGTGGATATTTGTAACACCATGTGATTACAGAGCCGTAAAACTCGTTAGCGCCAACTAGTGGCCGATTTCTTTCAAAATTCTTACAGACCTTTAGGGCCATGAGCCGAACATGCCCATTGAGTTTCGTTCCGATCGGCCTCCGTTAACCTTGTCTAATAGGTGCTCAAACTTCGTTGGCCGATGGCGGCCATGTTTTTTGAGATACGCCAATGTCCTCATACACATACATGGCACCTTGGACCAAGACACTGCATACCAATTTTCAAGTCAATCGGACTAACGGTCAGGTGGTTATAGCCTGTTTTATGTTTTATTCATTTTATAGCGCCACCATGAGGCCAATCGTCGCGATTTTTTTACTGTGACCCCAGAGTAAGCTCATACACATGTGTACCAAGTTTGGTGAAGATACCTCATTTACATCGGGAGTTATAGCCATTTTAGTAAAATAGGCCCCTCCCACAACGTACGTTTTGGCGCCCCTTAGCGACCGTGAATCGAAATTTCCACTTTTTTTCGATAATTATTGATATTCAGTCTCCAGAGAACATTTCTGCACTAGTTTGGTTCCAATCGGGCAAAAAACCAGGGACTAGTTCGCAAAAGTAGATTTTTGACAAAATTCAAAATGGCGGAAAATCTATCATGGCGGAAATGAAATCGGAGATATACGTTTTGTTCGTCAGGCGTCCAGCTTTCCAATGATATAAGACACTTGAGTCTACGACATACGGTCTAGGAGTTATGAGCAGTTTCGCGCTTTTGGTTGTTATAGCGCCACCTATGGGCCAATCGGGGTCATAATCTCTGAACCTTTCCTCGATTTTTGTACTACCATCTGTCAAAGTTTCAAAGTTCCAGCTCTTACGGTTTGGGCTGCACGATGCGTTTTACGGCAGAATAATAATAATAATAATAATAATTAAAGCTGCAAGCAGCATTTATCGGGGTTCAAGCAGTTAAGGCCTTTAAGCACAAAAGCATCAAAAGTGATTAAGTTTTATTTAGCAAGCATGTAACTACTGACATAATAGATGGAAAAGACCATTTACAGGAAATACCATAGGAAATATATGGTTTTAAAGCTTTTTAGCAGTTATAGCGCCACCTATGGTCCGATCTCCATAAAAATTGGCATGCTTGTTAATGATGTTATGTCACATATGCTCACCAATTTTTGTGAAGTTCTGAGTTTTCATTTAGGATTTATAGGCTTTTTAGTGTTTTTTTGCCACGCCCCTTTTCTAAATGACCCTATTACAGCCATCTACATGCAAAAGTTCAACTTTTTTTTGATAATTATTGATCTAGAGTGTCCAGAGAATTGTCCTAGACTGGTCTGGTTTCGATCGGGCGAAAAACCTAGGACTAGTTTGCAAAAGTAGGTTTTTAACATAATTACGAATATTTAATAAACGGTTTAATTGACAGCATTAGTTCTTGAGGCAAAGTTGTTCAGCATGAGCAGATCTATCAGATGATATGCATTTTGTGACGATAAGTGTAACACCACGTGATTACAGAGCCATAAAACTCGTTAGCGCCAACTAGTGGCCGATTTCTTTCAAAACTCTTAGAGACCTCTAGGGCCATGAGTCGAACATGCCCATCGAGTTTCGTTCCAATCGGCCTCCGTTAACCTTGTCTAATAGGTGCTCAAATTTCATTGGTCGATGGCGGCCATGTTTTTCGAGATACGCCAATGTCCTCATAGACATACATGGTACCTTGGACCAAGACACTGCATACCAATTTTCAAGTCAATCGGACTAACGGTCACGTGGTCATAGCCGTTTTCATGTGTTTTTCATGTTATAGCGCCACCTAGTGATCAATCGTCGCGATTTTTTTACTGTGACCCCAGATTGAACTCATACACATGTGCACCAAGTTTGGTGAAGATATCTAATTTCATTCTCGAGTTATAGCCATTTTAGTAAAATAGGCTCCTCCCACAACATTAATTTATCACCCCCTGGCGATCAGGAATCGAAATTTCGACTTTTTTTCGATAATTATTGATATTCAGACTCCAGAGAACATTTCTGCACTATTTTGGATCCAATTGGACAAAAAACCTAGGACTAGTTCGCAAAAGTAGGTTTTTAACTAAATTCAAAATGGCGGACAATTTGCATACAGGAAATGAAATCGGAGATATACGTTTTGACCTTCAGGTTTCCAGCTTTCCAGTGATATAAGACACTTGAGTCTACGTCATACGGTCTAGGAGTTATGAGCAGTTTCGCGCTTTTGGTTGCTATAGCGCCACCTATGGGCCAATTGGGGTCATATTCTCTGAACCTCTCCTCGATTTTTGTACTACCATCTGGCAAAGTTTCAAAGCTCCAGCTCTTACGGTTTGGGCTGCACGATGAGTTTTACGGCAGAAGAAAAATAATAATAATAATAATAATAATAATAATAATAATAATAAAAATCAGTACAATTACAATAGGGTTTCAGCACTTCGTGCTTGAACCCCTAATTAAAGCTGCAAGCAGCATTTATCGGGGTTCAAGCATTTAAGGCCTTTAGGCACATAAGCATTTAAGACATTAAGATTTATTTAGAAAGCTTTTAACCACTGAAATAATAGATGGAAAAGTCCATTTACAGCCAATACAGGCAATTTACCATAGGAAATATGTGTTTTTTAAAGCTTTTTAACAGTTATAGCACCATCTATAGTCCGATCTCCATGAAATTTTGCATGCTTGTTAATGATGTTATGGCACATAAGCTCACCAATTTTCGTGAAGTTCTGAGTTTTTGTTTAGGATTTATAGGCTTTTGAGTGCATTTTGCCACGCCCATTTTCTTTATGACCCAATATACCCATGCGAAAAATGCAAAAGTTCAACTTTTTTTTGATAATTATTGATCTTGAGAGTCCATAGAATTGTCCTAGACTCGTTTGGTTCTGATCGGGCGAAAAACCTAGGACTAGTTCGCAAAAGTAGGTTTTTAACATAATTACGAATATTTAATGAACGGTTTGATTGACAGCAATGGTTCTTGAGGCAAAGTTGTTCAACAAGAGGAGATCTATCAAATGGTATGCATTTTGTGACAATAAGTGTAACACCACGTGATTACAGAGCCATAAAACTCGTTAGCGCCAACTAGTGGCCGATTTCTTTTAAAATTCTTACAGACCTCTAGGGCCATGAGTCGAACATGCCCACCGAGTTTCGTTCCGATAGGCCTCCGTTAACCTTGTCTAATAGGTGCTCAAACTTCATTGGCCGATGGCGGCCATGTTTTTTGAGATACACCAATGTCCTCATAGACATACATGGCACCTTGGACCAAGACACTGCATACCAATTTTCAAGTCAATCGGACTAACGGTCAGGTGGTTATAGCCTGTTTTATGTTTTTTTCATGTTATAGCGCCACCATGTGACCAATCGCCGCGATTTTTTTACCGTGACCTCATATTGACGTCTTACACATGTGTACCAGGTTTGGTTAAAATACCTCTTTTACTTCTGGAGTTATAGCCATTTTAGTAAAATAGGCTCCTCCCACAACGTTAATTTTGCACCCCCTAGCGACCGTGAATCGAAATTTCAACTTTTTTTTGATAATTATTGATATTCAGACTCCAGAGAACAATTCTGCACTGGTTTGGTTCCGATCGGGCAAAAAACCAGGGACTAGTTCGCAAAAGTAGATTTTCGACAAAATTCAAAATGGCGGAAAATCTATCATGGCGGAAATAAAATCGGAGATATACGTTTTGTTCGTCAGGCGTCCAGCTTTCCAATGATATAAGACACTTGAGTCTATGACTTACGGTCTAGGAGTTATGAGCAGTTTCGCGCTTTTGGTTGCTATAGCGCCACCTATGGGCCAATCGGGGTCATAATTTGATAACCTCTCCTCGATTTTTGTACTACCATATGGCAAAGTTTCAAAGCTCTAGCCCTTACGGTTTGGGCTGCACGATGCGTTTTACGGCAGAATAATAATAATAATAATAATAATAAAAATCAGCACAATTACAATAGGGTTTCAGCACTTCGTGCTTGAACCCCTAATAATAATTAAAGCTGCAAGCAGCATTTATCGGGGTTCAAGCATTTAAGGCCTTTAGGCACATAAGCATTTAAGACATTAAAGGGATACTTCACCTCTGGGAAGATGAATGTGTATTTAAAATAGGTCATTTAAATAGAAGAAATGTGGAGAAATTTTTGAATTTGGAGCTTTCTAGACTGAGAAAAGCCAGAAAATGTATTTTTGGCTTATGTGGATGAAAGACAACAACTCCCAGAATGCACTTGCTTCGCTGCCTTAGGAGGCCACGCCAACCGGTTAGAGAGCACAGTTGAAAACAACAAGGCTAGCCTAAGTAAGTGATGAGTTTGCCAGGGATTTAGAGACCCAAAATGTCCGGGATTCGGCTTTTGCGTTCTACAATCGCCATTCATCATGTTTACTGTGGCGAGCAGGACGAGGCTGACGGCCGCGGGAGGACGGCGCGAGGCCGGTGGCTTCATTACTGAGACGCGCCGGGTCTCGCATCTCTCACAGAGGAGCCGGAATTTTCTTAGCAATGTTAAAACGCACATCAACTGATCACTTGTTTAGCGTTCATGTAAACACTACAGTCAGATTCACCGATCGGAATTAATTCAGTTAGATTGAAACGAGAGGTGTGCATGTAAACAATGAATGGCGACCGCAGAACGCAAAAGCCGAATCCCGGACATTTTTAACAGTCTCGCCCGCCGGACAAGTCCGGGAAAAGGAAGATGGTAACCCCTACTTACTCAGCTTTCTCCTATTATTCAGCTTTCTCCACAGAACAAGAGCATGCTAGCTTAGCTTCCAAAGAAAGACGGCTGACACTGTGTACATTCTGTGAGTGAGATCCCACCCTGTATGGGCGGGTTGAAAACATGCGGAACAACGCCATCTACTGGCTGTAGTCTTTAGCCTCTGGACAGAAAATCCTCCGATGACGCAAAATGACGATTTTTGCGTCATCGGAGGATTTTTTCCAGACAAAAAATACATAAATCTCTCCTCTCAGGGGGATATGAGGGGGGAAAGCATGGTAATTCGAAAATACTACAGGTTTTCTACTAATACAAAGCTTAATGCTAAATCCTGAAGTAACCCTTTAAGATTTATTTAGAAAGCTTTTAACCACTGAAATAATAGATGGAAAAGTCCATTTACAGCCAATACAGGCAATTTACCATAGGAAATATGTGTTTTTTAAAGCTTTTTAACAGTTATAGCACCATCTATAGTCCGATCTCCATGAAATTTTGCATGCTTGTTAATGATGTTATGGCACATAAGCTCACCAATTTTCGTGAAGTTCTGAGTTTTTGTTTAGGATTTATAGGCTTTTGAGTGCATTTTGCCACGCCCATTTTCTTTATGACCCAATATACCCATGCGAAAAATGCAAAAGTTCAACTTTTTTTTGATAATTATTGATCTTGAGAGTCCATAGAATTGTCCTAGACTCGTTTGGTTCTGATCGGGCGAAAAACCTAGGACTAGTTCGCAAAAGTAGGTTTTTAACATAATTACGAATATTTAATGAACGGTTTGATTGACAGCAATGGTTCTTGAGGCAAAGTTGTTCAACAAGAGGAGATCTATCAAATGGTATGCATTTTGTGACAATAAGTGTAACACCACGTGATTACAGAGCCATAAAACTCGTTAGCGCCAACTAGTGGCCGATTTCTTTTAAAATTCTTACAGACCTCTAGGGCCATGAGTCGAACATGCCCACCGAGTTTCGTTCCGATAGGCCTCCGTTAACCTTGTCTAATAGGTGCTCAAACTTCATTGGCCGATGGCGGCCATGTTTTTTGAGATACACCAATGTCCTCATAGACATACATGGCACCTTGGACCAAGACACTGCATACCAATTTTCAAGTCAATCGGACTAACGGTCAGGTGGTTATAGCCTGTTTTATGTTTTTTTCATGTTATAGCGCCACCATGTGACCAATCGCCGCGATTTTTTTACCGTGACCTCATATTGACGTCTTACACATGTGTACCAGGTTTGGTTAAAATACCTCTTTTACTTCTGGAGTTATAGCCATTTTAGTAAAATAGGCTCCTCCCACAACGTTAATTTTGCACCCCCTAGCGACCGTGAATCGAAATTTCAACTTTTTTTTGATAATTATTGATATTCAGACTCCAGAGAACAATTCTGCACTGGTTTGGTTCCGATCGGGCAAAAAACCAGGGACTAGTTCGCAAAAGTAGATTTTCGACAAAATTCAAAATGGCGGAAAATCTATCATGGCGGAAATAAAATCGGAGATATACGTTTTGTTCGTCAGGCGTCCAGCTTTCCAATGATATAAGACACTTGAGTCTATGACTTACGGTCTAGGAGTTATGAGCAGTTTCGCGCTTTTGGTTGCTATAGCGCCACCTATGGGCCAATCGGGGTCATAATTTGATAACCTCTCCTCGATTTTTGTACTACCATATGGCAAAGTTTCAAAGCTCTAGCCCTTACGGTTTGGGCTGCACGATGCGTTTTACGGCAGAATAATAATAATAATTAAAGCTGCAAGCAGCATTTATCGGGGTTCAAGCAGTTAAGGCCTTTAAGGCCTTTAAGCACAAAAACATCAAAAGACATCAAGTTTTATTTAGCAAGCAGGTAACCACTGACATCATAGATGGAAAATACCATGTTTTAGCATGATTTACCATGATTTACCATGGTTTACCCTGTTCTAGCATAGTTGACCATGAATTTATCTTAGTTTACCTTGATTTACCATATTCTAGCATGATTTACCATGATATACCACACTGTAGCATGATTTACCATAGTTTATCATGATTTACCATGGTTTACCATGATTTACCATGGTTTACCATGATTTACCCTGTTCTAGCATAGTTTACCATGAATTTATCTTAGTTTACCTTGATTTACCATGTTCTAGCATGATTTACCATGATATACCACATTCTAGCATGATTTACCATGGTTTACCATTATTTACCCTGTTCTAGCATGATTTACCATAATATACCACGTTCTAGAATGATTTATCAGGATTCTAGCATGATTTACCTTGATACACCACATTTTGCACCATACAGTGCAAATGAAGTGATAAACACTGACAAAATATGATTTTGTTATAATAGTTATTGTTATATAAGTGATTTTATAAGTGTCTAGAGTGACGCAAAATCACCTGTGAAAAGACTTCATTAATAAGTAGAATGGCCAGCAGAGGGCACTAGAAGACCACTTATTGGCTCAGTTTCACTTTAAATTTCATTATTTTCACCAGTTTTCTCCACTAAAGCTAAACACGGAATGGTTGCAGGAAGGCACGCGGAGACAAGGATGAACATACAAGATGCAGGTTTAATAGGAATTAAACTCAGGATATCGGAACAGGCAGCAACACACTCTAATTACAGCATAGAACTGACAAAGAACAAGGCAACACTCAGGGCTTAAATACATGGGAGAACTGATCAGGGAAACAAGACACAGCTGACAAGACTAACGAGGAAACAGGTGTGACAGATGCACTAAATGACAGTTACCGTGGAAACCAAGGAGTGGCGGGAAAACAGAACAAAGGAAGACATGTGATAAGAGACAACAATACTCAGACAGAACACAACTGTGACAAAAGCAAACCAGTTTTACCATTTTAACTTAATGCATGCTTACACACACACACACACGTACACACACACACACACACACACACACACACACACACACACACACACACACACACACAAAGACAAATGTTGTTGTTGTTGTTTTTTCAATGCTATTGGGATATGTCATTATGAAAATATATTTGAATGGTCAATAAACATTTCACAAAGTCTTTGTAAGCTATTAATCAGACGATTCAGAATTTATTCAGAAACCTAAGACTACACACACACATTATGTTGTAGATACAGACATTTGAACTATATGATGTGATCAAACTGTCAGTACTAATACTTTAACAGATAGATTTTGACTAAATGTAATTGTAAATGTTAAAATAGGGATTTTATAAAGTCTAAATATAAATTATAGAACAATATGACAAAATTCCTATTTTAAACAGCAGGGGGCAGTAAAATACCACTTATTGGCTTAACATGCCATTATATTCATATCATTTTCACCTTTTTAACTGTTATAGAGGCAAATTTTGTCCGATCTGTCTGAAAATGTTCATGCATGTTTAGAGTGATATTTCACATGTTCTGACTTGTTTTTAAGAAGGTCTGAGTAATTCATTAAAGAGATATAGGCTTTCGGGGACACTTGGTAAAGGCTACATTATGAAGTGAACCTATTATAGCTATCCAAATGAAGTAGTTCAACTTTTTCTGACAATTATTGATCTAGTGAGTCCAGATAATTGTATTGCACTAGTTTTGAACATTATGATATGAAAATTATATGATCAGAGATGGAAAAGACCATTTACAGCCAATACAGGCAGTTTACCATAGGAAATATATGGTTTTAAAGCTTTTTAACAGTTATAGCGCCACCTATCGTCCGATCTCCATAAAATTTTGCATGCTTGTTAAAGATGTTATGTCACATACGCTGACCAATTTTTGTGAAGTTCTGCATTTTCATTTATGATTTATAGGCTTTTGACTGTATTTTGCCACGCCCATTTTATAAATGACCCTATTACAGCCATCCAAATGCAAAAGTTCAACTTTTTTTTGATAATTATTGATCTAGAGAGTCCAGAGAATTGTCCTAGACTGGTCTGGTTCCGATCGGGTGAAAAACCTAGGACTAGTTCGCAAAAGAGGGTTTTAGACATATTCGTGAATATTTAATGAACGGTTTGATTGACAGCAATGGTTCTTGAGGCAAAGTTGTTCAGCATGAGCAGATCTATCAAATGATATGCATATTGTGTGGATGAGTGTAACACCACGTGATTACAGAGCCATAAAACTCGTTAGCGCCAACTAGTGGCCGATTTGTTTCAAAATTCTTACAGACCTCTAGGGCCATAAGACGAACATGCCCATCGAGTTTCGTTCCGATCGGCCTCCGTTAACCTTGTCTAATCGGTGCTAAAATTTCATTGGCCGATGGCGGCCATGTTTTTTGAGATACGCCAATGTCCTCATAGACATACATGGCACCTTGGACCAAGACACTGCATACCAATTTTCAAGTCAATCGGACTAACGGTCAGGTGGTTATAGCCTGTTTTATGTTCTTTTCATGTTATAGCGCCACCATGTGGCCAATCGCCGCGATTTTTTTACCGTGACCTCAGATTGACCTCTTACACATGTGTACCAAGGTTGGTTAAAATACCTCTTTTACTTCTGGAGTTATAGCCATTTTAGTAAAATAGGCTCCTCCCACAACGTTAATTTTGCACCCCCTAGCGACCGTGAATCGAAATTTCAACTTTTTTTTGATAATTATTGATATTCAGACGCCAGAGAACAATTCTGCACTGGTTTGGTTCCGATCGGGCAAAAAACCAGGGACTAGTTCGCAAAAGTAGATTTTCGACAAAATTCAAAATGGCGGAAAATCTATCATGGCGGAAATAAAATCGGAGATATACGTTTTGTTCGTCAGGCGTCCAGCTTTCCAATGATATAAGACACTTGAGTCTATGACTTACGGTCTAGGAGTTATGAGCAGTTTTGCGCTTTTGGTTGCTATAGCGCCACCTATGGGCCAATCGGGGTCATAATTTGATAACCTCTCCTCGATTTTTGTACTACCATATGGCAAAGTTTCAAAGCTCTAGCCCTTACGGTTTGGGCTGCACGATGCGTTTTACGGCAGAATAATAATAATAATAATAATAATAAAAATCAGCACAATTACAATAGGGTTTCAGCACTTCGTGCTTGAACCCCTAATAATTAAAGCTGCAAGCAGCATTTATCGGGGTTCAAGCATTTAAGGCCTTTAGGCACATAAGCATTTAAGACATTAAGATTTATTTAGAAAGCTTTTAACCACTGAAATAATAGATGGAAAAGTCCATTTACAGCCAATACAGGCAATTTACCATAGGAAATATGTGTTTTTTAAAGCTTTTTAACAGTTATAGCACCATCTATAGTCCGATCTCCATGAAATTTTGCATGCTTGTTAATGATGTTATGGCACATAAGCTCACCAATTTTCGTGAAGTTCTGAGTTTTCGTTTAGGATTTATAGGCTTTTGAGTGCATTTTGCCACGCCCATTTTCTTTATGACCCAATATACCCATGCGAAAAATGCAAAAGTTCAACTTTTTTTTGATAATTATTGATCTTGAGAGTCCATAGAATTGTCCTAGACTCGTTTGGTTCTGATCGGGCGAAAAACCTAGGACTAGTTCGCAAAAGTAGGTTTTTAACATAATTACGAATATTTAATGAACGGTTTGATTGACAGCAATGGTTCTTGAGGCAAAGTTGTTCAACAAGAGGAGATCTATCAAATGGTATGCATTTTGTGACAATAAGTGTAACACCACGTGATTACAGAGCCATAAAACTCGTTAGCGCCAACTAGTGGCCGATTTCTTTTAAAATTCTTACAGACCTCTAGGGCCATGAGTCGAACATGCCCACCGAGTTTCGTTCCGATAGGCCTCCGTTAACCTTGTCTAATAGGTGCTCAAACTTCATTGGCCGATGGCGGCCATGTTTTTTGAGATACACCAATGTCCTCATAGACATACATGGCACCTTGGACCAAGACACTGCATACCAATTTTCAAGTCAATCGGACTAACGGTCAGGTGGTTATAGCCTGTTTTATGTTTTTTTCATGTTATAGCGCCACCATGTGACCAATCGCCGCGATTTTTTTACCGTGACCTCATATTGACGTCTTACACATGTGTACCAGGTTTGGTTAAAATACCTCTTTTACTTCTGGAGTTATAGCCATTTTAGTAAAATAGGCTCCTCCCACAACGTTAATTTTGCACCCCCTAGCGACCGTGAATCGAAATTTCAACTTTTTTTTGATAATTATTGATATTCAGACTCCAGAGAACAATTCTGCACTGGTTTGGTTCCGATCGGGCAAAAAACCAGGGACTAGTTTGCAAAAGTAGATTTTCGACAAAATTCAAAATGGCGGAAAATCTATCATGGCGGAAATAAAATCGGAGATATACGTTTTGTTCGTCAGGCGTCCAGCTTTCCAATGATATAAGACACTTGAGTCTATGACTTACGGTCTAGGAGTTATGAGCAGTTTCGCGCTTTTGGTTGCTATAGCGCCACCTATGGGCCAATCGGGGTCATAATTTGATAACCTCTCCTCGATTTTTGTACTACCATATGGCAAAGTTTCAAAGCTCTAGCCCTTACGGTTTGGGCTGCACGATGCGTTTTACGGCAGAATAATAATAATAATAATAATAATAATTAAAGCTGCAAGCAGCATTTATCGGGGTTCAAGCAGTTAAGGCCTTTAAGCACAAAAGCATCAAAAGTGATTAAGTTTTATTTAGCAAGCATGTAACTACTGACATAATAGATGGAAAAGACCATTTACAGGAAATACCATAGGAAATATATGGTTTTAAAGCTTTTTAGCAGTTATAGCGCCACCTATGGTCCGATCTCCATAAAAATTGGCATGCTTGTTAATGATGTTATGTCACATATGCTCACCAATTTTTGTGAAGTTCTGAGTTTTCATTTAGGATTTATAGGCTTTTTAGTGTTTTTTTGCCATGCCCCTTTTCTAAATGACCCTATTACAGCCATCTACATGCAAAAGTTCAACTTTTTTTGATAATTATTGATCTAGAGTGTCCAGAGAATTGTCCTAGACTGGTCTGGTTTCGATCGGGCGAAAAACCTAGGACTAGTTTGCAAAAGTAGGTTTTTAACATAATTACGAATATTTAATAAACGGTTTAATTGACAGCATTAGTTCTTGAGGCAAAGTTGTTCAGCATGAGCAGATCTATCAGATGATATGCATTTTGTGACGATAAGTGTAACACCACGTGATTACAGAGCCATAAAACTCGTTAGCGCCAACTAGTGGCCGATTTCTTTCAAAACTCTTAGAGACCTCTAGGGCCATGAGTCGAACATGCCCATCGAGTTTCGTTCCGATCGGCCTCCGTTAACCTTGTCTAATAGGTGCTCAAATTTCATTGGTCGATGGCGGCCATGTTTTTCGAGATACGCCAATGTCCTCATAGACATACATGGTACCTTGGACCAAGACACTGCATACCAATTTTCAAGTCAATCGGACTAACGGTCACGTGGTCATAGCCGTTTTCATGTTTTTTTCATGTTATAGCGCCACCTAGTAATCAATCGTCGCGATTTTTTTACTGTGACCCCAGATTGAACTCATACACATGTGCACCAAGTTTGGTGAAGATATCTAATTTCATTCTCGAGTTATAGCCATTTTAGTAAAATAGGCTCCTCCCACAACATTTATTTATCACCCCCCGGCGATCAGGAATCGAAATTTCGACTTTTTTTCGATAATTATTGATATTCAGACTCCAGAGAACATTTCTGCACTGTTTTGGATCCAATTGGACAAAAAACCTAGGACTAGTTCGCAAAAGTAGGTTTTTAACTAAATTCAAAATGGCGGACAATTTGCATACAGGAAATGAAATCGGAGATATACGTTTTGACCTTCAGGTTTCCAGCTTTCCAGTGATATAAGACACTTGAGTCTACGTCATACGGTCTAGGAGTTATGAGCAGTTTCGCGCTTTTGGTTGCTATAGCGCCACCTATGGGCCAATTGGGGTCATATTCTCTGAACCTCTCCTCGATTTTTGTACTACCATCTGGCAAAGTTTCAAAGCTCCAGCTCTTACGGTTTGGGCTGCACGATGAGTTTTACGGCAGAAGAAAAATAATAATAATAATAATAATAATAATAATAATAATAATAAAAATCAGTACAATTACAATAGGGTTTCAGCACTTCGTGCTTGAACCCCTAAAAATCAGCACAATTACAATAGGGTTTCAGCACTTCGTGCTTGAACCCCTAATAATAATAAAAATCAGCACAATTACAATAGGGTTTCAGCACTTCGTGCTTGAACCCCTAATAAAAATCAGTACAATTACAATAGGGTTTCAGCACTTCGTGCTTGAACCCCTAATAATAATAATAAAAATCAGCACAATTACAATAGGGTTTCAGCACTTCGTGCTTGAACCCCTAATAATAATAAAAATCAGTACAATTACAATAGGTGTTCAGCACTTCGTGCTTGAACCCCTAATAAAGAACATTTCAATGAGATTTCAAAAAGCTTCAATTAACAGTGTCTTATTGTAACCTAATCATCTGTTTTCATACACTAGATGTCGCTGTGAGCCACTAGATTCAGTATCAGCGCTGATTCCCTCAGCTCTCGCCGGGTGCAGTGGCGCGCGCCTGTAATCCAAGATACTGGGAGGCTGAGGCTGGAGGATCGCTTGATCTTAGGGGTTCTGGGCTGCAGTGGACTATGTCGATCGGGTGTCCGCACTAAGTTCGGTATCGATATGGTGCTCCTGGGGGAGCCCGGGATCACCAGGTCGTCTAAGGAGGGGTGAACCGGCCCAGGTCGGAGACGGAGCAGGTCAAAGTCCCCGTGCCGATCAGTAGTGGGATCGCGCCTGTGAATAGACACTGCAGTGCAGCCTGAGCGATACAGCGAGACTCAGTCTTTTATGTCCACAGTTATACCCAGTGTCAAATAAATGTAATTACAACAATTCATTATTTTTAATTATAGGCTTTCAAGATTAATTAGATGTCAATATTTTGCATTTAGCCTATAATAATATATATTTAACAATCGAAAAACAAACTCTGAAAATCTATACATATAGCCTAGCAAATTATTCATTTATTAAACTATAAATCAGTTTGATTTAAAAAAAAATCAAATATGTTAAAATAAACGAGAACAGATTAACAAATAATCTTATGCAAAGGCTAGATGAAAGTTATGTCTTGAAAACTTTGGCTATGTGGTTAAACAGTTACGGTGTGATTTTGTGTATTGTGTTAAAACAACATGAGGCATCAGTTTTGTTTTAAAAAAAATGCTATTTTGAAGACACTTATCTCTGACAAAAAAAAAAAAAAAAAAAAAAAAGCTACAAAAGAGATAAAAGCTTCTGCTTACAAATAGTCTAACAGTCTGCTTTCATATAGGCCATTATGAATAAATACTCTTATATTAATTGCATAATGAAAGACAACTACTCTTGATGAAAGTTATGGAAAACTTAAATGTGGTAAAACAGCTATTGTGTGTTTCTGTGTTGTGCTGAATCAAGTTGAAGCATGCATTTGAAAACAAATATTTATGAAAAAAATACTAAAAAATACTGGGAGACTGAGGCTGGAGTATCGCTTGAGCTCAGGGGTTCTGGGCTGCAGTGGACTATGTCGATCGGGTGTCCGCACTAATTTCGGTATCTATATGGTGCTCCTGGGGGAGCCCGGGGCCACTAGGTCGTCTAAGGAGGGATGAACCGGCCCAGGTCGGAGACGGAGCAGGCCAAAGTCCCCGTGCCGATCAGTAGTGGGATCGCGCCTGTGAATAGACACTGCAGTGCAGCCTGAGTAATACAGCGAGACTCTGTCTTTTGTGTGCACAGTTTATTTTATGGGAATCTAATAAACAGCAGCAACAACAGCTGAACACAATATAAAGCCCTTATTGATCAAACCTTAAGTTACCCAGTCCAGTCTTTATTATTATAATAAAGTAGGCCTACTCTATTGTCCTCGCTATACCTGTATAAATTTACATGCATTAGCCTATATTTTTTCATACTGTATCACAAATGTAATTTCGATGTCAATTTTTAAATGAACACAAAATGTTGTTGGTTAATTGTTAATTAATTGATTGTTTGCTTATAATGAACTGAAGACATCCAATATTCATAGGAGACGACTATTTTGTCAATTTTTTTAAACATTAGATGCATGTGAGTATTTGCAGCACATGTGTTGTCAAACTGATGATGTTTTCTGAGGGTACGTTTACACGACAACTAGGCCTATGTGCTGAAAACAGTTAACAACGTTAACTATGTGTTACTACACGTTATCCCCGTTCACACATATATGTCAAAAACAACTACCCGAGCCCGTGCTCGTTGTGTCACATTAACTGTAATTATGAGCCCGAGCCCGATATAAACCCGACCTTTTTTAATACTTGGGCCGTTATGGGGCGGTGCCAGAGGGGGTGCTAGATATATTATAGCCTATATAATATTTCATATTCAATTATTTTAATTGTCACAATTAAAGTATTATTTTTTATTAAATTGAACAAGCACAATATTCAGCATTCAAACAAATATTCTTAAATATGTATTAATATTAATAATGTTATTTCAACACAATAATCTCGTTATTTCGATCGACATAATTTGTGTGCGTGCAACAAGCAAGATGTGCATTTGTAAATTTTTATTAATAAACTAGTGTTTTTTTGTCAGTGTTGGCTGCAAAGATGAAGTTGACGATCGCTATCTCCATGGACGTGCCTATAGAGAGAAATGCACATCATGGATTACATAATCAGAGAGTAGCATAATTATTTTCGTTTTGAATTGCTTCGTTTAAAGACATTTCAAGCTTTCTTCAATTTATTTCTCATGTCTGTGAGGCATACACTGAGTTTCGGTTAATTTATGATGAGATGCGCTCCAGTTCACGTGCAAGTGACTGTGGTGCACCGACGCCTCCATGTCATGATTAGGCCTATATTGTTGCTATATTTGCTTATTATTTATTAAAGGAAAACTCCGGTCAATTTTAACATTGAGCTAATTTTTTTGTAAATTTGGAGTGCTGTCAATACAGAGAACAACAACAAAAATCGGTGTTGCCTACACCGTGTTATCCTCTTTTTAAAATTTGCACCCTGTTGACTTCAATGGGGCAAGTTTTAAACCTGCTTTTAGCCTCTTAACATCCTTGATGTGTCATTACAAGTGCACAGCTAATGTGAGTGATTCCTTCAGAGTGATCACGGGTGAATCTGACTGCAGTAGATGTGAAAGATATGAATAAAAATGATGTTATTTCAGCCAGCGCACATACCTGTATTTTCCTCCTGCAGTCAGATTCACCCGTGATCACTATGAAGGAAATCACTCCAAATTTACAAAAAAATGAGCTCAATGTTAAAATTGACCGGAGTTCTCCTTTAAATCCAGGCAATTGGTTGATGAAAAATTGCTAAAAAATTAAGATACAATTTATACAAAACGAAATTCACTTTAAAGAAAGGCAAAGCAAAACTTAATGAAGTGGTCAAAATCATGTCTGACCCACTCCATGTCTCCCGATATATTGCGCATCCTATCTTACTCATGCTGTTCACTTTTCATAATCAACATAGATGGAAAAAAATAACATTATAATATTTTAACAAATATGAAACTAAATGCGCTAATTTAATGGCTAAGTAGGCCTACAGACTCTCTATTTGTACAAATGGCTGCACATTCATTTAATTCTGAATTTTGCACACATAAGTTGAAAGGCATTTGTTTGTGCATAGTAAAACATATCTGCAACATTTATCAAGTTCACGGATATGTGCGTGCATTTATTAATTATAATCTTAATGAATAATGCAACAAGGAGGAAGCATGTAAAGTTGTTTGTTTATTCAGAATGGAATGGATCTCAAATGGATCCAAATGAAGAAACATAATTAAAAAAAAACATGAACAATGATGAACACAGAAAATAAACAAGAATGAACTTTGGATGGCCTAGGAGGCCTACTACTCTAAAATAGCCTAATTCAACAAGGTTTTAGAATATAAAATATTTTTTAAACAAAATAAATAATTTTAAAGCTTATTATCTCGGGCCGGTGCATGGAGGAGACGCTGCGCATGACACGCAACTATTGCATTTTTTAACACAAATGCTTGATCAAGGGCCCGGCCGGCCCGAGCATAGTGGCGGTAAATATCGGCCCGACCCGTAGAGAATCTAAGCTCTAATGCACGCATTATTTCACTACAGTGCAGTCATAGAATGTTAATGACCCCCCCCCCCCCCCTTCATGTGACGTCACCGTTTTCACATAATTCGATTTTGTACTTTACACGGAGATGATACAGGTGTCGTTTCCAAAAACTTGCACTATTGAAGTTTGCGTTTTCAAACCACCAAAACGCTGTTATCGTGTAAATGAACGGCCAAAACGCACAAAAAGTCTTCCGTTTTTAGATGAAAACGGTGTCGTGTAGACAGCCCTACTTGCTGGTGTCCTCTCTATATGTATGCGTTTTCTGCAGTGCTTTGAGTTCTCTCGGCCACCGTACCCGATGCTGCACTTGACGTCATAGGCGGAAGTCACTGTGGTTGCTTAACCCGCTGAGTGGCAGTGCTGTCAGCTTGAAAGCAGAAAACCCCCCACAAAAATGGGAAAGAGCTGTTCTGCGATTGACTGTAAAAACAGATTCAACAAGACATCGAATCTATCTTTTTACAGACTGCCGAAAGCAAAAGAAAAGAGAACCAAATGGATCGCTGCGCTTTGCAGAAACAACTGGAATCCAGGCAGCGAAACGTGGATTTGCAGTTGCCATTTTGTGTCAGGTATGGTGAATTTTGGGATCACACCTTCCAGGAGTTCCCGACGGTTTGGCCTCTATCTTTAACACCTATTCAAACCCATTGATGTCAGTTTGTTCATTTGAAGTCAATGTTTGCTAGTGTAAAAACTGTTTGGGGTTTTCCCTTTATGAACTGACATTCTCTCCAATAACATCTCCACAACGTGTTTACTATTAAATATTAATTTTGTAGTGAGCTTTATTTTGAAATTAATACGATGTAAATGTTGCTTTATAAGAGAAGCAACGGTTAATTTGGTTTTCCTTTCAATTCTATTTTAATTTTATGAAATGAGTAAATTCATTTTGTTTATTAATTTTTGCCAGTCCTTAATTTCTTGCTCATTTAATCTATTCCAAAAGATTAAAAGCTTTTAATCACAAAGCGAAGTTTTTCACACGCATAAATTGTGAATAAACATTCCCAATCTTTTTTCTCCAAAACGAGATATTTAGTGGATAGGAGTCACTATGGTTAGAAAATTTCTGATGAAACTATCAAATGTGTGTTGGTAAGTTAAAATAAGTAACCCTGCTGTAATTTCACTATTAAATGTTTTTTATAAGTTTGTATAACAGCTGTTGGCCCATTTACCTTTAGCATATCCTAACGATACAGGTTATGAAAATTTAAATAAACATAACATAATCTATACAATTATGTGCATAGATAAACAATTATATATTCTTAACTTTGTTCGACGCTGGTGTAATTACCTTTTTGAAAGTTTCTGTGCTCCAGAGAGCACTCACTAATATTTTCACTTTAACACAAAACAGGAAACTATTTTAAACTATTATATGAAATATTTCAGAACACCACCAGTGGCTTCTGATTAGTCTCAATAAAAAAAATAATCATATTATTTACATGTAACATGTCAATTCTCTCTCTTTGCATGTGTGAGAGAAACACAGAGCACACTCTCAGACAAGCGACGGTGAGTCGGATGTCTACACACTAGAGTTTATGCGTCAAATACTCAGCGCATCTGTTGATATTAATGTAGGTAGTGCGCTTGCTGGAAAGACACAGACAGTGAAAGTCACAAAAGCTCAGTGTGGTCAAATTTAGGTGAGTGAAAATATGTGCTAAACTTAGTCGTTGCCTGTAACTCAAACACTGCACTGTAAAAAAGCATATGATCAATAAGTTATGACATGTTTTTGCATTGCTTAGGCTCATCAAAATAAGATAAGCAATGCAAAAACATGTCATAACTTAATTGATTATATAATTTTCAATAAATGGTTAGATTGTATTCGCCACACTCTAAAAAAAATTTGCTGCCTTAAATTAAGTACAATCAACTTGGATATTTATGTCATTTCAACTTAAACATCCAAGTTGATTTTACTTAAAAAATTTAAGGCAGCAATAATTTTTTTTTACAGTATGGCGAATAAAATCTAACCATTTATTAGCCAGTGGCTAACAATAGAGATTATTTAGTCACCTAGTGAGAAATTTAGTCCAAATGTTGTTACTAGTAAAGCATTTTTTGTTTCTTTCAGGAAAAAAGAGTGATGATCCTCTACACCCTGACTATGTGCCAAGTTTATTCAGTTTCACACCCATCGCCGATCGTATTCGGGCTGTCAGCAACCTGGAACGATATCAACGATTTCGAGAAGTTTCTGTAAAAAGATTTGTCAGTGCCAACACAAGTAAAGAGCTAGCTGCAACAGCTCTTATGAACCTGCATCAAAGTTCTGCTTTAAAGAAAGAGCTACAGACGGTTGAAATCCAAGACACTGAGGTCCAGACGGTTAAAGTCCAAGGCACTGAGGTCCAGACGGTTGAAGTCCAAGGCACTGAGGTCCAGGCGGTTGAAGTCCAAGGCATTGAGGTTCAGACGGATGAAACACACAGGGACATCTCCTCTTTACATGAACAGATCAAATCTTTAAACACTGAATGCCAATTACTGAGAGAAAAAGTTTACGGATTAGAAAGTGACTTAAAACTTCATTCTCTTGATCCGTCACATTTTGATGACAGCAAAATGAAAATTTTCACAGGACTACCCAATTTACAGACTTTCATGCTATTGTTCAGTTCTGTGTCATCAGTTGTTCCTATTAGTGCAAAACAGTCGCTCAAGCCTACTCAGGAACTTCTTCTTACTCTGATGAAGCTGCACCTCAAACTGTCCGAGGAATTCTTAGGTCAGCTCTTCAGGATTCATCAGTCAACGGTATCAAGAATTCTTCGACGTTGGATACATGTCCACGGAGCCTTTAATTCCTTAATGTAAAATGAAGGCCTTAATTAGCGTTAAAAAAACGCTAGTTGCTTTTTTTAATCGTAAACTCCTGGTAAATGCCATTTCACACAAACTCCATCCTGTGCTGTGAGTTTGAGTCACATTTAGAACACAACGTGTGTCAGAATTTTTTTTTTTATGTTAGCTTTTTTCTTAGTGGGGAGAAATTGACTGCATTTCACCTGATTTGTAAGCAGATGTCAATGCTGTAGTTTGAGACACCTTGCCGAATGTAGTAGGTTACTTATTTCATCAATATTAGACAGTGGAAAATGTACATTTTGTAAATATTCTTGTTATTTCACAGTAATTGTGTATAATAGTTTTGCATTTTTTGTGTGATTGGCAAATGGCATCCCTGTGATGCTCTGATGAAGACTGAGATTGATATTTGTAAAGCAAGCTTGTCAAATAAAAATGTTACTCCGCATTATGGTGTGCAGAGACTTTTCTTCTACAGTTTTGACTATTTCACTAGTTTTTACACCTTCAAAGTGGTTTAGATGTGCTAATTATTCAGCACTACATTTCGTGTAAACCATTTTCCCAAAAATTCTGGGAACACACTTGGAAAAACGTAATAATCTTGGTATTAATAAAGATGGTCTTAATGATGCAGCGGTCAGACTAGACTTTGAGCATGCAAAAATTGAACAGGCACTGCAACTGTCATCTTGTTTGAAAACAGTTCAACATATAATTCAACCGAAATGTAAAAATATACTATCTACTTTACTGTGTTAGGGGTTAACAGTTTAGGACCCAAGGACCAGATGTTTGAAAGAAGACCCGTAGTCAGAATTATAAAAAATTGAAGAAAAGTTTTACTGAAGATAGTTTGCAGTTTCATCAGCAGAAGTCAGCTTCTGTAGGCCTCCACGCTTACAGTTACAAAGATCACAGCAGTTATACCATTTCCAAGGTCTAAGCTACGTCATTGCTTACAGGTTGAATGATTCTCATTGGCTAAGAAATAGATAAACATAGTAATTTTCCACACATATACAGATAGACTGAAGCATATCTCCATTGATTATGCAGCTGACACACGGACCCTTAAGTTAGGCACGTCGTGACCTTCCTGATTGCAGATTTGGGTTGCTGGGTGCCAGCATTTCCCGAACAACAACTCAGTCAATCTCCAATAATGCCAGTGGTTCCTTAACTTGTAACCAAGAAGACTAACACACACACTGACACACAGCTTTCTCAAGGTTGGATTTGGCCAGGCTCTAACTATAAACAGGAGTCTCGTCTCAAAACATCGAGATAATGCGTTCTTTCTCTCAAGGGTATTGGACACTTTAGTCTAAATGGAAAATAAGGCTTTAACTGAGAAATGGTCCCTTAAACTATAGACTTCAATGACCCCTATATGTTTTAACACGTTGAAGACCTTTCTCAAACACGAAACCAGTCTCTATTTCATTTCTGGAAGCTGGGATAAATAGGCAAGCACTTACTGAATTCATACATCAAGTCAAGTCAAGTCATCTTCATTTATATAGCGCTTTTAACAATGTAGATTGTCTCAAAGCAGCTTTACAGAGATAAGCGTATAATTTAAGGTAACAGAGATTGTTTCGGCTTTACAGCAGAGTTAAGTTATTTCCATCTAAAGTTAGTTTTAATTGATTTGGTTCCGTCGCAATGATCATTTGTTATTAAATTAGGGGCCGCTAAGACGACACCGTTCTCTCTACACAGACTTTAAACGCGAACCTGTGAGAAACGCTGATGGCGTTCACATGCGCATTTAGAATGGGTTCTATAGTTATGTGTGTTAGAATATACGCAGGTTTGGAATTCCCTACAAGCCAAGCCTAAACAAAATACTTGTCTTTCCTTATAAATTTTGATAAGGAATTTTATTTTATTTGTTGCTTTGGGGTAGGACCGCAAGACGAATTTTCCCGACAACGCCTGGTTCGACAACAGGTTCATCAAAATTGTGGTGTTTTGATGACATGGTCTTGCCTCATTTGCCTTGGTCTCCTTCTGAATGCCCCACCTGGAAATATTTAATAAAACACAGAGTTAGTTGGTGCATAAATATATATTTCAATAGTTTCATCATTCCCATCTTTTACTGAAAGATAACTTTTAAACTTAAATGAATTATTCCTTGTTGGCTGCAGTTTTAAACTTGGCTGACTCTGGATATATACCACATCAAATTTGGAAGCAGTTATCCTGCCTCATCTGTAGGTCTACCAGATCCTTGATGTCCCTTTGTCTTCTGTTCAACAAGCTTCCACTGAACATATGTGATCCACAAATCCTCAAACACCTTTCAAGAATCTCATTGTAGGTCAAACCATCATTCTCAGCATGATGGTAGTTCTCCTAATGGTATAGAACAGCCATCTTTAAGAGCTGTGGGACAAAGTCTTTGAACTGTTTTGCATGGCTCTTGGATTTACATGCTTGAGCTTATCCAGAAAGCTGCCACAGACACAGACACAATGTAAGTAAGAGATTCATTGTGCAGTAAGCCCGACTCGCTTGCATATCAGTGTTGATATATGATTTAAGTCTTCTGCTATGAATGTTGAATCTTCTTAATTTCATTACAAGCAAACAATGAATTAATTTACTATCAATAACATTTTGTGTTCATTTTGCTATTGATGTTTTTTATTATAAATACACACAGAATAACTGCACACAAAAGACTGAGTCTCGCTGTATCGCTCAGGCTGCACTGCAGTGTCTATTCACAGGCGCGATCCCATACTGATCGGCACGGGGACTTTGACCTGCTCCGTCTCCGACCTGGGCCGATTCATCCCTCCTTAAACGACCTGGTGGTCCCAGGCTCCCCCAGGAGCACCATATCGATACCGAACTTAGTGCGGACACCCGATCGACATAGTCCACTGCAGCCCAGAACCCCTGAGCTCAAGCGATCCTACAGCCTCAGCCTCCCAGTATCTCGGATTACAGGCGCACGCCACTGCAACCGGCGAGGGCTGCGAGAATAAGCGCTGATACTGAATCTAGTGGCTCACAGTGACATCTAGTGAATGAAAACAGATGATTAGGTTATAATAAGGCAGGGTGAATTAAAGCTTTTTATAATCTCCTTGGTAGCTTTTTATATTTAAGTAGCCTATATTTTTTTTGTAATTATTTGTTTTCAAATTCATGCTTCAAGTTGATTCAGCACAACACAAAAATACACACAATAGCTGTTTAACCATTTAATTTCTACATAACTTTCATCAAGAGCCTTTGAGTATTTATTCATAGCGGCCTATAGCCTAAGCAGACTGTTAGACTAAGCATGGTGAACTGAAGCTTTTTTTTTCTTTTGTAGCTTTTTTTGTCCGAGATAAATAAGTGTCTTCAAAATTGCATTTTTTTTAACAAAACTGATGCCTCACGTTGTTTTAGAAACAATACACAAAATCACACAGTAACCGTTTAACCACATAGCCAAAGTTTTCCAGACATAACTTTCATCTAGTCATTCATAACGCACATATGCTACCATATTTATCTTCATCTGTTCTCATTCATTTTAACACAAAGTTCTGATTATTTTTTAATCAAACTGATTTATAGTTTAGCCTAATAAGTTAATCATTTGCAGGGCTATGTAGGCTACCTTAAGATCTACAGATGTTGTTTTTCAATTGTTAAATATAATTATAAATGCAAAATATTGACATCTAATTTACAATCTTGAAAGACTATAATTAAAAATAAGGAATTGTTGCAATTAAATTAATTTGACATTGGTTATAACTGTGCACACAAAAGTCTGAGTCTCGCAGTAGCCTATTGCTCAGGCTGCACTGCAGTGTCTATTCACAGGCGCGATCCCACTACTGATCGGCACGGGGACTTTGACCTGCTCCGTCTCCGACCTGGGCCGGTTCACCCCTCCTTAGACGACCTGGTGGTCCCGGGCTCCCCCAGGAGCACCATATCGATACCGAACTTAGTGTGGACACCCGATCGACATAGTCCACTGCAGCCCAGAACCCCTGAGCTCAAGCGATCCTCCAGCCTCAGCCTCCCAGTATCTTGGATTACAGGCGCGCGCCACTGCACCCGGCGAGAGCTGCGAGAATCAGCGCTGATACTGAATCTAGTGGCTCACAGCGACATCTAGTGCATGAAAACAGATGATTAGGTTACAATAAGGCAGGGTGAATTAAAGCTTTTTATAATCTCCTTGGTAGCTTTTTTATTTTTTAAGTTTTTCTCTTTTTTCATAATAGTCAGGTCCGAATCTTCAAGATTGTGTAACCCTGTAGGCATTTTTGAGGAAAAGTTGTTATACCACATTTTTAGAAAGTTCAATGTCTCCTGAATAAGGATCCACCGTATAACATTGAAATAAGGGTCCCATTTTCTTGTAATTGTTATCGAAACAATAGGTGCATTATTCACAGCCGAAACACTACAGGTGGATAGGGTAAAATTTTTAAGTTATAGATATCACCATAAAACCTTTCCAGTTTTTCACTTACATAGAGACAGACATTTTTTGTATTACAAGTTTTCTGAAATGTCATGTTTACATATGCAAATGAGGCATACCAGTGTGTGTATATATATATATATATATATATATATATATATAGAGAGAGAGAGAGAGAGAGAGAGAGGCGAGGAGACAGGGTTAGCCCGAAAGGGAGAACCACGTACTGGTATGCCTGCCCCTCGGATTATATATATATATATATATATATAATCCGAGGGGCAGGCATACCAGTACGTGGTTCTCCCTTTCGGGCTAGCCCTGTCTCCTTGCGTCTTCACGAAGGTTGTCGAGGCAGCCCTTGTTCCTCTCGATGACTGGCTGATCCTAGCTCACTCTCGAGACAAGGTTTGCGAACACAGGGACCTAGTGCTCCGGCATCTAGCTTGTCTGGGCCTTCGGGTCAACTGGGAGAAGAGCAAACACTGCCCCGTGCAGAGGATCTCTTTTCTCGGTATGGAAATCGACTCGGTCGCCATGTGCTCGCAGCTTACGAGCGAGCGTGCGCAGTCACTGCTGACTTGCCTTCGTCAGTTCGAGGACAAGAGTGCGGTTCCACTGAAACTATTTCAGAGGCTCCTGGGGCATATGGCATCCGCAGCCGCAGTAACGCCGCTCGGGTTGCTTCATATGAGACCGCTTCAGCTTTGGCTTCGTGATCAAGTCCCGAGGTGGGCATGGCAACACGGCACGCTCCGAGTCCCAGTGACTTCGACCTGCCGTCAGACCTTCACCCCGTGGACGAACCTCAGTTTTCTAAGGGCTGGAGTGCCCATAGAACGAGTTTCCTGGCATTATGTTGTATCAACAGATGCCTCCACAATGGGCTGGGGTGCCATGTGCAATGGACATTCTGCCGCGGGCTCCAGGACAAGACCCCAGCGCCTTTGGCATGTCAATTGCCTCGAGTTGCAGGCTGTACGTCTCGCCCCGCACCTCTTCTGTGCGTTGCTCAGGGGTCAGCACGTATTAGTCCGATCAGACAATACCACGACAGTAGCGTACATCAACCGACAAGGTGGTCTGTGCTCCCGCCGTATGTCGCAACTCGCCCGCCACCTCCTCACATAGAGTCAGAAGCATCTGAGGTCGCTTCGAGCCATTTATATCACGGGAGACCTGAACCGGTTCAGCTGATTTGGGATCAGTTCGGGGACGCACAGGTAGATCTGTTTGCCTCCCACGACTCGTCCCACAGCGACCAGTTTTATTCTCTGACCGAGGGCACGCTCGGCACGGATGCACTGGTGCACAGCTGGCCGTGGGGCCTCTGCAAGTATGCGTTTCCCCCAGTGAGCCTTCTTGCGCAAGATCAGGGAGGAAGAGGAGCAGGTAATTTTGGTTCCCGCCTATTGGCACAACCGCACCTGGTTCCCAGAACTAGTACTCATCGCGACAGCACCTCCCAAATTCTATCCAATTCCTCTGAGAAAGAACCTGCTTTCTCAGGGACGGGGCACCCTATGGCACCCTCGTCCCGAACTTTGAAACCTCCATGTGTGGTTCCTGGACGGGACGAGGCAGGTTTGAGTACCCCACCACCAGCGGTGGTGGCTACCATCACTTATGCTAGGGCATCAACCACGAGACATGCCTATGCGTTGAAGTGGAACCTCTTCATCAACTGGTGTTCTTCTAAACTTCAAGAACCCACGAAAGAGGATCAATGTCGTGCTTTCCTTCCTGCAAGAAGGGTTGGAGCGAACGCTGTCTCCCTCCACCCTGAATGTGTATGGTGCCGCCATTGCCGCACATCACGACGCAGTTGAAGGTAAGTCCATTGGAAAGCACGACCTGATCATCAGGTTCCTGAGGGGAGTGAGGAGACTGAATCCTCCTCGCCCTCCTCTCATACCCTTTTGGGACTTCTCAGTGGTTTTAACTGCTCTGCAGAGTGTGCTCCCTTTGAGCCTCTGCAATCAGTGGAGCTTAAGTTCCTGTCAATGAAGACAGTGCTCCTGGTTGCATTGGCCTCCATCAAGAGGGTTGGGGACCTGCAGGCAATTTCGGTTGACGAAGCGTGCCTGGAATTTGGACCGGCTAACTCTTACGTGATCCTGAGACCCCGGCCTGGATATGTGCCCAAGGTTCCCACCACACCCTTTCAAGACCAGGTGGTAAACCTGCAAGCCCTGCCCTCGGAGGAGGCAGACCCAGCCTTGGCACTGCTCTGTCCAGTACGCGCCCTCCGTGCTTACGTAGACAGAACGCAGTGTTTCAGGACTTCAGACCAGCTCTTTGTCTGTCATGGTAGACGCCATTACTTACCAGCAGCAAGGTTGACCATGCCCCCTTGGAGTGGCATCCTCTTGGGCTCTAGCGCATGGCGCCTCGCTAACAGACATCTGTAGAGCTGCAGGCTGGGCGACACCTAACACGGCCTCTGGGCGACCCCCACGTGTGTATTCCACTGTAAGCCTCTCTGAGCATGTGTCTTTCCCTCGGCAAGCCACCTTGCCACCCCTGGGTTTGAAATATTCCAACTGTGGCTGGACACCTCAGTGATTCTCAATATGCAGCCCCCTGGGGTCATGTGTATTCCAAGTCCCCCCCCTTCGGGCTGGGCATAATTGCATATTTCCACTGATATATGCTTCCCAGTGTACCTTGGCATAATTCCAGCAGCCATTAAAAACTGTCCCTTTCATGTTAATGTTGTTTTTTCATTGTTTACATGTTTAAATATTCTGAGAATGCATAGTTTAGTTCTAATGTTTAAAGTTTAAACTGCAATAAATGCATTAAAAAGCACCTAAAAATCATATACTTGAAGTACTTTTCCTCAAAAATGCCTACTGCATCTTATCCAGGGCTATTTATCTATATTGGGACTCGACTATAATTATTTGTTTACAAATGCATGCTTCAAGTTGATTCAGCACAACACAAAAACACACACAAAACACTAATGATTATGATGACACTTGCAAAACAGAGAGAAAAGACTAAATTCTATTAGAACAATTACCCAATACCGCTGTTACCAGTCAAATTAAATCATTAAATGAAAATCCATCTTTGCAGTGACACAGAAGTGGCATCAGATCTGGCATTAATATATTTTCACTGCATTTACAATTGCATAAATAAAGCTATGAGATCGTTAAAATTAGAAATCAAGGGAAAATTACTTTTAGTATATGTCCAGATAGAAACTGTTATTTACTATATCACAAAACTGTTGTTTATAGCCTAGGCTATATTTTATAATCAAATAAATGCAGGCTGGGTGAGCTTAAGGGACTTATTTAAAAAATATTTAATAATCCAACTGACACACACACACACAAGTTTCAAGTTTTGAAAAATACAACAACAAACAGTAATGTTGTTCAATATTATAACAATTGAATTTATAATTACATAGGATTTATGTAACGGTTCATAAAATTCACGGTTCGGTTCAATCGCTGTCTGTTGCATTGAGACTCTGGTATGGCTTTATTTTGAAATTCTCGTCAGCAAAATAGAGGGAAAACAAACAATATTGACAATATTGTTTATAAAATGTAACTCACAATGTTAATTTATTGCTAATTTAACTGTTCCGTTTCCGTTCGCCTTACATACTTAATAATCGTAGTGTGGTACCCATGAAAAATGAGTACACAATATGATTGTATGAATATATATATATGTATATATTAATATTTCCCTTCTATACCTTTTCATATGGACATTCATGAAGGACTTTTTTTTTATTTACATTTTGCACGGACACTTAGAACAGAGACTTTTATTTTGACACGGGATCGCGCTTACCGGCTATCTCTGCAGCCTCCGCTCATACTATACAGAGGAGCTGGCAGAGAACAGACGCGATTCCCGACTCTCTTCTTCCTTTCCTGTATTTTCAGGTACATAGTACAAATGTTCGGGGAAAACTTGTCAAAATAGGGTAACATCCATTTAATTGCAATGTACGGTGAGGGCTGGTTGTGAGAATTTTATAACTTAGTTAACTTACATGTGTGATTTCAAAAAGTGTTGTGTGGGTCATACTTGATACTGTGGTAAAAACTGCTGTAAATACTTCTGTGAATGAAATATTTGAGTCTAACATGTTTATTCAGTGTCTAGGATCAAAATGTTCCATTGGGTTATGTGTAAAAGTTAATCGGTTTTGTTAAATGTTATGTGCAAAGCTCACTCTGAACTCGCGCTTGGCGCGCTTGATGGTCACGTGACCAGTTCATGCAGAAGTGTGGAATGGCGGCCTGAATAGCTGTTCATGTATTGAAATGTTGATTTTTGACAAACTAACGGTGAAACAAATGTCACAAATGCTTTAAGAGTTGAAACAGACTTAAAATATGCACTTAGGTGAATAATCAAAGTAATAACTTGCTAGATTTGACTGTTGACCCATGAGAAAGTATGAAAAAGGGGTTGTTGTATGTTCAAACAGGTTAAATGAGAAAAAGACAAACAATGAAAAGAGATTATAGGAGTTTATTTTTGTGGTTTAAGAAACTGGTGAATGTTGGAGATTGATTTGTTGTCAATAAAGATACTATACAGAGGAGCTGGCAGAGAACAGACGCGATTCCCGACTCTCTTCTTCCTTTCCTGTATTTTCAGTAATTTGTCTGCTGGGTCTCCGGAGGCGGGATTCTTGGGGGCTCGTCCGGGATCCACTCCAGGTGACGCTGGGAGGCGGATCCAAAGATTTCCAGGACCGTGGGACCAGGCGGCGTTGGGGCTAGAGGCCGGCGGCTGCTACATCCACGGACAACGAGGCAACAAGGCGTGTACCAGGTGATCTGCTGGTGGCTGTCTTTTCATCCTGAGGTTGAGGCTACAACGGGAGTGCCGACATAGCGACATAATGGCGGGTCGTGCAAGGAAACAGCTGTTGTGGGACGTAAAGAGAGATTTAATCACTTTACCTGCTGACGAACTGTTCCGCATTGCCAAGGGTATCGGGCCAGTACCTGGACACCACACAAGTGAACTGGATCTGGAGGATAGTGAGGTTTGTTTCAGGTATATTGACGACTACATGTCCAGTGAACCTTTGCTTGAGGCTGAGGACCAAGGGATGAGCGAACTGTTGACATTACAAGATACTGTAAAATCAGCAAAACAGATTGGCGCTGCTGTATCTACACCTGATGTTGATATAAACACTCACTTTGCACATGTGTTACATCCATCCACCACTGGTGACACTTACATGACTCCACCTCATGTGGCATCTGACTCAGGGGTTGTTAAGGGGGCTGAATCTGAAACAAATACAAACATACATAAAATGCTTGCAGAATATGAAGATATAAGTAGAAAAATCCACCAGTACATGACACTTACCCAGAATACTGACTCGACTCACACTGTAGCGCAGGGAAACACCACTAAAACACACGCAAATCATACTGAGCGACCCAAACATGTAGCTCATGATTTTGCTTTTCCTACGGGGTTACAGTATATTCAGCCCCGTGAGTTTAAGATACACGGAGGTCAGATTGGGGACCACTCGTCAGACATCACGTATAACAACATGTGCAGGCAAATAGACAGTGGTCTGAAAGAGAACTTCAGCAATGCCGACATTGTCAGAGGGGTGCTGCGAATTATCAAGCCAGGCATTTTTAAAGATATGCTAATGAACAAGGACGATATGACTGTAGCTGAGTTAAAAGGTTTCCTACAATCACACTTGGGGGATCGAAATAGCACCGAGCTGTTCCAAGAACTAATGTGCACCAAACAGAGTGAGCATGAAACCCCTCAGCAATTCCTGTACAGAGTAATGGGGTTGAAACATAAGATACTTTTCGCAGCAAGACAAGCTGATTCAGAGAGAAAGTATAATGCAACCACCGTGCAGGACGTGTTTTTACATACAGTTGTAGCCACAACGACATCTGCTTTTCGCATTAAGTAGATCATGTGATGGCAAAACACATGGTCTTTGTGTTTGCTGGTTAATAATTGCCCCACGAGGACCAATTTGCCAGCGCCAGTTTGGCTGGTACACCCATGTGACTCGTATCCCCCGACTTTACAACCTCATGACCCACGCACACACACACACTCACCCCCACACACACAAAACCTCCTTGAGTACAATTTCAGGTAGAGATATGGCTCTTGAGTGTATACCTGCTGATATGTATTTGTGATTAACTTTGAGTAATAATAGAAGTGTGGTTTGCTAGAATATAGGTTGGAATCCTATAGACTTATGTTCCTTGAAAGGAATTCCTCAGTCGTGTCCTGTTGTAATCCTCCCCCAGACCATAAAACTTTGACCCAGAGCTGCATCTCATCCAGTTCCTGCAAGCCCACATTCCATACACTTCCACATAGTACATTACCAAAATGTTGATATGTATTCCTATGTTTCTCAAGTGTCTTCACATGCCGTAATGGAAACACTGACAATTTTATTGTATGTTTAATCAAGCTTTATTTGTGTGTAATGATGCATATGAACGTAACGTTATGTGTGTCCAAAGTCTACCTGTAATTCTTGGTATCTGTCTGACCGTCCTGTTTTAATTCAATCAGTCCCACCTAAGTTATATAAGTAACATCTTTAGTTCAGTATGTATAATCCTAAGATGAAATATGAATTATTTCGTTCAGGAGACATATGGTGAAAGTAGGCGTTTTCTCCTTCACACAAAGAGAATTCTCCCGCCTCAGAAAAGACAATCTGATTCGCTGTCGTTCCAAGAGAAGGCGTAAACAGATGTTTGCTTAAAAGGAAGAAACCCCCTCATCACACTCTCTTCCTCTTCCTGCCCCTTTCCGGATCTCTCTTCATCCTCTTCTCCACGGCTCCAAGAAACATCTGAAAGGCTCCGGCCTTCTCCTCGCTCGAACACATGTTCGAGCCATAGCAGCCGTTCTTTGCAACTAAGTTATATCTTGCCTCTTCCTTCACGGAAGACGAAGACGAACTTTCTCGGTAACGCTACATTTCAGTGAGCCTTTTCAAGCTTCGCGCGACACCGGAAGACGCAGCAGAACAGGACACGCGTACGCGTACGCGCGCGCCCCCTCTTCTTCAGCCAGACCCGAAAGAGCACAGAAACTTGCAAGTAGGCTACATTGTCTGATAAAAGCTGTTTTCCCGGTGTCTCGTGAACCTAGGTTTCTGTATGTAATAATTACTAGCTTTTCCCTTCTCTATATTTCTTTCTTGCTTTCTTTATTTCATTTCATTCTGATCACTTATGTTATTATTGTTTAAATGTTTGTTTGTTTATTGTTTGCATTTTTACATACGTTTTATATTCGTAGCTCATATAATCTAGTTACACTTATTAAAATCCATTTATACTTTTCACTGCCTCTGTGTTTGAAGAATCCACTTTTTATGAAGTCAATGAAATCAAAGATCTTATTTAAGCTACAAGCTCGATATTAAACTACATTCAGTAGTTTTAATTTATAAACTCAGAAAGTTGGGTGTCCGTGGCCAGGACATGAAACTCTCTGGAAGTTTGTGAATGCCTCTTCTTGACTGTAATGATTTTACATTTGTTTCGCTGGACGAATTAAACGTTGGTCAGATAGTTATAGAACAAGGTAAGCTCGATAATTGATAAAATAAATGTACATGCGACTTATGAATTATGACCATGAGTCATAAATATTAATATTCCCAAGATTCCCCATATTCTTGAGCTAATTCATATTTACCACAGTGTACCAGGGCCTGAGTCACCGATGTAAAGACATTCGCAGCGAACTGAAGCCGCTGCTTGCTGACAGTAACGTGACTGATGATGCAATCCTCCGACATGTAATGAAGGTCACAAGCGACGAAAATGAGAGGCTGCGACGGTTGGGGCCACCAACCAGAACAAAACAGTCCACAGCGAGTAGTGCCCAAGTCCATAGTGAGCCTGACAGTGATGTGGGAGGAAGGACAGAGGCTGCTGTAAAGAAAAGCCAGAACGACCCAATCAAACAACTGACTGCAAGGATCGACGCTCTAACCAACATGGTCGATACACTACAACACTCCATGGCAGCACAGGTCGAGAGGGGCTGCCACTGCTGCACCAGTCATCCAGTCTCCCAAAGAGTGAGCCGGTCACGTTGTTGTCCACAGTGTACAAGAGAAGGGCGACAGGACTGTCCACATTGCTTCATTTGTGGTGAGGAAGGGCACCGGGCAGCTGGGTGTTCGAGACGACCTCCGCGGCAGGGAAACGAGAACCGGCCACTGCAGAGGGGCAACCAGTGTCCGCGGAGCGAATGTCCCACACTTATGCAACCTGCTCAGAGTTGAGCAGGCCCGGACACACCAATCAGAGACAAAAAGACAAATCGACAGACACAAAAGTGGTGCATAGGAGCCCAGGAGCCAATGTTCTGGATCCCTGCCAGAAAAAGAATGACACAATAATTAAGCTAATTGGAAGCAAAGCATTAACCCAGTGCAACTTAAATGGACTCACTGTGAGAGCACTACTTGATACAGGTGCACAGGTCAGCATAGTGGATCGCATGTGGAAGGATAAATACCTACCCAATACTGAGGGGAGGCCACTGCGAGACTTACTGGGATGTGAAAATGACTTGGAGGTCTATGCTGTGAATGGGAATCCAATTCCATTCGATGGATGGACAATCATTACAGTTAACTTGCTAGGAAATGAGGACCCCAACCTGTCCATCAATGTCCCATTCCTAGTGAGCAAGATGCCGATTGAGAGACCACTTCTGGGCTTCAATGTAGTAGAGGAACTGATTCAGGGACAGCCTGAATGACTCATGCCAACACTTGCCACGCTACTAGCTGGAGCCATTAATGTTCCTAGCGAGAAGGCACAGACCCTAGTCGAGATGATACGGACAGCAGATGAAGATGAGGAAGGTGGCCGTTTAAAGGTCGGCCAAAGAGGAGTCATCATTCCGGCAGGACAGGTCGCCTGGGTTCAATGTCGAGTTTCACCAAAGTTAGCACAGATGGACTCTGTAGTCTTGTTTGAACCACAAGAGGATAATGCCCGCTTAAGACATTTGGATATTGGGGAGGGACTCTTGGAGGCACCAAAACAACGTAATTCATGCGTCTCCATACCCATTGGGAATAACACAGGATGTGACGTAACTCTAGAGCAGGGTACGCTCCTCGGAACACTGCAGCGGGTAGAGGAAATAGTTGATTCTGGACGAACAAGTGGAGCAAGGCAGATGGCGAGGGTCCAGACTGCAGCGACTCAAGAGGGAGGGATGAACACAGCCGTGTGGTATCCTCCTGTTGACTTAGGACATCTGAGTGAGAGCCAACGTGAAGTCGTACAGAAGATGTTATATGAGGAGTCTGGCGCCTTCAGTAAGGGCGACGACGACATCGGACGTATCCCCAGTCTGCAGATGGCAATAATCCTTCAGGATGACATCCCTGTTCAGAGGGCGTATTCGGCAGTACCAAAACCCCTGTTCAGTGAAGTAAAAAGCTATATACAAGATCTCCTGGCTAAAGGATGGATTGTCAAGTCCAAGTCGCCATACGCCGCTCCAGTGGTTTGTGTTAGGAAAAAGGATGGCAAACTCCGGCTTTGCGTGGACTACCGTCTCCTGAATAAGAAGACTATACCTGACCGACACCCGTTGCCCAGGATACAGGAGTTAATTGACACACTGGGGGGATATTCCTGGTTCAGCATCTTAGACCAGGGTAAGGCGTACCACCAGGGCTTTATCGCTGAGGGTTGCAGACATATGACAGCATTCACGACACCTTGGGGGCTGTATGAGTGGGTCCGTATCCCTTTCGGCCTGTCAAACGCACCTGCTGCTTTTCAACGTAGCATGGAGGAGATGCTTGACTCATTAAGGGATGAGTGCTGCATACCATACCTAGATGATGTCCTGTGTTACGCAAAGTCCTTTGAGGAACATGTCGAGAGCCTAAGGAGAGTGTTAAAAGCCCTTCAGCGCCACGGGGTTAAGTTAAAACCTGAAAAATGTAAGCTGATTCCTAAAGAGGTCAGGTACGTGGGGCGTCTGGTGTCGGCTGAAGGGGTGCGGGTAGATCCAAAGGACCTGGAAGCTGTCCGGTCTCTCACACGCAGGATCCCTCAGACGGTGGGGGATATACGAAGGTTATTGGGGTTTCTCAGCTACTATCGAACATTCATCCAGGATTTCTCCAGAGTCGCAAGACCCCTGTATGAATTGCTGCAGAGAAAGCCAGGGACTGAGCAGGATGTACACAGCCGAAGAAAAACTAAAGGGCCACAAGTTCCCTCAAAGACTCCAGTGGAATGGAACCGAGCCCATCAGCAGACTCTAGAGAGACTAATTAATATGCTTGAGGAACCACCAGTTCTGGCATATCCAGACTTCAATCAACCCTTTACACTCCATACCGACGCATCGGAAGAGGGTTTGGGGGCTATCCTGTACCAGCGACAGGAGGGAAAGTTGAGGGTCATCGGGTATGGATCCAGGACACTGACGATAGCTGAGAAGAACTATCGATTACACAGCGGAAAACTCGAGTTCCTTGCTTTGAAGTGGGCGGTATGCGAAAAATTCAGCGACTATCTATTCTACGCCTCACACTTCACAGCGTACACTGACAACAACCCACTGACGTACGTGATGGGCACAGCAAAGCTGAATGCGGTGGGCTATCGCTGGGTCGGGGAGCTATCCGACTTCCGGTTTGACATCAAATACCGGCCAGGCAGGGTTAACATCGATGCAGACACTCTGTCCCGTCTCCCCCTGGACATTGAAGCATTTGAGTCAGAGTGCACAAAACAGTTGCCTACCAGTGTAGTACGAGCAGCCTGGGAGGGTAGTCGCGTATCAGAAGATAAGGATGTGGCATGGATCGCTGCATTGTACCTGTCTACGGGGGGAGAGGAACTACAGCCATTTACCACTTGGTTACCGACAATTGGACTGGAAGAGCTGGTTACCGCCCAAAAAGAGGACCCAGTGATTTCACAAGTAAGACAGTGGAAAGTCGATGGGGTCATACCAACTGAGGAAATGAGACGAAGCATGACAGGAACCAGCAGAAAGCTCATGTACGAGTGGAAAAATCTGTATCTGGAACGGGGACTTCTCTACCGAAGGGCAAGGGAAAGAACACAACTAGTCCTACCAAACATGTATAAGAAGTTGGCCCTCGAGCACCTCCACGACCGGATGGGACATGTGGGTACGGAGAGAGTACTCAGCTTGGCAAGGGATCGATTCTACTGGCCGTACATGACGAATGAGATAGAGGGGTACGTGACCAGGAGGTGCCCATGCATAAAGCAGAAGAAACCCACCGCACACGTCCGAGCACCTATGGGCAATATCACAACGCACTCACCTATGGAGCTGGTGTGTATAGACTACCTCCACTTGGAGCCGAGCGAGGAGGATATGAGTATATCTTAGTGGTCATGGACCATTTCACCAGGTTCGCCCAAGCCTACCCAACAAAAAACAAGTCAGGGCGGACTGCAGCAGAACGCTTGTTCCAGGACTACATCCCACGTTTTGGATACCCGGCCAAATTGCATCACAATCAAGGCCGTGAATTCGAAAACGAACTGTTCCGGAACCTCAGACAACTGGCTGGCATCGGTCACTCCCGCACTACCCCGTACCACCCCCAAGGGAACCCAGTGGAAAGGCTCAACCGGACCCTCTTGCAGATGCTGAGGACACTAACAGACAGGGAAAAGGAGAGATGGAAGGACTACTTACCTCAAGTGGTGCACGCTTACAACTGTACACGGCATGAGTCCACAGGGTATTCTCCCTTTTACCTGTTGTATGGACGGCATCCTCACCTTCCAGTGGATCTGATCTTTGGCCTGGTGGAGCAAGAGGAAGAAACAACACCAAACGGGTATGCGGAGCAGTGGGCACACAGAATGACTGAAGCATACAAAATTGCGGAAAGTCACAGCCGTCAGGCAAGCGCGAGAGGGAAAGAGCAGTATGACCGGAAAGTGAGAGGAGTTGTGCTGAAGGCAGGGGATCGAGTACTTGTCAGGAACCTCAGGGAGCGAGGAGGCCCAGGAAAGTTGCGATCCTACTGGGAGAAAGCAGTATATGTGGTAAAGGAACAATTGACCGACAACCCCATATACGTGGTATACCCTGAGAATGGTGATAGCAGAAAAACCAGGACGCTGCATCGAAACCTGTTGTTACTGGTGAATGACTTACCGGTGGAAGCTCCAGCAATGACACCTAGATCCATGCGGCCTGAAAGACAGAGAAAGACAGTTAGACAAACAGTCAACAAAGAGAACGTCGAAGACGGTGATCTGACAGACTCGGATGCCGAGAGTAGAGTAGGAGGATACTGGTTGAGAGCTCCAGTCATCTGGCCGATAGTGGGGAACAACCAACTCCCAGAACGAGCACCTGTAAGGGAAAACATTCGGTTAGTAGCTACAGATACCTACCTTGATGACGCTACATGTCCAGACAATGCTGATGAAGAACACTGTACGAATCCAGAAAGTGAGTCTGAAGACATAGATGGAGCCGAGGATCTAAGGATCTAAGGATGGAAGGAGAAACCAGTGTGAGAAAGTCAGCCAGGGAGCGGAGGCCAAAACAGATTTATACATATGACATGTTGGGCCAGCCTGCAATCCACCCTTACCCCACACTGAACTCAGTTACTGCCTACCCCATTCCACACATGCCTGTTTGGGGTTCACCTAATTACACCACACCTATCACATACCCTCACTTATACTTACCTCCAATACACACACCTTATGGGGTTGCTACTGCTGTCTATTAAGAGTGGTTGATTATGGGATTTTGCATTTCCTTTTGCCAGGGAGAGTGTGGTACCCATGAAAAATGAGTACACAATATGATTGTATGAATATATATATATATATGTATATATTAATATTTCCCTTCTATACCTTTTCATATGGACATTCATGAAGGACTTTTTTTTTATTTACATTTTGCACGGACACTTAGAACAGAGACTTTTATTTTGACACGGGATCGCGCTTACGGGCTATCTCTGCAGCCTCCGCTCATACTATACAGAGGAGCTGGCAGAGAACAGACGCGATTCCCGACTCTCTTCTTCCTTTCCTGTATTTTCAGGTACATAGTACAAATGTTCGGGGAAAACTTGTCAAAATAGGGTAACATCCATTTAATTGCAATGTACGGTGAGGGCTGGTTGTGAGAATTTTATAACTTAGTTACATGTGTGATTTCAAAAAGTGTTGTGTGGGTCATACTTGATACTGTGGTAAAAACTGCTGTAAATACTTCTGTGAATGAAATATTTGAGTCTAACATGTTTATTCAGTGTCTCAGATCAAAATGTTCCATTGGGTTATGTGTAAAAGTTAATCGGTTTTGTTAAATGTTATGTGCAAAGCTCACTCTGAACTCGCGCTTGGCGCTCTTGATGGTCACGTGACCAGTTCATGCAGAAGTGTGGAATGGCGGCCTGAATAGCTGTTCATGCATTGAAATGTTGATTTTTGACAAACTAACGGTGAAACACATGTCACAAATGCTTTAAGAGTTGAAACAGACTTAAAATATGCACTTAGGTGAATAATCAAAGTAATAACTTGCTAGATTTGACTGTTGACCCATGAGAAAGTATGAAAAAGGGGTTGTTGTATGTTCAAACAGGTTAAATGAGAAAAAGACAAACAATGAAAAGAGATTATAGGAGTTTATTTTTGTGGTTTAAGAAACTGGTGAATGTTGGAGATTGATTTGTTGTCAATAAAGATACTATACAGAGGAGCTGGCAGAGAACAGACGCGATTCCCGACTCTCTTCTTCCTTTCCTGTATTTTCAGTAATTTGTCTGCTGGGTCTCCGGAGGCGGGGCCTGCAACAGTGACCTAAACATTACGTACGCCAATAGCAAAGTTTAGTAATCGCTACCAAGGAGTTTATAAAAAGCTTTAATTCACCCTTCCTTCCTTATCCTTACTTAAACTAGATGTCGCTGTGAGCCACGGGTGCAGTGGCGCGCGCCTGTAATCCAAGATACTGGGAGGCTGAGGCTGGAGGATAACTTGAGCTCAGGGGTTCTGGGCTGCAGTGGACTATGTCGATTGGGTGTCATCACTAAGTTCGGTATCGATATGGTGCTCCTGGGGGAGCCCGGGACCACCAGGTCGTTTAAGGAGGGGTGAACCGGCCCAGGTCGGAGATGGAGCAGGTCGAAGTCCCCGTTCCGATCAGTAGTGGGAGCGCACGAATAGACACTGCAGTGCAGCCTGAGCGATACAATGAGACTCAGTCTTTTATGTCCACAGTTACACCAGAGCCCGTCTACGGTCATATTAGACATTCTCTGGTTATACCCAGTGTCAAATAAATGTAATTACAACAATTCATTATTTTTAATTATAGGCTTTCAAGATTAATTAGATGTAGCCTATATTAATATTTAATTCAGGAATGTCCAAAATAGCCAAATTTAACTATACCTTCCATGTGCAAACTGCTAGAAAGCTAGCTAGCTAATGCTCACTTGAGGAATCTTTTTTTATTTTTTGTTCAAATATTTTGATTTTACCACCTAGTTATACTGCATTAAGTGTAAAACAAAGGATTTGATAGACAGAAATATGTTATTATAGTAATTATGATACTATATGCACCCTGGGGGGCGTTTTACTCCACCAGCTATTAAACAGCACACACACCCGAACCTGACTGCACATCACATTTTTTACTTTATTGATACTGCTTTTAATCGTAATGCAATGGACTGGTCAACGGGACATAAATAAAAGGGTTATTGGCCTGTTTACAGTGCCATATACAATAAAATAACCTTGCACAGTGACAGGAAATAGAAATGAACACAAAAAAAAAACTTACACAACACTGACGGTGGAGTTGCGTTCAGTAGAGCGGCTGTGGACACACACACACAATATGAAACTCTGCAGGTATGTTTTTTAAAAAAAAAACATGATTTTACATTATAAATAACACTTTTTAAGTGTTTCTTACAAATAAATGTCTAAATGCTAAAAATGAATAAATGTAAGGCAAGGCAAGGCAAGTTTATTTATATAGCACATTTCATACACAATGGTAATTCAAAGTGCTTTACACAGAAGAAATTAAAATAATAAAAAGAAATAAGAATAATTAAAACAGTTTAGAAAAATAATATAAAATACAGTAGGCTACAGTAAAAACAGTCGGACGAACAGTGGCACAGTGCTTATTTAGTAAATGCATAGCAAAACATGTGTTTTGAGTCTGGATTTGAAAGTGACTACTGTAGGAGCACATCTGATCTCCTCTGGAAGCTGGTTCCAGCTGCGGCTGGCATAATAGCTAGAAGCGGACTCGCCATGCTTAGAGTGAACCCTTGGTACTTCTAGCTGATATGATCCTACTGATCTGAGTGATCTGTTGGGTTATATTCAGTGAGCATATCTGCAATGTATTGAGGTCCTATAGGCCATTGAAGGATTTATATACCAGTAATAATACTTTAAAATCAATCCTAAATCTAACTGGGAGTCAGTGTAAAGATCTGAGGACTGGTGTGATATTGATATTTTCTGGTTCTGCTCAGAATCCTGGCGGTAGCGTTCTGTATAGAGCTGGTAAGTCCCGCCCATCCGTAAAACCCCAAGTGGACCTCTAGGTAAAATCGTCAATGCAAGTGAATGGGAGAAAATAATTATTTTCTGGTCCCGTTTGAATTGTGCCGTGAATGTGAACATATGTTGTCTGTGAATTTTTTATATAATTTTTCATGTTACGAGTTTGACAGTATATGGTATGATTCTTCGGCTAGCAGTTGTGGAAAAGACATAAGGAGAAAGACTACATGTCGCCTATGTGACGTCACCCCATAAAGTTGACTTACCCGTGGTTTTCGCCAACCTCAACGATTCTGTCCTCTCCCTGAAAGAAGGCGGTGAAGTGCACCAAAGACACAGCCATGTTTAGCGGGATCCGTGAGCTAGTGTCCGTGTGCGAGTGGTGGTGACGTTTCAAACGCGTCGAAAGCAGCGAAGAGTTGTAGGCTAGTCCACAAAGTGCTCTCACACAAAGTCTAACCGTATCAAACTTCTACCCGCTAAATTGTAGCATTCTTTACACGAAAAATTATATTAAAAATTCACAGACAACATATGTTCACATTCATGGCACAATTCAAACGGAACCAGAAAATAATTATTTACTCCCATTCACTTGCATTGACGATTTTTCAACCTAGAGGTCCAGGGGGGTTAGCGGAAGGGGCGGGACTTACCAGCTCTATGAGCTGCAACTGTCTTATGGAGTTACTGAAACTAAGGTCTGACTCTAGTGACAAGACCTAATATGCAACAAAAATCCGCTTTCTCTCTCTCTCTCTCTCTTTGAATTTCCATACAGCAAATGATTCATTGACTTAACTAAGATCAGTTTAAATAAACATAATTAGATGTATATTACAATTAATAGATAAATTACCTTATGATAATTGCATTATGAAAGACAATTTATGAAAGTATGTGTAGATGGAAAACTTAATTTGATTAAACAGTTATTGCAGTGGCGTGCGATCCATATAAGCTGGGAATGCTCTGCATATACCCAAGCCATTTATGGACACGCTGATTAGTATTAACACTATAAATTACTATAAATTCCTTTGTTTCAGGTGTACCATAAAGCTTACATGATAAAATGTTAGTAATACGTATGTAACTCTCATGAATTTTTTTTTGCCAAACGACAGTAATTTTCTTTAAATCTGCCACTCAGTTCCGGGTAAGCTGATTCACAGCAGCTTTGTACACTCTTTTGTTATGGATCGTCATCACTGTCCCGCATTCTCATTAATTTGCTGGCATTTAGGGATTAAATGCGCAGGGAAAGCTGTTCGCTGATCACTCAAATGTGCTGCTGCTGCCAGATCTACATTAGCGAAAATTATATTGTGTTTGATACAAAACTAACTGTCCTATTTTCATAATATTTTATTATCTCCATAGGGACATTTATTTTTAACGGAAACTTATAAACTGTTAACCACATAGACAAAGTTTTCAAGACATAACTTTCATCTATAGCCTTTGCATAAGTTTATTTGTTAATCTTTTTCTTTTTTTTTATCAAACTGATTTATAGTTTAATAAATGAATAATTTGCTAGGCTATTGGATATGTATAGATTTTCAGAGTTTGTTTTTCGATTGTTAAATATATGTATTATTATATGCTAAATGCAGAGGCGGCCTTACCTATGTTTCACCCATGGGCGAGGCTAGCCCCTTTTTAGGGGTGCTTCAGCACCCCTAAAAAGGAGCTCAGCACCCCTAAAACTTGGAGTAAGAAATGTTGTTATTCTAAAAATATATACTGTATATATATTTTTTTGTCTTTGACAAGGTTAAACAATGTTCTTCATCTTCAGTCGGCAGCAGCGCCAAGCAGAGCGCAGGTCAGAAACAGAGGCGCGCGTGTGTGTGCGTGTTTGTACATCTGAGCCTCATTGGTCTTTCACTTCTCGTCGGTGTCAGAATATTTGAGATGACCAATCAAATCAAAGTACGCGGGCTTTATGTTCACAGAAGCTGCTGAGCGCGAATTTTACATGGAATTTTAGTAGCACGACTGACGCTTCAGTTTACGGTCAAGTGCGAGTTAAGAAGATGTAAGTAGCTAAACTAAACATTTTATATTTGACAGTTTTTTAGGTCATAAATGTTAAACGAATTACAAAAATAATTAGAAAACTAATAAACTTTTGTCTAATTTCGACATTTTGAGCTGAAAATAGGCCTATATAACGTGTAATGTCATTGTGAGGGGACAAGAAACATTAACAAAGCCGTTTTCATAGGCACAAGATTAATAATGCATGTGTACATGTTGAGAATTAATATAATACAATTTGTAGCCTTCAGTAAATTAAAAAAGTTCAGCTTTAGGAGGGGAAGAGACAGGGCAAGATCAGGAGACTGAGAGAAAAAGACAGAGTGATGGAGATGAGGAGAGAGCAGGTTTTAAATCTATTTCTTATCCTTTTTTGGCCTTCAAACGTCTTGAAATGCACATATCAGAGAAATAAAAATGTTTAACCCAATAACAACCTCACATTTATGACCTCTTTGATTATAAAGCCCTGTCTACGGCCATGTATTAGGCCTAGATCAATAATGAATGTGTACATATTGTGAATGAATTTAATAAACTTAGTTACCTAGCTTTCCTGGTAGCTTTGTCTGAGAAAATGATTCATAAATCAACCTATCAGTTGACCCTATGTTTACTTTCTTCACTGACAGACAAAAATGAAAAGCCTATATCAGTCAAAGCTCAGCTTTAGGAGGGGAAAAGACAGAGCAAGATAAAAACAAAGAGAAAAAGAGTGTGATGCTGATGAAGTGTGGAAAATAAACAGCTGCCCGCACATGGTTTTAAAGCTATTGTCATCCAATTTTTTTGGCCTTCAAAACATCTTAAAATGCACATATGTAGATCCAGGCACGTGCACACATAGACATCAAAGGGGGCTTGAGCACCTGCCCTTTTTATTCCTGGAGAGAAAGGGCCCTTTTTTCTGGGGTGCTTTTTTTCTATTTTTGAAAAATAATATATATTCCTGTTTGCGCACAGCTTCCCTGTCAAACAAATATATTTATTTAATTAATTAATTAATAATAATTTAGCCGTAAATAAAATGACCCACATGATGACCTTTCACCTCATTCCTCACGCTGCACGCACATTTTTTTTTCTTTCGCGCAGCTATGCGCACTACCAGAGGATGTCTTCAAATCTGTGGCTGCTGGTAAGTGGCGTTTCATTCTCAGCGAAGTGATTTTGATGTTCGTTTACTTATTATTATTTTACAAGGACGACGTGAAGAGAGCATGCAGAGATGTTGTTTAAATTGCTGTGTGTAACGTTAGGCTATAGAAGTAACTGTTTTCCTGAATGCCATCAAGATTGAAACCGAGACTGATTTCATAGCAGGTCAATAAACAAATAGTTAAAATTAAGTCACTTACATTTTAGACGCAATGACTATTTTTGTTCTGTTTCAGCAGCGAAAATAGTTCCAAACAAAGATCACTGCAGAACCATCGCGAATCTCACAGCAACACTTGTTGCATTACTGAATGATTCAGCATTTTGAACGAATCGGTTGAGTCAAAGATTCAATTACCCATTCATAAACTGCCTCATTCTGAATAAATCAGCCGTTTGAATGAATCGTTTGAATGAATGACTCAATGACTCGCTCATTAAGACGGTCGCCTGCTGCCTCCTACTGGCGGTTTAGTTTTATAAAGTATCATTCTTTTAAACATTCCTTATTTGTATATTCAAAAATATTTAAAATAATCCAAATTAATACAGTTATAATTTTTCAATGTTAATTATTTAATTTGATTGGTAACAGCCGTGTCTTATTTTAATTGAATATATTGATCAAATTTGAGAATTTGAAATGAAAGATGGAGCATACATTTAATAAAATTAGTGGAAAAATGCCCTTTTTAAAAGGTACAAAAAATTTGTGTTTTCAAAGTGATGTAATGAAACATTGACAATTTAAGTTTGAAGGGAGAAAAGCCACTGTTTAGGCTATTAAGGAAATGTAATTTTGCCAAAAGAAGAACTTTTATTTTAAATAAATGTTCGTTTTAAATCAGCCTACTTCAGTGTGATATGTTACCATATTATCATGCTTAACACTGAGAATTTGAATAATTGTAATGTGATGATCAGATGCAGATATCTAAATCAAAGAATATGGGCGGTTTTGCGGGTGGATTATTTATTTTTAACAGTGGATTCGGGTGACTCAAAGTGCACCAAATTAATGAATTTATCTTTTTTATAATTCAAATTTTTTATTGTTCAACAGACAAAACTTAGGGGTACATCATCACATAGTTTAGTAATCACCTTCGCCATTACATACTCAGCCACATTAGTCACCATCAGTGGTTTATGTCCAAAACAAAAGCACATGTGAATGAGACAATTCAGAAATCCTATTCATTCACACCATTTTTATATGCTGCCAAAAATTATCCCATGTTTTTTTCATCTCTCCTTCATTATGCAGTCTCCCCAACATACTCTCATAGGAAGCAATTTCAATCATCCCATCAACCCAATCTTTAAGGTCTGGGGTTTTGGAACATTTCCAATTCCGTAAAATCATCCTGGCAGCTGTAATACAACCACTCTTGATAAGGGTAAATTTATTTTTTGTTATGTTAGGTATCACTGATTTATCTCCAAGAAGGCATAATCGTGGTTCCACAGGTAAATTAGACCCCATCCACTCTTCAAGTACCGCTAGAATTTTACTCCAGAATGGGCGAACTAAAGAACATTCCCAAATCATATGTAAATAGGTACCCTCTTCTTCATTACATTTCCAGCATAAATTATTCCTAGCTATCCCCATCCTGTAAAGCCTGGATGGCGTATAATAATATCTATGCACTATTTTGTACTGAATGAATTTCCCCCTAGCTTCCCGTATGTTTTTACCCACATTAGATAGGATGTACTGCCAGTCATTATCATGAATAGTAATCCCCAAATCCTTCTGCCATATTGTTTTCAGATTGTTACAGGTATCAGCAGTTACACTCATCATTGATTTGTAACACATAGAAGCAGTCTGAGCTTCACATGGCAACTTAAGATAATCATAAACAGGGTTATCACTTGCATTAAATTTGTTCTTGACACAATGTCTAATCTGCAGATACTTCCAAAAATTTCCTTGACCCTCAATCTTATATTTTTTCATTAATTCAGAGTATGACATAAAAATTTTGTTCTCATACAAATCACCAATTACAGTTACCCCTTTAAGCTGCCATTGTTTCCAAAATACCACTGCTTTACCTATACAAATTTCAGGGTTATTCCACACTGATGCATATGACTGTTTATAATGTGATGTCCTGCACACTTTATGAACTTTGCTCCAAACATGTCTTGAATGTACTGTCACTGGATTTGAGTCCCATTTAGCTCCAGAGCGTTGTGAAAGAATACTAATGGGGTGAAATGGTGAGGCCAGTTTCTGTTCTATCTTGATCCAGTCCAACTCAGAATCTGTCTCGTCCCAATGTTTAGCCAGTTTGGCCATTTCAAAAGATATATTATACATCCTCACATCAGGTAGCCCCAGGCCCCCTTTGTCTCTTGGGGAGGTCAACTTGCTCATTTTAATCCTCGGTCTTTTTCCTTCCCATAAAAAGTCCTTGATAACTTTGTCATATCTTTTAAAGATAGGGTCTGGAATGTTCACAGGTATCATCATAGATATATAATTAAACTGTGGAGCAATAACCATTTTAACAATATTTACTTTACCCCACAGAGAGAGTTTCAATTGTTCCCATTTATCCGCATTATTTTTTATCTTTGACAACAGTGGTTCATAATTCAACAGCATTATATCTTCCAAATTCTGCGTTAATTTGACCCCAAGATACTTCATACCTTTTGGGATCCATTTGAAGCCAAATTGGGTCACTGTATGGGAATGACATGTACTAGATATTGGCATAGCTTCAGACTTCTCCCAATTTATTTTGTACCCTGACACACTTGAATATAATTGGATAACACTCATTAATGGAGGTAAAGATTTGAGAGGATCACGAGATAACAACAAAATATCATCCGCATACAACATTAATTTATGTTCTATCCCCTCCTCTGCCCCCCTTACTCCCATAATGTTTGAGTCTGCCCTGATCATAATGGCTAGCGGTTCTAAGACTATTGTGAATAGCAATGGGGACAATGGGCATCCTTGACGGGTTCCTTTTGAAATTGTAAAAAATGAGGAAGTCATGCCATTAGTCATCACTGCCGCTCTAGGATCTTTATATAATAAACTAACCCAGGACCTAAAAATATGACCAAATCCAAAATTTGACAGGGCTGCAGCCAAAAAGTCCCACTCCACCCTGTCGAAAGCCTTTTCGGCGTCTAGGGATAAAGCTGCGATCGGAGTGCTTTCTGAGGAGTTTAGCCACATCAGATGAATTAGCCTTCTCATATTATCGGCTGATGACCTTTTTTTAATGAAACCCACTTGGTCCTTGTGAATTATACTTGGTAGAACCTTTTCTAGCCTTGAAGCTAAAATTTTTGCCAACACCTTGCAATCCACATTGATAAGACTTACTGGCCTAAAATTAGCCGGATCTGTCAAATCCCTATCTTTTTTAGGTATCAGTGTTATCAATGCTTCCATAAAAGTATTAGGCAATACCCCAGCATCAAATCCCTCTATATAGACTTCTGTTAGAATTGGGGCCACTATGTCAGCATACTTTCTATAATATTCAGCTGGAAAGCCGTCTACCCCCGGCGATTTGCCAGATTTCAAAGACATGATTGCCGTTTTAACCTCCTCTTGTGTAATGGGAAGGTCTAGAGACTCGGATTGCAATATATTTAATTTAGGTAACTCTATTTTAGAAAAAAATTGTTTCAGTTTTTCCCCATCTACACTACCTGAAGATGTATACAGATGTTTATAGAACTTCATAAAAACCTTGTTTATATCTTTTGTCAATGACACCATAGAGTTTCCTTTCCTAATTGCCGGAATAATATTAGCAGCATTTTGCTGTTTTAACTGTCTGGACAGGAGTTTGCCCGCTTTTTCACCTCCTTCATAAAACCTTGTTCGTAATCTAAATAGAGCATATTCTGCTTTTTTATTATAAATCTCATGCAATTGAAATTTGTATTTGCAAATATCCTGATATAAATCATTAGAGTAATGTTTAGCAAGCTCCTTTTCCAGTGTACAAATGGTTGCTTCCAAATTCTTAACCAAGTCTCTTCCTTCCTTTTTCTTTCTGGCTGCCTGTGCAATCAATTTCCCTCTAATGTATGCTTTTGAGGCCTCCCATACAGATGCCAACTTATCAGTGCTTCCTACATTCAATTCAAAAAAGGAGGTCAGATCATCAGCCAATAATGTGCCAAACTCCTCCTCTAGTAATAATGCAGTATTTAAACGCCATCTTCCCTTTCTACCAGCTTCTCCATTTAGAGCTATATCCAATTCCACAGTTGCATGATCTGATAATGCTATTGCTCCAATTTTACAATCTACTACCTGATCCGTAATTGAATTTGAAAGCAAGAAAAAATCTATCCTAGAGTGAGACTTATGGCAATGCGAAAAAAAAGTATATTCTCTTTCTGTTGGATTTACTAAGCGCCATATGTCCGTCAATCCAATATCTTCTGTTAACAAATGAAGAGCAGCTCTATCCCTTGGTATTGAGGGTCCCTGATATTTACTCTTATCTAGAACCCCATCCATGACCTGGTTAAAGTCCCCAGCCAAAATGGCTTGTCCTTCTTTGTCACCAAGAATTTTGTTTACTTTATTTATAAAACCCGGATCCGATTTATTTGGGGCGTATACATTGCATAATATCACTTTAACTCCATTAATGAGGGCTTCTATACATATAATCCTCCCAACATCGTCTTTAGTTTCCGTTAACATTACAAAATTCAGCTTCTTATTTATTAAAATCATAACCCCATTTTGTTTGCTTGTAAATGATGAATGAAATACATGTCCCACCCAGTCTCTTTTGAATTTGAGTGCTTCATTATCGGTTACATGACTCTCCTGCACAAAAGCAACATCCACTTGTTTATGTTTGAGATATGACAGGACCTTTTTTCTCTTAATAGGACTTCCACATCCGTTAATATTCCATGTTATAAACCTGATGCGACTACCTATGTATAATACAAATCAATCGCACATTATCGTGCGTGTAACCAAATGTGTTGAGTGACTGCCCCCTATTGGGGAATGGCGTAGTAAGCTGTAATGCACATTTATTTAAATTTGACAAACTGCAGTTGAACATTTCAAACCCCAAAACTATTTTCTGCAAAACTCTGTTGCTTAACAAAACATAACAAATTGTAACAAGCCCAAACCCAGACTTAATATCAGAAAAAAACAAAACCAAAAACAACAAAAAAGGCACAGTCATACCGAACATTGAAGACCGTACTCGTTCAAACACCTCGAGATTGCGGTCCGTGAGATGCCGAATCAGCTATCTAGTCTTCACTTGACTGTCAAAACTGTTCCGAGACAGCATAGTTATCCCGTCCATCCGCCCATTTGACCCATGATATGCTCCACTTTGGATATCTTGCAAGAATATTTGGTCCCGTCACTCTTTTGCCCCACAATGCTCTTTGATGAATTGCTCTGCATCCGTACTCGATGTAAACACTTTGTTCTTCCCTTGCCATGTGAAACGAAGTGAGGCTGGATATGCCAGCGTATATTTCACGTTAATGCTTCTCAGCATCCTCCGCGACGCGGTGAAATCCCTCCGTTTCCTGGCCAACTCTCTTGACATGTCGGGGAAAAACGAGATCCTACATCCCTCCCATTCCGTCATTCCTTTTTCATTAGCCGCTTGTAGCACTTTTTCTTTGGCTGAAGAACGCAGAAACTTAATCAGAATTATTCTTGGTGGTTGATCAGCACTGGGCCTGGGAGCGAGTGCGCGATGTGCCCTCTCAATCTCGAATTCTCCATCCGCATCAATACCCAGTCCCTCAGATAAGATTTTACACACGCACTTGATCAATCCACCTGCTTCCAACCCTTCTTTCAGACCGATCATCCTTACGTTGTTGCGGCGGCTCCTGTTTTCTAAATCCTCTATACGATTCCACATAACTTCCAGGCGTTTATCATGTCGCTCGCCATCACCGACGAGCTTCGAGGTGACGTCTTCCATATTGGAGATGCGGCCCTCCGCTTCGTCCAGCCTTTCTTGGATTGCACTCACCGAGTTTTTAACGTCAGTGACAACCTCTTTTATTGATGACACATCCGTCGCTACTACCTGCAGAGTAGTGTTCATTCTACTTATTTCGGATAATAAGTTTTCCATCTTTGAACCTTGATCTGTGGCCTGGTTTAATGTCGACTCGTGTGCCGGCGATGTCTGTCTGGTCGTCATGCGGCTCGTCGCTATCCCCTTAAAATACTTCGATGTAGAGGTCGACATTTGCGATCTACAGCACTTTTACGTTTTCCAAGTATTTTATCTTACCTATGGGCACTAGTTTTTGTAAAGATGTTGAGTGAATATGCTCGAATAAATTGAAAATATTGGTGGGCTTATGGAGCTACACAACTATGCTGCCATCTTCTTCGGCGGTCCCACGTGACTCCAATGAATTTATCTTTAAAATGTACAAAATTTTCTTCCGGGGGGGCATGCCCCCGGACCCCCCTAGAGGTACCGAGCTCCACCAACAAAAATAATGTGGGAAACACATTAGGCTATATGATGATCTACAAAAAAATACTAATTTAATTATCTTATTATTTAAATACATTATTAGGATTTTTACCACCTCCGCCTCTTTTTTTGAGGCTGTAAAAACCCTGTTACTGTATTTTGATCACAGCCCTATTTAAAGCCTTGTTCCATGTGCCCCCTTTTATACTTTGAGCACCTGCCCCTCCAGAGGTCTCTGCACGGCCCTGTGTAGATCAGAGAAATCAAAATTTTCTCGGGGGAGCATGCCCAACCCCCCTAAATACCTCGCATTTGGTACCTCAGTGATTATAAAACCCTGCCATATGCATGTTACTGGATGATTGAATGAAACTAGTTAATAATGCGCATTAGACCATAAACTAACTTTTTTTTTTTTAAATCATACCCTCATTGGGGGCTGAGCCCCCCTAAAATGAAAATCCTAGGATCGCCCCTGGTTTCACCCGTTTCAATTGAAACGGGCCCCGCCCTCCAAGGGGGCCCCCAACAGAACAGAAAAATCCCATTCATTTTCTCCCTAGGATATTTATTTTCAGACATAATGTCTAAAGTGGTCTCCAACAGAGAAGGGTCTGGCTGCAGACTGTGGGCGAGTGGAGCTCCACTCACAGACAGGAAATACGTCACCTCCACTTGGAAAATTCGCGGGGTTTTTACATTCCACATACTTCGCTGTGGGGAAATATAAGCGATTTTCTCCCTTTCTATTCAGGTATTAGTTCTAATGATTTTTTTTAAATATAATGTTGTATAATGTTTGTAGAGTGTGCAGGTGTGAGTATTATATCGATTGCTTGTTAATTTAAATGTTTTAAAGTTCTTTAGTTAAGAGATGCACGAACGCAAATCTCCATTTTGAGCAGTAATGGCGCGAGACCACAAGTTATTACGTTAGATAACATTTTAGTGTTGGTGTGTTGTATGAATGTTTGTATTTATTGTTTAATTCTGTTTATTTAGTGCTGATTGTTGATTCACGGGTATTGAGAAGTGTAAATGTGAAGAGAATTTGAGGAATCTAACGTTATGCATTTTCAGTTAAAACAATTAACCCCATTTTTTCGCATAGAAAAAAAAACCCTATACAAACTTAAATGGTTGTAATTCAAGAATGCTTTGGAATATAGACATATGGTTGGTCTTGTTTTTAAGAAGACATTTGCCAGATTATTGTAAAGTGAAATAAACTATGAAAGTGAAACAGAAAAAAAGTTATATAAGTTGAGTTGAGTTTATGAAAATATAGAATTTAAAAATATAATTATTTATATTTTATATAATATATATATATATATTACAAAATATATTTTACTCTAAAACTGCTAGAAAATTAAAGCCAACAATCTAAACAAGTTGTGTTCCAAATTTTATGTTGATATCTCCAAAAATGAGCTTTCAGTAAGATTTTATTTGAGCGCAGTACCAAACTTTTTCACTAGATGGACAGCCAGCTTCCTTACTGACCATATAAGGGCGTCTCCATTTTCATATATGTTTTGAGTGATCTGAACCATGTATTTCCATAATTTCATACAATTTATGAAGTATACATCCTATTCAGAAATAGTATGGGTGTTTTGGCAGTATTTGATTTGATTTCAACCTCTAATAAACATAAAAAGAGCACATATAGCTCGCTGCCGCTGCGTGTCACATCACAAATCGAGAATCCATAATATTTTTCTTTATATTCTTTACACAGGGCTTAAAGTATTCCGGCACCGTGCCGGATCTCCGGCGTGCGGCCGTGAGGGAGAAAAAAAATTAAAAAATTTTGAAACTTGCATGCGGTTCAATATTTTCGAGTCAATGGATTTCACCTATCAATCATATGAAAGGAACGCAGCTCTTGCTAACGTTGCAAGCCTATCAGAAGCAGAGCAGGGCGGGGCCTGGCAACACAGTGTGGTTGAGATTTATACGTCACGTTAGCGTTGTCGGGGAAAGGAGCGCTAGTTCATGAAGCTTGGGGATGATGTCCTACCCACGGGCGTAATTTCCTATGGGGACACTTTCCAAAATCCCATTGTCCCCCCCACCCCCACTCAAATTAGTTTGTTATGATGTTTAACCGCACGCCGTCATTGCCACAGAGGAGCAGGACCGAGCCTGTGTAAAATAGCTCACTGAATGTTCTAATGAGCAAGTAGCGGTTGCAGCACAGACAGCGATGAAACGGCAGAAACTACAACAGGTGACTTTAATGTCATCATGGATGAAAAGAAAGAAAGGAGATGTGAGTTGGTTCAGTAAATTAGTTCAGGTCAGGATAATCATATTTTCTGTACACCTGTTGATAACTGAGCTAACGTTAACATACACTGCTGCTTGGTAACTTCAGACTTGGCTAAATTTTTAATTTTAATATTTAATTAAATATTCTGTGTAGCTTACAAAAAAAAAAAAAAAAAAACATTCTGTGTAGGCCTACCATGAAAACGAGTCCACTTTAAACCGCAGCATTTTCTGTCAGCAATGTATGACAAGTAGCCTAGTGCTGTCATAAACGCATGCGATTCATTTGTCCAGCTTTAATGTTAAAATATTTATCGCAGCGTCCGTCTTTCTGTCATCCTTTGGATTATATGATCATGCTCCTTCACGCAAATGTTTTAAACCAGGGGTGTCAAACTCATTTTCACTGAGGGCCACTTCAGCATTATGGCTGCCCTCAAAGGGCCGGTTGTAACTGTAAGACTTTTAAAATGTTAATATATTGTCTGTTTATTTGATTGTTACTTATTTAAGTTACAAATATTGTATATGCATTTGCAGGGGTGTTTCTAGGTTTTAAAAACATAAGGGGATGAGCCCGAAACATGAGGGGCTGGGTAATAATGATTTGATACAGAGAATAATGTATTATTGTATATGCAGGGGTAAACTGGCTCAAAAATTATACTATAGCCACACCAGCACACATTACCACACAGACACACTCATTCAAATGTAAGGTAGTTAGGGGGGTTCGGGGACATGCTCCCCTGAGAAAATTTGGATTTCTCGGACCTACATATGTGCATTTTAAGGTGTTTAAAGGCCAAAAATTTGGATAACAATAGCTTTAAAAGCATGTCAGTGGGCAGTAGCATACATTATTTGTCAAGATAACAGATTCTTAAAAATGAGAATGAGGATAAATATTGCAATGAATGATCCACACTACAAAATGGAAATGCAGAATGTTTCTGCTTATTGTTGACAATACACAATCACATATTCAAAACAAGAATGGCCTTAAATAAGAAATCTTTCAAGGATTATTTTGCATAGATGTTACATTTCAATCAAAACCCAGTGCAATCTTTTTGTGTCCAGAGGCAAATTTGCACTTTATATTACCATTATAGATTGGTTTCAGCTACTTGTTTCTTTCCTGAGTTAATCAATGTTTTTGGCACTAATCAGTTTAAAGTTCAATTGTTCACTCATAAAGACAGTCACTTGTCGCCACCTACTGGCTTAATGATGCAAGTGGCACAAACACAGACAAGCGGAGTGATACAAATGGTGAATAATACTGGTACATATTATATTAAATATTATGTAATATATTTAATATATTTAAATAAATATATTATTATATTAAAATAATATAAAATATCAATATATTATTCTTCAATCAGTTCTATGCAGCAGAATCAGATTTAACAGATTTATTTTTTGACCAATTGTCAAAATAAAGTATAGTCCTACAAAGATATTTTATCAGAGCATGAGCAGAGCAGGGAGAACGAGAGGATCGTGATTCGTGTAATTTTACCAGTGTTGCCCAGCACGGCTATACACACCATTACAGCACAGTAGTGCTATTGCAAAAAGAAACAAGTCCAGATAAATTTCATGTTGGCACGTTTTTTTAGCGGACTTTGCCTTTCCGGTGAGCGTGAGCAGAGCTCGCAACACACACACACACACACACACACACACACACACGGAGGACGTTGCTTGCGGAACATTGAGCAGAACGCGCTGTGAACACGGAGCGGAGAGCACAGCGCACACACACAGCGGAACGCGCTTAGAAGTTATGCATCTTCGGAAGCGGACTCGCACGCAAAGTCATAAAACACGCTGAGCCAGAGTCAAACCATCGCCGAACACGGAGGATCGCGGCGGCTTTTTAGTATCTTTCAGCCAAAAAACCGAAAATGTTATTTTCGGCCGAAAATTTTCGGCAGCCTAAATTTCGTTGCATCCCTAATTTTAAGACACCCATATGCTCTCGCGGGCCATATAAAATAATGTGGCGGGCCGGATTTGGCCCGCGGGCCTTGAGTTTGACACATGTGTTTTAAACTATCAATGCGCGAGAAGACAAAAGAGAACGCGCTGTCAGTGAATGAATGTCCTCCTGAAACACACACACACACACACACACAGAGAAAGACGCGCGCCAGTATCGCAGTCGACAGTGCGCCATTGAGTTCTCTTTCGCGCTTGTACGAACCATAACACACATTTATGCCAAAATGACAGTTTTGTCGAGTATCTTCACAAGAACAGTCAAATGATTTAAATACAATCTTAAATAGTTCGTAAAGAGTAGAGAATGAGATGCCTGAGATCCTGCCAGCAGCGGCGGGTATTAAAGTGACAGCAATTCTCTCTGTTAGTAAAGTTGCTATCCAAAGAACAATGGGAAAATTACTAACTGCTCAACGCTTAAGGATTAATCTATTTTTCATTATATATATATATACATATATAATTTATGCAGTGCGGACTGTTTTATAAACGTATTCAATTTCTATATAATTCACATCGGTTAGACAGGTAAGGTACAGGTAAATATGACATTTATTATGGGTTTAAGTGATGATTGTTTTAAGTTTAGGCTACTTAAATTAAAAGTTATTATTTTTTAAGCCTAATTTCAAATTTTGGAAAAATAAATTTTCATCGAGACATAAGTAGCTATATCAGTGATACTGGTCTTCATTCATAAAAATATGCCATTAACATGCTTGAAAATAAATGGTGCTAATGAAGCCCAAGCCACCCCCCCCCCGGCCCCCGCCCTCCGCCTCCCAAAAAAATGTCAGGCTCAGGATTTTTTTTCACTTTAACCCCTGTTAACATTTTCAGACCTTTTTTTCTCATAAAATTTAATTGGTGTTATCTTTTGAACTCTTGGCATGAAAACAAACTGAGGTTTCTACCAATCTTTCATGATTTTTCATGTTTATTTCTATTTCAAAATAAAGGCCTAAACACACCTAATGGATATGAAATATTCTTGTTGCAAATTGATAAATTACTGCTCCTCTGTAATTTATTTTAAAAAACAGCCACCAAATATGAAAACTAGAGATTGTAAACTTCCAAATGATAGTTTGTCAATATTACTTTAGGTTTTTACTAAGATATTATTGTTCTAAATATATATGGGCAGACATCCCACCTGTGGTACGGTGACAGTTAACTAACTTTGTACGGTAGCTGCTAACGTTACACGGTTTACAAATCTGAGAGCGCGGATTAGGAACTCGTGGGTACGGTACGGTTTATTAATCCGTGGGCACGATTTGTTAAACTGAGGGAACAGGTTTAAGAATTTGTGAGTACAGTTTATAAACTGAGGGGACGGATTGATTTTTTTTCTGTTTTTTGACTGTTTTCATTCACGTTTTCTCACTCACTTTCAGAGCTAGGATTAGCATGAAGGATGCAGCAATCTTTACATTTTAAAGGTATGTTGCCACCCTAAAAGTCGAAGGCTTTTTACACGTTTTTTTTGTCCTATTTTTTTGTTCTATTATTCTGTTGTTTTACTTTTTTGTTTCAGGGCAAATTTCAAACAGATGCAGATTACCATGCCGTGCTGTGGGGCATTACCACTGCCCCCACTGTTCACGGACAGTTATACGAAGAGTGGACATGGAAAGACATTTGGTCTTATGTTATAATCAGCTGACCTCACAGTCTATGCAGCCTGACCTGCCTCGTGCCACTCCATCAGCCGAGCCTGACTTGCATCGTGACACTCCATCAGCCGAGCCTTACCTGCCTCGTGCCACTCCATCAGCCGAGCCTTACCTGCCTCGTGCCACTCCATCAGCCGAGCCTTACCTGCCTCGTGCCACTCAATCAGCCGAGCCTTACCTGCAACGTGCCACTCCATCAGCCGAGCCTTACCTGCCTCGTGCCACTCCATCAGCCGAGCCTTACCTGCAACGTGACACTCCATCAGCCGAGCCTTACCTGCATCGTGCCACTCCATCAGCCGAGCCTTACCTGCAACGTGACACTCCATCAGCCGAGCCTTACCTTCATCGTGCCACTCCATCAGCCGAGCCTTACCTTCATCGTGCCACTCCATCAGCCGAGCCTTACCTGCATCGTGCCACTCCATCAGCCGAGCCTTACCTGCATCATGCCACTCCATCAGCCGAGCCTTACCTGCATCGTGCCACTCCATCAGCCGAGCCTTACCTGCATCGTGCCACTCCATCAGCCGAGCCTTACCTGCAACGTGCCACTCCATCAGCCGAGCCTTACCTGCCTCGTGCCACTCCATCAGCCGAGCCTTACCTGCAACGTGACACTCCATCAGCCGAGCCTTACCTGCTTCGTGCCACTCCATCAGCCGAGCCTTACCTGCATCGTGCCACTCCATCAGCCGAGCCTTACCTGCAACGTGACACTCCATCAGCCGAGCCTTACCTTCATCGTGCCACTCCATCAGCCGAGCCTTACCTTCATCGTGCCACTCCATCAGCCGAGCCTTACCTGCATCGTGCCACTCCATCAGCCGAGCCTTACCTGCATCGTGCCACTCCATCAGCCGAGCCTTACCTGCATCGTGCCACTCCATCAGCCGAGCCTTACCTGCATCGTGCCACTCCATCAGCCGAGCCTTACCTGCAACGTGCCACTCCATCAGCCGAGCCTTACCTGCATCGTGCCACTCCATCAGCCGAGCCTTACCTGCATCGTCCCACTCTATCAGCCGAGCCTTACCTGCATCGTGCCACTCCATCAGCCGAGCCTTACCTGCATCGTGCCACTCCATCAGCCTAGCCTGACCTGCATCGTGACACTCCATCAGCCGAGCCTTACTTGCCTCGTGCCACTCTATCAGCCGAGCCTTACCTGCCTCGTGCCACTCTATCAGCCGAGCCTTACCTGCAACGTGCCACTCTATCAGCCGAGCCTTACCTGCAACGTGACACTCCATCAGCCGAGCCTGACCTGCATCATGCCACTCTATCAGCCGAGCCTTACCTGCATCGTGCCACTCCATCAGCCGAGCCTTACCTGCCTCGTGCCACTCTATCAGCCGAGCCTTACCTGCAACGTACCACTCCATCAGCCGAGCCTGACCTGCATCGTGCCACTCTATCAGCCGAGCCTTACCTGCAACGTGCCACTCCATCAGCCGAGCCTGGGCCATCACAAGACCACTTGTATGCACGGCAACCGGTGCAGGGTGCAGCAGAGGTTTATGGGAAGTCTGTCAGGTGTCCTCATTGCAATCTTAGTCTCCTCAAGAAGAATTATAACACACACCTCTTGAGGAGACATGCTGATTTGTCTCACGACATCACTCAGGCCTGTCATCTGCGGAGTGTTACTGTCGATGAGACAAATGGCATATTTTCTGTGCAAAAAACTGGACATGGGTTTTCTGTGCCAGTCCATGTCCAGAGAAAAACATGGGGAACAATACATCAAGTTAGATGTGAGCTAGAGGAATGTGTGCAGTATCAGTTTTTGGCTCAGCGGAGTGGATTAAGCTACAGTTTGTGCTCTCACATTCGCTCTGTAGACTACTGTAGCGAGATCGCTGCAGAGACATTTCTCGGAGAAGACGTCCTGAGGGATATGATTGCAGCAAAATTTTTTGGAGAGGCAAAAGCTGCTAAATGTGTGAAGAGGCAAAAGGCTGCTTGTGCAGCGCATGTTCCTCTTTGTGTGCCTGTGGACTTTGGTGGTTCTCCATCACAAATATGCCTGTCGATCCATGAGCCAGACATTCATAGTTTTAGCCGACTTGGGAGGACAATGGTCACCTACAACACTCAAAGGAACACCTGGCATTGTCCCTGCACGAAGCCACGGACATCTTGTCCACACATAAACATCTCAAAGTGGCATCTTTTTCAAACCCAAAGAGACCTCTTCAAGTCAGAGGTGCCCACAACACCGAGCTCAGAGGGTTGCAGTCTCCTGGACAACACTGGTATCAAGAGAAGTGTGCAGTACATTTTCAAAGAAAAAAAAATCCCAGAAACACTGCCAAAAGAAGTTACAACACCGAGAATGAAGATTGAATACCCAAAGCAGTTCTTTCCTCTTGAGACAGCGTGCCAGTTATGCCTTGGACATCCTGCACTTGCAGAGGCTGTACTCGTTACCAAAAAAGCTAGGATTGTCAGCATGATGGGCTTGATAGAAAGTAAGTCAAAGAAGCATAGCTAATGTAAAGAGCAATTGTGATCAGTGATGTGATGGGTTGACATCAATGTGATTTGTGTTTCACAGACATTTCAACATACCATAGGATATGTCCACAGTGCAACATGGTGTATAGGTACCAGGAGTGGAAAGATGGTCTTCACAACTTTGATAACCATATTTTTCTCACCCTTGAACTTTGTGTGTTTCTCAGAGAAAATGTTACTGTGAGTATTAATCTTTTCTCCTTAAGATTACTTGGCTATGGGCTATATGTACATGGAACATTACACCGTTTTTATTTATTTTTATTTTGAAGTTTCTATCCTTAAGCAACAAGAACATTTGTCTCTGTCTATCTCAGACGTATTTGTGTTTGCTCCACACTTTAGAACCATGTGTCTGTGTCAAGAGTTGTGGATTCATTGGAGGGGTTAAGAGGAGAGAAGTTTCCACCCAGGACTGTCATATTTCACGCCTATTGCCACTTTGAGGCTTTGTGCGACACAGACTACACTTACTCCTGTGTCAACTGTGGATTTTACCCCCCTGTGGTAGTCATGGATTTACACAGGAAAGGGGTTTTCAAGCTGGCAGGTAAGTGATATTGTGATTATTTTGTGTGTTTACAGTGCAGAAGTGTTGCTTTTGCCTAATGGTGTGATTCATTACAGTCAGTGACCTCAAAGCACCCCCTGATGACTTCAACGGTGAACATGACATTGAGAGTTTTTGGAATTCTGTTCATCTTGCGACGATAAGTCGTGGTTTTTTCCAAAGTGAGTTATGGTGATTACTAAATTTCATCAGATTCATTGTGTAAACACAATGTGGATTAAAAATAATGCATCACATTTTGTAGGCAGTGCAAACAACCCTTTCACTGTCAGTCCAAGCTACGAACACTGGGCACCCTGGATTGGGAGTGAAACGCGTCGAAGTGGCACTGTTCTTAACACAGAGTTCAAAAAAGTGAGAACATGCCCCTCTTCAACTGAAGCACAGCTGAGCAGTGTTACTGAGGACCATCTGATTGATGAGTTGGCAAAACAAAAGGTGATGTTGCCATGTGATGAAGCTCTCTGGGTTTGAAGGATAAGAAAGTGTCCAGTAAATGTTCTGTTTACAGTTTGTCATAAATATTATCAGGTTGGAGTTGTGAGAAAATTGTGCAAAGCCTGCAACATCGACACCAAGGGCTCCCGCCTTGATCTCATAACAAGACTGAAGGAGAACATGAAGAGCAGACAAACATATGACAAGGTCTTCCAAAGCATATGGGGTGCATCTGGTAAGTTTGTGTCGCTCTGTAAACTATGGTATTAAGTTGTTGTAAGTTACACACTTCACAATCTTTTCAATCTTTAATTTTAGGTGGATGGTCTGTAATACTTTGCCCACATGGCATTGTATACAGCATCAAATTTAATCTACGCGCTGAAAGTCCCAGGGACTTTGCAGACCTGTTACTCTCCTGGAAGCACTTTCCAAATGTCTGTGTTTATGATTTCGCAAGAGGTTTGGCGACACACACCAATTTGCGGGTTCCTCATTCACTGCCTTTCCAGCCTTTTGAGGGCAGACTGTCTGAGCCCACAGAAGAGAATGTGAAGGCTGCCAGGGATGGAAAATTGCTGGTATCACTGCCATGGCTACATGAAAGTGTGCACTGTGGGGAGGATAATGCTCATCCGGTCACTGGATCATCTGAGCACTATGTCTTATATGACCGCTTCCATGAGCAGAATGCCACAGATCCAAAGGACATCCTACGCAGGATCCAACTTGTCCCTGAGCTGAAAGGGTGGTTGAATAGCCAAGTTGCTGAGCAGTTCTTTGCCAAAATGCGTAAAAGCAACTACTTCTTCAATAACATGACTCCATCAACCCATGCATTTCTTATGAGAAGTGTTATCCATCGTCATAACACCTCCACAAATAGAGCACTTCTGGAGAGGCAGTTAAATTCTGGATGTCGGCTTGAACTTCTAAACACCATCACCTTGTCTACTTTGGGACAAGCTGTCATAGGTGATGCATCAAAACGACGAAGCACAACTGTGGTGGCTCAGGCATCTTCAGCAACAAGTAAATTGCTTTAACATTAATCATCATGCATATGCATATTCTAGTCATTTAATTGGTTCATAACATCAAATGTTGCTGTACTCAAAACCTTAAGGATCTCAACTCACTCCAGCCGAGCCGAGGTCAACTGAAAGCATAGCTGCACAACCACCCACTGATGAAGCACCAACACAAAGTGAGCACTATGAATATGAGCTGAAATAACTAATGCCTACTAACTGGGAAGAGTGTAATTTTGGGGATAGGTGAATGCTACTTTCAGATCAAATGCAGTGAGATTAATGTATATTAGCACTAATAAGACTAACTGTTTCATTTTTCTTGAAGATGTTGGCCCTTCGCAACATTGTGGGCAGCATTGTGCAACACTTACTGCCATCAGCAACCTCAGGCCCTGCAGAACAATGTGGGCAGCTGGAGGAGATCATCCCCTCCAGGAACAGCTGGTACATAAATGCATAGCTTATTTGACAGAATTTAATTTCTTCTTCTTCCATTGAAGTAATTAAAGGATTTTGTTGATATTATTATTATTATTATTATTATTATTATTATTATTATTATGTAATGCTACTTTTAATTTGTCTTACTTGTAGGTCAGCTATGTTCTGGATGAGGGTAGGCCTGCCAATGAAATTCTGGTTAAGGATGGCCCTACATGTTTGACCAGGGAGAACCTGTTAACTTTAGGTCTAAACAGAGAAATGGACTCAGTGGTGAGTGAAAGACTTTGTTGGAATGTTAAAGTACTCAATATGTTTTAATTATTGTATTGTAAATACAGTAAAAAACATTAAATCATATGAACAGGTGGGAAATGCTTGTCTGAGGCTTGTTAAGGAGATAGTCGAGTTACAGGTACGTATACACATGTATAAACGTATATTTTAGAGTTTCGCCCTTGCTTTTCATCACATGCATGGACACAGTGACACGGGACCTCCAGACGCCCCATCCATGGTCCTTACTCTATGCCGATGATGTGTTCCTCGCCAACAGGGAGCGGCAAGACCTCCAAGACCAAGGGCAGCAGTGGAAAGATCGCCTGGATGCAAATGGCTTGCAACTCAACCTCGCAAAGTCGGAGTACCTAGAGTGTGGCCCCCAGACTGATGGTACCATTGGCATAGACGGAACGGATCTAAAGAAAGTTCAACACTTCAAGTACCTCGGATCAATACTCTCATCGAACGGCGACACCCTCCCAGATGTCCGCGCACGTGTGAGTGCTGCCTGGTCAAAGTGGCGCCAAGTCACGGGAGTGCTATGCGATCGCCGAATGCCCATCCGCCTAAAGTCCAAAATCTATAAGATCATTGTACGCCCTGTCGCCCTGTATGGCGCTGAGTGTTGGCCAGCGACTGCCAAACATGGCCAGCTTCTACACGCCATGGAAATGCGTATGCTCCGCTGGTCACTCGGGCTGACAAGGCTAGACCACGTCATGAACATCAACGTCAGGAAGCGGATGGGAATAGCGCCGATTACGGAGAAGATGCTCGAGGCTCGTCTCCGCTGGTATGGCCATGTAACACGCAGCCATGAGAACTCAGTGGCGAAGACAGCTATGCGCCTTGACCTACCCGGTAAGCGACCACGTGGCCGCCCAAAGATGAGATGGATGGACCGGATCAACCAAGATATGAAGGACGTGCAAGTCGCCCCGGAGGACACTACGGACCGGAATAGATGGAGAGCAGCCTGCCAAAAAGCGGACCCTGCACCTGCGCGGGACAAACGCTAGGACGAAGAAGAAACGTATATTTTAGAGGGACCTATGTGAGCTCTGTGCAGTACAACAAAGTCAGTTGTCTTTCTGTAGGGGAAAAATGTCTTTATTATGGACCTCCACATCCCCCCAACATGGCTCCCACCCTTGAGTTGTGACCCTCTAGGCAGTCTTCCTGTAAGTACCTACCCATTTGTACAGTCAACCCTCTACGCACACCTTGGCAATAGAATCGTCATTGGCTAGTGATTAAAAATTTGAATTTTCTAATAGTCGCCCAGAGTGAAATTAATTTGCATATGCGAGTGATTTGATCGCATTGTAGAGGGTTAACAGCAATAATTAAACTGATTTGAATTAACAGCATAACTTGCTTTCTTTTAAGGTCGACTCCACCGAGAAAGATGCACTTATATTCCCGCTGTGGACACAAGGCCATTTTTTGCTACGTGTAAGTAATGCATGCTTTCAAAGAAAGTTTGTCAAGCTATACTGTTGATGTGGAAAAGAAGCATATGAAGATTTCTTTTTACAACGCTTATTGGGATATTACACATGAAAGGTTTACTCATTGCCAAGAAAATTCTCATAGGTGATGATGCCACTCAAAAGAGGAATACTGTTCCTCGATTCGCTGTTTGCACAGTGGGAACAAGGCTTTGGCTACAAGCCCTACCGAGACATATTGAGGTTACAACACAATGATATATTTCGGCAGTCACGTTCCCCTGACGTTGCCCACATTAATGCAACTACAATTTTGGCAGTCGTGTTCTTCTGACTTGCCCACGTTTATATACATGTACTCTCGGCAGTCGCGTTCCTTTGACTTGTCAAGGCTGCTTGCACAAACTTCATAGTTATAGTACCTCACGTTCAGAGGATGTAAGCATTGTTGGCATTTCATGTTCAACCAATTTCTTAATTTTATTCTGCATTTCTGAAACGGTTTGTGTTCCCCAGCTGAATTGTACTGTGTGTATTTAAATTGTAAGTATTCTTCGTAACACTGTCTTGATTTTTATCAGGGCTGTTGCACAAAAGCTCATGCCCGGGCCATGGGAAGAACAGTCAGGCCTGGATGTTGAGGTAATAATCATTTGCAATCATTTGCAATGAAAATGCACAAGAACATTGTATAAGGTTGATAGTCATTGTAAATTATTCATAATGGGTGTTCTTTCTTCAAACAGGGGCTACCCCTACAACATTTTGGGATTGACTGTGGATTATTTATGGTTATGGTGAGTTGCCAAGCTTATTTTCAGGATGTTTAGTGATGTCCACACAACATCCATTGTCCATTTTTATTCATCTTGGTTAATTTATGCTCATACAAATGACATGCCAGCATAACAGCCTTTCTGCCTTTACAGTATACCTGGTACATAACTATGGAGGCAGCATTTGATTTCACCAACGTAAGTGCAGTCTTGGTGTTGACAAAGATGTTTAATGTTAATTGTGGTGAATTACATTACAACTGTTCTTATCTTCAGTCTGACATGCCATATCTGAGGAGTTGGTGGTGCAAGGTTTTGCTGGAGAACCTTGAAATTGAGGGGTATGGTTTGTGAAATGAAAAGTAGTACATTAATAGATACTACTGTCAAAGTGGGAAAGCATGATGAACATATTTGGTCAATGTCAATTACAGACATGGTCGAAGATTTGCACATTTTACAGAGGAAGGCAAGAAGATGGGGGATGGGAGTCTGCTGCCTGTCTTTCGTGTCCCTAGGAAAAGGAGACACAGCACTTTGGTAATATTTCAGTAAAAAGTAATGAAAGTAGCATGTATAAATGTGCAGCTGTTTCTTAAATGATCTGTTTTTCTATGTTTTACTTTTTGAAGGTACCTACACTCCCAGCAAAGATCAAAAGGGTTTCACAGGATGGTGCAGTGGCCACTGACATTTTGCAGGCATGTGTTCATATTCACTTTAATGTTGATGAAATGGCTTGCAATGACTCCATATTAAATCATGTTTCAAATCTACAGTTGCCTGATGACATTCTTCAGAGGATCCTTGTCTTCGTAGTTCTAGAAGACGGCTGCTCTGCAATCCTGAGGCTGGCTCTGGCATGCCAGACATTTAACAACATTGTCAGCCAGGAGCATTTTCAGCAGGAGGCACACTTCAGATGGCTTGATAGTGAGTTTAATAAAAGTGTGGTTGCCCCATCTTGTTTTTTGTCTAAACAATTAGGCTAGGTTAATCTCACTCTCTTCCATTTCCCTAACTTGAAACTTTTTACAGTTAAAGATTTGTTCATTTATTGTCTGAATTGTGTGACTGTCATTGTCATTTTGATATTGAACAGGTGTAGTGAATTGGGAAAGACTTTCAAAGAGACACCGGCAAAGCTACAGAAAGCCGTACACCATCTCTAGATGCAGCCGTCTACAATGCAGCCAGCTTTACAAAGACTGTGGGTCTGGCTACCAGGGAAATGGACAACGGGGAGTGCTTGTGGGGTTTTACTCCTCAGATGACAAACCTGGCTACTGTAGCTGGGATTGTTTTTTGGCCGATGGAGGTCTTGAAGAGTGAAGTGTGTGTGTGTGTGTGTGTGTGTGTGTGTGTGTGTGTGTGCGCGCGTATGTGCGCAATGTGTCTGAGTGTGTGTGTGTGTGCAATGTGTCTGATGAAACAATTTGTCACTTTTTTGTAGTTCAAGTGTGTTGTCAATATATATATATACTTTCATAATTATTTGTTTTCAAATGCATGCTTCAAGTTGATTCAGCACAACACAAAAACACACACAATAGCTGTTTTACCACATTTAAGTTTTCCATAACTTTCATCAAGACATTAATTGCCTTTCATTATGCAATTAATATAAGAGTATTCATTCATATGGCCTACATGAAAGCAGACTGTTAGACTATGTAAGCAGGGTGAACTGAAGCTTTTCTCTTTTGTAGCTTTTTTTGTCATAGATAAGTGTCTTCAAAATTGCATTTTAAAAAAAAAAACTGATGCCTCAGGTTGTTTTAACACAATACACAAAATCACACAGTAACCATTTAAAGGGGTGGTAAAATGCCCTTTTCACAAGATGTAAAATATATCCATGATGTCCCCAGAGTGTGTGTGTGAAGTTTTAGCGCAAAATACCCCACAGATATTTTTATATAGCAAGTTAAAGTTGTCACTTTTTGAGGGTGAGCAAAAACACACCGTTTTGTGCCTGTTCCTTTAAATGCAAATGAGCTGCTGCATAGGGCGGGGTTTCAAGAGCTTGTGTGTGTTAGCAGCTGCTATTACCTCATGCAGACACACTAAAATGACAGAAACAGTTCTGCCTTTAATGTTAAAATGGAGTCAGACAAAGATGGAGAGACTCAAGAAGAAGTGACAACATGTAGAATGCAACAGGGCGTCTCTGAATGGTAAGTTGATGAATTTATGTTGCTGATGTAGAGTTAACTATCTGTCATGATAAATCTATAAATCGCTCATACGGGAACTGTTGTAAGATGCACACAGAGTGACTTTCTATAGCATGTGAAAAGATGGATGCTTAAGTTTGAGCTGACTCACAAATGTACTCTTATACAACAACTTTTCCTCTTCTCAACATGGGCTGCGTGTTCCCGGGGGCGGGGTTTATGTAAATTCTAGGGTTAGTGATGTCACTAACCCGGGAGGAATGTCGTGTAGTCCCAACCAGCCGTTTGTTGTAGTCCTTTTCTTTAAAAGCAAATATCTTCCTTTGCTTTGAACTTTGAGCGTTGTAACTTTGCAGATGTTGTTTATGCTCAAAAAGCAACATTACACACTAACTAAAGTTAGAAAAGTGAAATCATACTCAACCACCCCTTTAACCACACAGCCAAAGTTTTCAAGACATAACTTTCATCTAGCCTTTGCATAAGATTATTTGTTAATCTGTTCTCATTCATTTGAACATATTTGATTATTATTTTTAATAAATAATTATACTTTATTTTAATAAATATTTTTTTTCTTGACAAAAAAGCATGAGAAATGGGGGGAATGGGGATTTTTTTTTTTTTTCATATAGCCTGTTGGAAGTGTAGGCCGGTTGACACAGAAAGTGTTTTTGCTGCAAAAAATGCGAGACGCAGGCCTGTAGAACGAAAAAAGCGCAAGGACTTTTTTAAAGAGCTTTTAAAAGCTGAACCCAGTATCATGCGCGCGACACTGCAAAGGACGCAAGGCGCGAGAGCAACAGAAATACGTCTGTCTAGCGCGCGTTAACATTGCAAAATAGTGGGAAAGAATCGCAGTTGAATGGAAAAACGTGTTCTGTGTGAATGTCAATTTGGACAAAAAACACTAACACTTTCTCAATGTGTCATTTTTATGTTATTCAGTGTTACTCAACATCAATATCAATAGGCCAACTCAATTGTATATGCTAGGCCTATGTCCAGTGCGACATCTTATATATAGCATCTAAAATCGTATTTTCATTCAGACAATAAATGAAATTTACTTTTTACTTTTAGTCGGACTAAAGAAACACTGCAAAAAAGAATATCTTGTTTAAAAAAAAATGAATATGCCTATTATCACTTTTACTGGCAGGACGCCCACAAAAAAATAACAAAAAAAAGTCTATTAGAGTGTTTCTAAAAAAGTCACAGGGAACTAATCTTTGTTATTAAAAAAAAAAAAAATCACCAGCACGATGAATCTCAGATAGGATCTTATAATGTATCAAATTGTTTTTTTTTTTTTTTTATGACAGAGTCACGATTTTCATGATAAATTTCACTGCATTACAAAAACCTCCGTCTCAGGCAGAGCTTCACCCATCCCGCTCGAGTCTGGACCAATACAGAGTGTCATCGGTGAGTCTCGAAGCCAATGAAAGGACACGATTCAGTGATCTAGCGAAAGAAGAGATGCGTCCGTCCATGTAACGGGACTCCTCACATCTGCGTTTACTGCCATCAGAAGCCCATGCTCGCGGAATCGAGTGTAATATAAACTTTAAGGTAAAAGCTCAATTTTAGCTCTTGCATTGATGGACATTATTGGTTTATTTGGACTTGCTGGTGCAAATACTTATGGGTGAATGGTGTGGATAGTTTATAAATGTATCATTTACACGGCCGTAGCCTTCTTGCTAACGCGAACCTTCCTCTTTTGTTGCAACAAACAGAAGTAATTCACGAAACACGACAACGCTTCGGTTTGGTCGTTTTATGTACTGACTTTTGAAATAAGCGACACGACGAAGGTTTCCATGCGGAAGAGCTGGGATCTGTTTTGGCTTGGCTTGACTATAGGCACATATGGTGATGCACAAACACGATGTCTGGGTTTGAGACTCATTTTTGTTTATCTTTCTTTTCAGATGCAGTTTATGCTGCTCTTTAGCAGGCAGGGGAAGCTACGTCTTCAGAAATGGTACGTGCCGCTGTCTGACGTACAGAAGAAAAAGATCTCCCGTGAGGTTATTCAGATGGTGCTGGCACGCAAACCCAAAATGTGCAGTTTCCTGGAATGGAGGGATCTGAAAATAGTATATAAAAGGTTAGAAAACGACACCGAATGATAATGACTGCATGGACGGAACTGCAGATCCATTGTATTTGGCACTTTCCATGATATGGTAGACTTGGGTGTTCCCTGACTTTTATTATTCTATTTTTATAAATATTAAAGGCAAAACTCCCATGTCTTTTGTGTTGTGAGGCATATTTGATAAACTATTATCTGACATAAATAAACCTAGCAAGAAAAGTAGCTAGTTTTAAACACTTCAAATGTATGAATATCCCCCTTAAAATGGTGAACATGGTCCATCCCGTCTTAGAGATCCTGACCTTCTCAACTGTATTCAGCAATTAAAACAAGATGTTCAGTTCATTGTAGTAAAGAAGCATTTGTTTATTACATTTATTTAATTAGAGTCCACTTTTTCAGCGGCCTTGGTTCTTGAAATATTTCTATTAATATTTCATAGGGATTTTTTTTAAAGTTATCGTATAGAGTTAAGCCAACCAAACCAACCAGCTGTAAGTTGAATCATGCCATTACAAACTTGGATTCGAAGCAAAAAAAAAAAAATTAAAATTGGGGGAAAAGAAAATATTTGTAAATTGGGGAAAAATAAAAAAGGTACAAGACTGTCTCCTAAAAGCTTCACAATCCCATAAAGCATTGTGAATGAAAGTATATGATTGTATATTATATAATATGATTGTATTTACAGGCACATACAGTTGTCCTTATTACTTACTTGGTTCTTTATTTGTGGAAAGTGCCATTTCCTGTGGTTGAGTTTATTTTTTATATTTACATTTAATGCAAATGTAATTTGTTGCAGTCAAATCTCAACTTTCGGTGTATTTTATTGCCTAGTGCTACTTTAATTACAGTATATAAGAGAGTAACAGTCATATATCTGTGATATTATCAACAAGGTAAATAAGAAGGACTGCTTAGAACAAAAAGATCCTGTTTTTGATATTTTGTAACAATGTGTAATGTGTCCTGACAGAAAGAGGAACAGAGAAAAGCGTTTCACTTTCTTTGTACTGTTAGTAGCCTATTTATGAGGTGAGCTTATTTTGCATTTCAGATATGCCAGCCTGTACTTTTGCTGTGCTGTGGAAGACCAAGAAAACGAGTTGATAACCCTGGAGATCATCCACAGATACGTGGAACTGCTGGACAAATATTTTGGCAGTGTGAGTTAAGATTTATGTCAGCTTTTGCTTTTCAGCCTCAAAGAGCTATAAAAGAGTTTGTTGTTTTTGGCTTGTTAAAGTCACCATGACATCAAAATTGGCAATTCTTATTTTTATTTACATAATGTTGCAGTGCTTATTAAAAATTATAAATCCATAAACATCATTATTTTAATAAAATTCATATGCCCTTGAAATCTTTTAATCAAAATCTTCATGACGTATGTCTCTTCAGTTGGATATACAGTATGTGACAATAGGGAAGAAAAGACTATCGTGACTTCCGTTTCATACTTACTTTAGTTATAATACACCCAAAGAATGACAACTTGCCCCTAATGTTTCTTCAAAGCTGTATGACTAAACGACTCCAAAAAGTACAAAAGATCCCCATTAAAACATAATAAACAAGTCCATATTGCTTGCTTTCAAATTTCTGAAGCCTAATGATAGCATTGTGGAGGAAAAGAATGACAACTTGCATTGTATTGAAAAGAGCAGCTGAGCAAAATAAAAGAAAGTGAGGCTTTGAAAGGTTTTTAGTAAATAATGTCAGAATTTTCATCTAACTATTCCTTTAAACCAATGACCAGATCTGTTGCTATATTTTAACAATTTCGGATAAAACTCTTGCAACCACTCATTGTTAAACTCACTGTGTGTTTGAAAACCAGGTGTGTGAACTGGACATTATCTTCAACTTTGAGAAAGCCTATTACATACTGGATGAGTTTATCCTGGGTGGTGAAGCCCAGGAGACATCGAAGAAGAATGTTCTGAAGGCCATAGAGCAGGCTGACATGTTGCAGGAGGTGAGGAATGCACACACTTCTCATTCTAAACATGCTTGGGGAAAAATACTGGCAGTTTTTTAGTATATGAATGGATTTTCTTTGATTTGTACCTCTAACAGGAAGCCGAGACGCCACGTAGCGTTCTGGAGGAGATCGGACTGACATAAATGTTGAGGACTAACAAATCTACCAAAACACTAACACACATATTCTTTTCTTTTTTCTGTGGGCATTCTCTCTATAAAATGTCTGTATTTTAGGTTATCATACAAAATAGTGTTTAAAATAATCAGCACTTCCTGTTAAGGTATTGATGCCTGCATTTCTACTGCCAAACATCTGAGGGAATCGAGCTCATCGAAAAGTTCATCTGTGCCACTATCTTAGCAGTTATGCAAATTTCCCAGTGTTTGACTTTGAATTCAGGTTTGGATCAGTACATGTGTAGCAAAGATTAGTGTCAGCATCCCCACTTTTCCCATGACGTCTTCTCTGTATTAAAACATTACCTCTTACCTTCAGCTGCCTTAAAAACACTCTTTTCCAGCTCACACACAGTTTGCTAGTATTTTTTGCAACTCTCAGTAGATCCAGTAGAAGCCAGAGGTTCAAGACTTGCTGAAGTGTTACGGACTAAACATTCTTATTCAGACGGGGGAACAGAGATAATGTAAACTAGACATTCAGAATTTTTTGGCATAAATTCAATGATTGTATTAGCTAGGGCACAAGTAAACACCAGTATTAGTGAATTCCTGACCAAAAACACTGTAATGATTGGTTCCTGTGAACACTTAATTGGTTCAGGCATATCAGGCATTTGCCGTTCATTAGTTGTTTAATTTCTAATGCCAAAGAATTTTTTTCAACATCTTCATGCCTTTTTTCCCCATAAAATCATCTTTGTATGCTATTGTATTGGACTGTTTATCAGACTTACTCTTGAAAAAAATGTCTTTTGAAGCATAAAAACAAATGATGAATAAAGTCAGATATTGCAGCGTGTTGTCCACATCTTCGACGATCTCTTACTAATAAAGAACATAATTTGATATGTATAGTAATTTTTTCTTGTAGTTGGCAACAAAATGCACCTAAATCAGCAGTCTCATCCTTCCCTCTGGTACTTCTGTAGTAATAAAAATAAATTCATAATATGATGTCAGATTACACAATGTCATCTTTATTTTAGTGTATTTTTTCCCCAGCATTTTAATTAAAATTATGTTCATTTCATGACATTTTTAGACTTATTGAGGCCCCTCTGAATGTTTGCTGAGGGCCTCTAGTGGGCCCCAGGCCCCTTTGTTGAGAACCTCTGATCTAAATGCATCCTGATCTTATTGAGAACAATTAATTAATGCATACAATTCATTTGGTATTATTATCATATTTTTTGAGCCCGTACTTTTTAAACAAAATGGTGACATCTGCTTAAACCCCTATTTCTTGCAATCAACTCAAGCTCACATTCAGATCTGTTTCCATCCATTCAACAATCAATGAATAAAACCAATTTCCCACCCAACACCGTTTCATTCGGATGTACATCCGATGGAAGAAATGATCTGTCGCTACTTCTGTTACGTCGCAACTTTAAATAAAATGACATTAATAATCCCCAAGAACTGCTTACCTATGTAATATCTGAGCACCAAAACTGAAAATGAATTTTTTTTTTTTTTACCACCAACACTTTCAACAAGATTTCAGAAAATGCTAGATTTAATTACAAATGTACAGGGCAATGTATCATCAGCAAAAATTGTAAAAACTAGGCATTTTGTTATGCAAACTAAAATAACAACAGCTGCTTTAAGCCAACAGAAACAGTTTATGTATTTTTATTTTTACTGTGTGATGCTATCTGATTTGGTAGAGTCTGTAAGCGCGCACTGGATCTCCTCATCAGGATGACAAAACCCAGAAGTTGCGGTCTCTACTTTATCTTCTGGCGAACCTGCGCTGGATGCCACAGCTGTACATTCTTCAGCAGGAGCTTCAGATTTAGACGGCGTCTTGCTACCCTCCTCATTGTGGGAATCTTCGCCAGATCCAGCAGACGAGCTCAAGCTGCGTGATTTACTCTTCTTTCTTTTGTGTTTCTTTTTACCCTTTTTCTTCTTCTTGCTCTTTTTAGAGTGCTTGTGCTGATGTGTATCCATTCGGTCAGAGTTTTCTGGGCTTTGGCTTTCCTTCCTGTGTCCCCTCCGTTTCACAGACCCGCCGTTTTTGGATACGCGGTCCGGACTGTTTGATTTTGACCTCTTTCTTCTCGAGTCTGCTGATGAATCTTCGCTCTGCTTTAACCGGTCTCTGCTGTGGGATCGACTCCTGCTCCTCCTGGATTGCTCTCTCTGAGATCTCCTTGTTGATTGCTCTGGATTCCTTCTCTCTCTGCTTCTGCTACGACTCCACCTTTCCCTGTTTCGACTGTGCCTTTCTCTGCTGCGGCTCCGTCTTCCCCTGTAACTGTACCGCTCACGGCTGTGACTCATTCGATCCGTCCACCTGCGCTGGGATCGTTCAGGGCTATTTCCACGCTGGGACCACATTCCATCTCTGCTGCCCGAATGCCGACTAGAAAAGCCTCCACCGCGGTCAGGGGACATATGAAGATCACGGTCTGCCTCCCAGAATTCATTGCTTGGATTTCTGAAGACATGAAGAAAGTTGCAGTTCTTCCCTTTCGGACATTTCCGTCTGTCGAAAAGTCCTGAGAACATATAAGAAAAAGAATATAGGCATATTTTAAATGATAACTAAAGAAAGACAAAGTTATTACGAAGAAACTTCTCTTTTTCTTACCACATATGGCTGTTTTCCATCTAGTTACTGGGGAGAATTCACATTGCAGTTGTTTTCCAGCATACCAGCGGCCATTGAACATCATGAAAGCTTCTTTACATTGCTCCTCTCTGCAGGTATATATAACAGAGATATCAAAAATAAAATAATATTTACTACACTTCTCCTTCTACAGCAATGGCTAATAATACGGGACTTACGTGTCATACTGAACGTAAACGTTTCCTCTCAAATGAGGTTCAAAGTTGCAGCTCACCTATTAAAATATGGGGAAATAATATTGTTAATTTGACAAAACCGGAATAATTTTTTATTAATTTAATATAAATTACATTCAAATTAATTTTTTTTACAATTATTATTAAATTATAAAATTACATTTAAACAATACATTTCATTTATTTTATTTTTTAGACAACCGTTGTATTGAGTTTCCAAGAAAAAACAAGAATAGAAAGCAAAAAGCAACTATACAAACCTAGAACCCACCCCTGAAAGACTTCAAGAATATAGAAATACAAGAAATACAAACACAGAATGTAGATACAAAATAAATAAACTAAAAAAAGAAAATACAGATCAACAAAGATAAAAAAGTTGAAAATATCAAAAGCAGCATGCCATATAGTCACAGTCTTGATGTGGGATCCATGTATACGAAAGGTTGAGAGTTTCATTGACAATGTCCAACAAAGACACAGTTCACATTCGTCTGTCTATTGTGTGAGGAGGATTCCAGTGGTTAAATATCCTTTTTTATTTTGCCGCAGTGAGAGCAGCTAACAGTAAACATCTTTGTTGAACGAATAAGGTAAGATCTCCGAAATCATTCAAAAAGAATCAAACATATATCATGTCTCCTAACAGATAGGAGTGAGGTGAGAGTCAGGGACACTCCCAGAAGAAGCACAAGTATGTGCCCTGAACATAGATTACACTTAGGCCCTGTTTACACCTAGTACATTTTAAAATCTAAAACATTTTGAGCTTGTCCACTTTCGACCACTTCCAGAGGTTGTCGAAAACGCATTTGACCGGATAGCTTTTGTAGTGTAGAAGCACGTGGTCGAATGTGTTTGAACAGCCATTAATGACCGCATACTCTCCGCCTACTGACTTAATGCGTAAAAATGATGGGAAGCGCGCTAACCAGACGAGATTTAAACTCTGTCGGCTGAAGACCCAAGTTTGGTTTGAAGAATATACTAACGACAGCCGTAGCCCATCAGACATCACAGTACTTCCAATACTCGGATAACACAGCCATACTCGCCCTCCTCACCGGCACGGAATGAGTAACAGCATACCACCAATCTGTTGCCCATTTCACCCAATGTTGTACAGATAGTCATCTCCTCCTTAACATTACTAAAACAAAGGAACTTATCCTGGACACACGCCAAAAACTCTCCATCGCTCACTGCCCGATCTCCATCAATGGCAAGTCAGTAGACATTGTTGACAGTTTCAGGTACCTTGGCATTATTTTGGACAATAAATTGAGTTTTGACCATCACATCACAGACATTCATAGGCACTGCCAGTGCCAACAGAGACAATTTGTCATACGTAAGCTCATGACTTTCTCAGTCAAACCATACCTTCTTCTCCTCTTGTACCGTAGTATCACTGAACCCATCCTCCTGTATTGTGCCACCTGCTATTTCACTATGCTTTCTCTCAAAAAATAGAAACAAGCTCCTTAAAATCACTAACACTTCCTCAAAAATAATTGGTCTTCCCACACCCAACTTGCCAGCTCTCATTGACACTGCTACCATTCGTAGAGCAAACACCATTGTACAAAATCCCAGCCACCCTCTTAACTCAAGTTTCACCCTTCTTCCCTCAGGCCGCAGATACAGACAGCTACCCCATAAAAAAAATCACGGCAGGGAAAACTTTTGTAATCTTAGCTATAAGAGCACTGAATTCACAGAATGCCTAATTTATCTACTGTAAATGTTTTTTTTTTTTTTGTGTGCAATATGTCTATTTATGTGTACAAAATTCTGTGTGGTATGTGCATGTAATGCGTGTTGAATGTTGCTCCTGGTACAGTCTGTGAAAAATTTCCTCTATCGAGGACAATAAAGAATGAATATGAATATGAATGTGTCTCCCTCGTCTAATTGTGATCCGATTGTCCAAAACGCATCTTAATACCAGATGTAAACAGGGCCTTAGCGGAGGAGGACATATTCACATAGTATCACTTCAGAGGAGTTATGTTAACGCTATGTAGTAATTTCCAGTGTATCATTTGATGGTTAGGGTTCTTTGAAGACCGCTTAAACATCCCCATACCTCATCAGAATCATGCACATCCTCATTAAGATCCTAGGCCTGAACAGTTGTAATAGATAATGGTTTATAGGAATATTTAAGAAGATAAAGATAAACAACTAAAACAGAAGAGGGACATTTCTCAGAAGGAAGAATTATTTTGCGCAAAAGGTGAATAGGTAATGTGGAATCCCAAGGCACCCCATATACCCAAAGGGCCTATCTGATATGCAAAAACATAAAAAAAGAGATACCTGGTAAATAATATTGGGCTTTAATGTTCTGAAAGGATTTCAGACCACTATCATCAAAGATAGTATTTCCTTTGTTGTGCGCCCATTGCGGCCAGTGAAAGGGAACATTTCCTAACAAAAAATTATTATTGTGAAAAATCGGCCAATGCCAGTGCCAGATTGTACCTTGTTGCGATCGCCTTTCAATTATCCTCCATGTGGAGAGGAAATGAGTTACAATAGGACCAAATTGTGATTTACACTGCCAAAGCAGTGACTCCTGAAAAAGCAAGATGCTTCAGTTCATACGGATAAACAATAGATTCCTCAATTTGCTCTCCATGACACAGAAGCACCAAACCAGACCGATACAGTTGAATAATTTGTTTTATTTATGTTGATTATTTTTGGTTTTTATTTTAGTTACCTTGAACTGCACCACCCTCCCTGCGTTCTTGAACTCTGGCAGAGCGTCTTCATAGAAATCCAGAAACTGCTGTTGCGTTTCCTCCTCGCAGTACTCAAGACTGGCATCAGTGTCGTAGTCATCACGTCTGCTCTGCTCCATCCCGAACGTCACAAACATCGCCCTCACCATCAGAGTGGTGCTGGATGTTGGGTGTTCATGTTTTCGGGAGCACCTTCATTAAGCACAGTAAAAAAAAAATCATCATCTAGAACCTGATCAGAAATTGCACTTTGACTGTCAGTCAAAACCTTGCAAACACTTACCGGTCTCCAAACCTACAAGCACCCGTTTTAAGGAAGAAGGGGCAGTTTGCCCTGTCCTTTTCAGTCCCATAATCCTTTGGGGCATCAGGGTTTTTCCAAGGAACACCATTTTCCAGCTAAATGCAACAAAATAATGAGACGTGATTATTGCAAACAGAACTGCATTTTCCAACATGCATTTGACATGGAAAGCAAGATGTTACCTGACTCTCTGCTTCATCCAGCATTTTCTGTACCGCTTCCTATAAATGGTGCAAACATACACAGTATGGCGGGTGAAATTGTGTGGTGTGCAAGCACATGTCTGTTAGAATTGGTTAAGACAATCTGGCAGATAATTTGTACAATATGGACTGATATTATCAGTATTTTTGTAATTCAAATTTGACTGTTCACAGCACATGTTCTTTATTGTGGCATAAGTAAGCAACATTATCACTATACACCCAGCTGACACGAAAAGATACATGTTCTTCATTGGAAGTGGACACTTGCTGCATTTTAAATCGATTTTGTGTATCTTAGTTAAGGAAATGAAGGCAATATTTTGCTAAACAAACAAAATCACAAAATGTACACATGAAACAGAGACTTCTGGAATGTGGTGTGTATGTAAAACCATGACTGGCAAACAGCTTGAAACTTTAAAGGCTGATTTGTTGCAGGTAGCATGAAATGTTTTGATATCTGATAGAGGATATATGTAGACATCAGCCTCTTTATCCTCCCAGTGCAGGGATCACCTCTCTCTGTTTCTTCTCCTGTTCCTTCTTCTCCTGCTCCTCTTTCTCTTTCTTTTGCTGCTCCTCCCATTCTTCTCTTATTTTCCGCTTTGGTTACAGAAAAACAAGATATTGGAGCATTATATGTATTTTAATTGAGATTTGTCCAGGCCATTGCAGAATGTCAAGGATTTAATGTCAGCAATTGGACTTTTCTTGCAATTATATATATAGATGTGGTCCAGAAAATGCTCACCTCTTCTTCCTCCTTTCTCTTTCGCGCTGCCTCTTCTTTCTCCCTCTTCAGCCTAAATTCTTCTTGTGCACACTTTTCTCTCTCCATCCAATCCTGGTGTAATCGCTCACTGGTATTGTAAAACAGTGTGACATATTTTGTATTTTGTCCAATTAATATTAGCTTATCACACTGAACTTAAGATGACAAACCTCTCCTCGTCAGCCTTCTGTTCTTCCTCATCTTCAGACTTGTACTCTTGGTTCTCTTTATTTTGTGAATGACCTACAGCTGAAAAAGATGCATTTGTTACTGACAGCTGACAACAAATGCTACTAAGGAGTAAATCAGGCTTATGTTTGCATAGACAGGTGTTACCTAAAACTAAGGTTAACTTTAGAAGTGTGAGAAAGGAATAAATTACGTGCTGCTATATATATATATATATATATATATATATATATATATATATATATATATATATATATATACACACACATACATACATACATACATATATACACACACACATACATATACATACACATATATATATATTTGACGAATATATAGTATATATATATATATATACACACACACCTCAAACAAACATTAAAATAAATTACCTTCTTCTCTTAATTTAGCAAGAGCTTGACGTTTCCTTTTCCTTCTCTCTCGTTTAAGAACAGCTCGTCGTTGTTTTTGACTAAAAATGAGTTTATACATAGTTATAAATAAATAGCAATAAAAAAAAAATTCTGAAAATAATTTAAACATAGCAGAATAAAAAAAGCCCATACAACACCTGAGCACAAGAGCAGCAGTTTCACACTCATCTAATCGACTCTCAGAGTCCTGCGTCTCTGACGGGTCTGTCTGCAACGAGTAACAATCATTATCCGTCATTTTAAACCACTATTTACACATTACGTTGGTAGACAACAGCAGCAAAGGCTCTCTATGTAGGCAACACATTTTACACCGATCAGAGACCGCGCGCGCAAAGATGACATCACATTTTTTGTCGTACTCTAAACGCGTGTAAACGCGCATGCTCAGCTTAGCATTGGGCGGTCAATTCATTTCAGCGAATCGGTTCATATGAATGGCTCGTTTCAATTAACCTGTTCGATTGAATTTTGAATCTATTGAATGAACTGAATTGAATTGAATCAATTGTTCACTGTTTTTTGGCAAACAGGTTTCATCATTTCCTTTATTGTTCCCAGTATTAATAATAATAATAATTAATATGAATTTCAAATTCAGAATTTCCTACTCAAAGCCATTTGCTTTTGGACATTCAAGCATTTTTTGAGAACCAAGCAAATTGTACAAAACAGGACAGGTACATTTTAATGTCAATTTGAAATCGTTAAAACATAGGTATATTCCATTCCATTTGACTTCATGAATATAATAATCAGCAATTATAATAATTGAATTAAATGCAAATTTTTATATCACTAGTTAAACGCCACCAAGGCCATCTGTAAGTGATTTAGTAGCTCTTTGTGAATCGGTTTGACCAAATCATAAATAAGAGTCGGTTCAGAAGAACGACTCGCTAGTGAATCGGACAGCACTAGCTAGATTTTGCGCTTTTGGGATGTGCGAGCTGGTGTTGTAAGTGACGGAGTCGTGAGCGCAAAACCCTAAAAACCTGTTTTTTTTCTGCTTTTTGGCTTTAAACCCCACAATTCATTCAGTGGCTAACCCGCAGAAAAGCACGCCAAAATGGCAGACAAAGAAGGTAAACTTTTTTCGTTGTGATTAACGTGCATATTTTTTTTTCCTTTGGCAGAGTTTGCTAGCTTTAGCCTAAAGTGCTAATGGATGTGACCCACATTCTAACATAAGAATGAATGAGTGTCACAACCTGAGCACGTTTTTACCAAGTACTCACGGTTGACTTTGGTTAAAGCCTCTGGCGTTAATAAATGATTCTACTAACTTGAATAATACAGATAATGGTTTCTCAAATCAGATCGAAATGCCGTTGTTCTCCAAGTTCCCTCCATCATTCATAAGCTGCAGTTTAACTATAAGTTGAGGAACTTTACCATGTTAAACTTCAGTTTCCGCTAATTTATTAGAATACAGCAACCTTTTGCTGCCCACTGCACTCCCACAATGCATTTATTGAGAAATGTTCATTTGAATGCATTTGGCCTGAATCTATCCTTCTATTCTCTCTTCTCAGTGTATGATGATGCTGTGGAGGAGAGAGTAATAAATGAGGAATACAAGATCTGGAAGAAAAACACACCATTCCTGTACGATCTCGTCATGACACATGCACTCGAGTGGCCGAGTTTAACGGTGCAGTGGCTTCCTGATGTGAACAGGTAATCTGATGACTAGCCTGTCCACCTTCTGAAACATAACAGATGACTAGCATTCTACAAATCATTGTCCATCATTGTGCAGGCCTGAGGGAAAGGACTATGCGGTTCATCGGCTGGTTTTGGGCACACACACTTCGGATGAGCAGAACCACTTAGTCATCGCCAGTGTCCAGATCCCTAATGACGATGCTCAGTTTGACGCGTCCCACTACGACAGCGAGAAAGGAGGTTAGAGCTGATCTGACTATGAATGAATGCTAATTTTGTATTTTTTGTGTTGAAGTCATTATACTAAAATCAATTTTGCGTATGTGTTTCTTCAGCAGGTATGGTCAGGACGTTGGGGGGAAATCCAGATTCAGTTGATCAATAAGACTGAATCTTTCCACAAATATGATGCGGCCACATGCATTTTTGACAACTTCAGAATGTGATGGATCTTTTTTATACATGTATTTAGTGTTTATATGGATGTTAAAGGGATAGTTAAGTTTATTTTTACTCACTTACATTTACTCACCCTCATGTTGTTCCAAACCCATAAGACTTTTCATTTTTGAAAACACAAATTATGATATTTTTAATATTTAAGACTCCCTCTATTGAAAGTAAAATGTAACCAAAATGTCAAGCTTCAAAAAGTATATGAAGCCACTGTAAAAGTAACCCATATGAAAAGCAGACACGGTTGCATTCCCGTTGATCACTGTTTATATGTGAAGACTAAATTAAATCTGTTCATCATATAAACCAATCGTGCCTCTTCAGAAAACTTAGATTAAACCGCTTGAATCATACAGATTTCAGGTTTAATTAGAAATATCTTTTGTGTTTCAAAGATGAATGAAAGTCTTATGGGTTTATGACATGAGTATGTGTAAATGATGAGACAATTTTCAGGTTTGAGTGAACTAAACCTTTAATACCAAGTGTAAACTGGGCCAATGAATTTGAAAGTTAATTTTTTATTTAGTTGAATGCTTGAAACTGATACTTTTCACAAATAAAGCTGATCAAACTAGGACAGAGATCAGATGTTGGACAATAATGATTGTATATAATTTTTCCCCCCAGAGTTTGGAGGGTTTGGGTCAGTGAGCGGAAAGATTGAGATTGAGATTAAGATCAACCATGAAGGAGAAGTGAACAGAGCCAGATACATGCCACAAAACCCCTGCATCATCGCCACCAAGACCCCCACCTCTGACGTGCTGGTGTTTGACTACACCAAACACCCATCTAAACCAGGTCAGTGGCTTTCAGTTGATACAAAGAAGCCCTGATATATTTTAAAGGTACACTCTGCAACTTTTGGCCCTTTAGTGGTTAAAAAAACCGGCATGCATTTTGCGGAAGAACATTGTTTTAGTTGTGCTTAAGCTTTGTGTGACTGTGCGGATGAATATGCACTTCTAGACTTAAAGGAACACTCCGACTTTTTGGGACTTTAGCTTATTCACAGTATCCCCCAGAGTTAGATAAGTCCATACATACCTTTTTCATTTCTGTGCGTTCTGTAAGTGTTATTTGACGCACCTACCGCTAGCCTAGCTTAGCACAAAGACTGGATGTAAATGGATAAAGTAGCATACTAATCGCAATAAGTGACAAAATAATACAAACATTTTCCTATTTACATGTTGTGATCTGTATAGTCACAGCGTGTACAAATAACAAGGCTATATGAGACAGAGACCATTTTTAATCGTATAAATACTGGGAACTATATTCTCACTAGGCGTAGGAGCACAGCTACTTGGGCGGAGTGATTAGCGCAGCACACGAGACGCCCTGTTGATGGTTCCGTAAACAAAACAAACGTGACTAACTAGCTAGTAGCGAACGTGACTCGTGATCATGGCTGACTTTGAGGAATTGTCAGAGGAATTTTACTGGGTATCAAACCAAGATCCAGAACCATATAGTTTTGAGCCAGAATACAGAGACGAGGAGTTACAAACTTTGGAAGCTGTAAGCCAAGATACAGCGAACACCCATGATTGTAAACTATAAATTTACTATCTAGTAATTGCTGACTCTATTACTCCAACTCTGAGCGAACTCTCTGCTCCTCACCACAGGGCGTCTCGTGTGCTGCGCTAATCACTCCGCCCAAGTAGCTGTGCTCCTACGCCTAGTGAGAATATAGTTCCCAGTATTTATACGATTAAAAATGGTCTCTGTCTCATATAGCCTTGTTATTTGTACACGCTGTGACTATACAGATCACAACATGTAAATAGGAAAATGTTTGCATTATTTTGTCACTTATTGGGATTAGTATGCTACCTTATCCATTTACATCCAGTCTTTGTGCTAAGCTAGGCTAGCGGTGGGTGCGTCAAATAACACTTACAGAACGCACAGAAATGAAAAAGGTATGTATGGACTTATCTAACTCTGGGGGATACTGTGAATAAGCTAAAGTCCCAAAAAGTCGGAGTGTTCCTTTAAGAGAAATAGCCAGTTTAGATGGAAAGGATCTCAAGCTGACTAGCTAAAGACGTTACTGTAGCTTTACCCATTAATAATTATAACCCAGACTTGAAAATACATTCAGCACAGCGCTACAACAACCCATAATGAATTGACCCTTCACAGTAGATAATGCTTTACAATGAACTCTGTTAGACAGCTACACACTCTTACAACATTTCAAATCCCTCAGTTCTCACTATCTCTGAAAAGCCAAGGCAATGCTGATTCTTGTTTTATTACGAGTTCTCTTTTTGCCAGTAGACTCTCCTCTGTTCTGCATTTCTTTTTTAAACGGGTGATTCCCCGGAGGTTCGAGATTTAGCTGCTCCATGTAAAAATTTCTCTCCCGTTGTGACAACTAACCTATGCCACTCTCACACCATATACACGCCAAAGTAGCCAGAGCAACTTTTCTCTATTTACGGATATGACGAGACATGCATGGGTGAGTGACATATGTACGCTATTTCCCATGAAAACCATCCCACCAGGTTTAAAATATGAACACTTATAATAATAGGCTTATTATAGTTAATCAGGGTAAGAAAAAAACAAGTTTTGGAAGAAGTCAAGAAGAACTGATGGTGTATTGACTCATTATTTAAATTTTGTTCATTTGGAACAAAAAAGTGACAGTGTATCTTTAAATTAGGGATGCAACTAATAATGATTTTTAATTATCGATTAATTGGTTGGTTGCATCTTCGACAAATTTTATTTTCTGTATTTTATTTAAATGTAAGTTATTCTTCCCAATGCTGTCCTTTAAAACATGCAAATTGAAGGTAATGAAACTATGTGGACTATGATATACATTATTTGCAAAAAAGGGTTTAAAACTTAAAATTAAGTGGTAAAACTTGCGCACAGTATAAAAAAAAACGAAACCACAATTATTAAACCTCATTACATTAGTCCATTTACAGTTACTGCTCTCATGAAAATACAAGTACTTGTTTATTTAAAATGCTACATGTAAAACAAGTCCAACAAACTGCATGTTTAATCCAGCAAAATTTATTTACAAAATGTATCAGAATTATTGCTCGTCTGTTCTATTGTGCAGTCTGTTTGGTGCGTATGTGTTTGGTACGTTAATGGAGACTTGCTTGATGTCAGGATGAGTCTTTTGCAAAATGAAAATTCTTGCGTGATACATTAACAGATAAAGATATAACAGTCAAATGTAAAGTTTTGTGCTGGTGACAGTATGTCTCAAATGTGTTTGAACAAAGGGCTGCACAATATTGGAAAAAAACTGACATTGCAATATTTTGCTTTTCTGCGATATGCATTGCAATATGAAAACAATTTCACCAGATGATTTGAATAGCTCTATCTGTAAAGAATTAATAATTCTAGAATAAATGGGGTGATTTTGTAGGAGAGTGCATCTGCATAGATAATAATAAACAAATTACAAGCATAGATAAATGCAATAGAACAAAGATACTAATTAAATGAGTAGTGCTTTGTTTTTCAGGTAAATCTAACTGTATTCGGGTACATACATTGAATAATCTAATGTAAAATAACACTGCAAAATCTTCACTGTATAAATTGATTATTAATATAATTAATACAATTTATCTTTGTTAATACTACCAAATTTTCTCTTTCTCTTTTGTTGTCTGATTTACATTGGTGACACAAACTGCTGCGGGTATATTGGGCTGCTGTCACTTACAGGACAAACACAGGACAAATCTTGTTAAATACTGAGTTTGTTTGAAGCTTAATAGAAAGCTTCTAAGCTCATGTTTAGGACAACTTTGGTCCTGCATCAGCTAACTCTCTTTTTCAGGTGCGTTTTTGTTAAGAGAAATGTTATTCACTGCTGTAAAGTGACGTGACTGTCGGACAGCAACGCGATTATTCAGTGATCCGATTAGTCTATTATTATCGATTAGTTGTTGCAGCCCTATATTAAATCATGTGTGAAGTCGCTTGCTTTGATTAAGTTGTCCATTTGCAGACCCCAGTGGAGAGTGTAGTCCAGATCTGAGACTGCGGGGACATCAGAAGGAGGGATACGGTTTGTCCTGGAACCCCAACCTGAGTGGAAACTTACTTAGTGCATCAGACGACCATGTGAGTGATCTCAAATTCAAACTGACATATTTCGATACCACTTTTTCCATGTCCAATACCAATAACGGTACTGCAAGCTTGGTATTGGATTGGTAGAGGTATCGGCAGATACTCAAGGTGCGTTCCATTCGACAGGGTCCATACGCAGTGTTCACTGCTCCCCTACTCCCTGAGCACGGTATATCAGTTGAAGTGGACTTCACTGACAATAATCGCTCATTTGAAACGCCCTGCAAACGTCATCAAAGAAAGTCAACGACGGGGTCGCGCAGATTATGATATAACAAAAATATATATAGGACTACATTCATATTTTAATTTTTATTATTTTATTATATATTTACAATTATATTGCACTATTTTACAACTACCTAAAATAAAATCACTTTACTTCACAAACTAGCTAAGCTGGCTGCATTCACTGAGGTAAATTATAATCATCAAAAATAGTATATGTAATATTCACAACAATAACCGTTAAAAATACTGTCATTTGTATAACAATGGCGAAATGTATGAATACTTACACACATACGTAAACTCCTCCATCGTTAGTTATGACCGTTCTGACTGGTGATGACGTGGTGTGCGAAATGACAGTTGGGTGATCATCGCTCTCCACTCCTGTGAAGTGATGTATCGATGTTCCCTTATTCCCTATGCCGTGCGCAGTGCCCTTCGAACTGAACATGTTCGCTCCCTTTGGATTGGAATCTCACTTAAGATGGCGGAATACCCTGTGAAGTCCACTTCACAGTGCACTTATGGTCAAATGGAACGCACCTACAGTGTTTTTTTCTTGATCAGTTTATAAAATCTATACCTGTTAAAATCTTAAAGGGGACTTATTATGCCCCTTTTTACAAGATGTAATATAAGTCTCTTGTGTCCCCAGATTGTGTCTGTGAAGTTTCAGCTCAAAATACCCAACAGATCATTTATTATATATACATGCTGTTTTCATGCCTGTGTCTTTAAATGCAAATGAGCTGCTGCTTTCCAGAAGAGGGCGGAGCCACTACAGCTTGTGCCTCTGATACTCTGCCAAACACTAAAACATCTGTTTGGTTTTGATTATCATCTGAATTTTGCTTAATGGGTCACCTTTAATCTTCACAATGTACGGTGCAGATTTTTAATAGGACAACAAACATGATAGATATGATAAAAGAAATAAATAGGCTAACTATTATCTTTTATTGCGCACAACTATCATGAAAAGCTTTAATGCAGAGCAGCACAAAAGTGTGTTGATGCGCATCCCACAACATCACTTTCACTGGCGAGATTTCCTCCACCATTAAAAGTCTGTTTAACTCAAACAAAAAAGATATTGTGTGTGCGCAACACCTGGTCTATTGCATCCACCCAACAGTTTACTGAGCCTTTTCATAGAGTTTTAAATACCAGTTACTTTATGCGTGTGAATGACACGTTTCATTCAGTCTGCTACTCCAGTGCCTTAATCTAACACGCCTGGCAGCGAGTGAAAATACAGTCCTTTTAAACAAAAGCATAGACCTTTACGTACAGATGATGCATAATAATGGGAGCACTAAAACAACTAAATGTTGAATGCAGAATGACGTGACAGTGAAGAGTTTCTGTTACTTAAATTTAACATTGAAATATTTCTGTTCCTCAACTAAAGCTTTCAAATGGTTTCAGAAGCTTCAAAATATAATGCAGGAAAAGCTTATGGTGCTTTTATAGTAGTTTTTTGTCTTTTATAGAGCTTGAGAGTAACAACCATAACGCACAGTATCGGACTTTCCGTTCCATGACTGACCGATACCCAATCCGACAAAAAAGGCCCATATCAGACCGATTTTAAGTGTTGGATTAACTCATCCCTTCTTAAAACTTGTATGATGTAGGATCATCTGTTGTTCTTCAACTTTAGACAATCTGTCTGTGGGATATCAGTGCTGTTCCAAAGGAGGGGAAGATAGTAGATGCCAAGACCATCTTCACAGGGCACACAGCTGTGGTGGAGGATGTGTCCTGGCACCTTCTACATGAATCGCTGTTTGGCTCTGTGGCTGATGACCAGAAACTCATGATGTGAGTAAGCAAAGCGTACTGTTCTCCCTCTGCTGTGCAGGAATCAGTGAAACTGTAGGACTTTTTTTTTTTTAAGAAAAAGATAAACATTTAAATGGTTAGTTCACCCAAAAATAAAAATTCTGTCAGTAATTACTCACCCTCATGTTGTTCCAACCCCGTAAGACTTTCGTTCATCTTCGGAACACAAATTAAGATATTTTTGATTAAATCTGAGAGCTCCATACTTCTATGTTATTGAAACTTGCCGGCCCAGAAAGTTAGTAAGGACAATTTTTAAAATAGTCCAAGTGATTACAGTAGCTCAACCATAAGTTTATCAAGCGACGAAAATACTTTTTGTGTGCAAAAAAAAACTAAAAATAACGACTTTTCAACTATTCATTTTCTTCTGTGTGGGCATCTGACACGAGTTCACGTAGTGTAACAGCACACCGCAACGTCAGAACGTAGGCTCACTATTGGCCAGCATCACACGTCGCTTGATAAACTTACGGTTGAACCACTGTATTCACTTGGACTATTTAAAACATTGTCTTTCTTTACTAACTTTCTGGGCCGGCAAGTTTCAATAACATAGAAGCCAATGGAGAAGTGATAGAGCTCTCAGATTTAATCAAAAATATCTTAATTTGTGTTCCGAAGATGAACGAAAGTCTTACGGGGTTGGAACAACATGAGGGCGAGTCATTACTGACAGAATTTTTATTTTTGGGTGAACTAACCCTTTAAGTTGTATTACACGATGAAATGTCTGTCTTCTACAGCTGGGACACACGATCCAATAACACATCAAAGCCCAGTCACTCTGTGGACGCCCACACGGCCGAAGTCAACTGCCTGTCCTTCAACCCATACAGCGAGTTTATTCTGGCCAGTGGCTCAGCAGACAAGGTCTGTACATGTTACGATCTACATAATCACACATGCACACTCATCTGTAGGAAGAATTTGCTTTAGAGATCCTTCCTCATGCGGAGGGACACAATCCCCTTAAAGAGTTAGTTCACCCAAAAATAGAAATTCTGTCATTAATTTCTCGCCCTCATGTCGTTCCAAACCCATAAGACTTTCGTTCATCTTCAAAGCACAAATTAAGATATTTTTAATGAAATCTTACCGAGATTTCTATCCCTCTATTGACAGTCTACAGAACTACCACTTTGACCCTTTAAAAAGTTAATAAAGAGATTGTAAAACGAATCCATATGAATTGAATGGTTTAGTCCAAATGTTCTGAAGAGATTTGATCGCTTTATATGATGAACAGACTGAATTTAGGCTTTTATTCACATATTAACATTCATCAACAACTCACACATCAGTTGTGGTAAACGGAAGCTCAAGCATGTTCGTTTGACATGCGAGAAACAATGAGGTTCATTCTCGCATGTCAAGTTCGGTTGAGCTTCTGTTTGTGTTTGCTGATCAATGTTTATATATGAATTAAAGCCTAAATTAAATCTGTTTATCATATAAAGCGATCGAGTCTCTTAAAAAAATTGGACTAAACCGCTCAATTCATATGGATTGGTTTACAATCTTTTTTATAAACTTTTTGAAACATCAAAGTGGTAGTTGTGCAGACAAATCTTTCAGATTTCATCAAATTAATCTTCATTTGTGCTTTGAAGATGAACGAAAGTCTTACGGGTTTGGAACAACATGACGGTGAATAATTAATAACAGAATTTAAATTTTTGGGTGAACTATCCGTTTAAGCCCAAAGGACACATCAGTTTTAATGTATGCATACAGCCTAATGCATAAACTTTTAAAGTATACTCTATTTAATAATGTGCATGATTCAGAAAAATATCAAAATGGTTTAAAAAAAAATGTTTTTACATGCTCACTGTTTGTTTATGGCTGTAGACTGTTGCATTGTGGGATCTGCGCAACCTGAAGTTGAAGCTTCACTCTTTTGAGTCACATAAGGATGAAATCTTCCAGGTAACTCAAGATTCTGTTACAATATAACAACATGCAATCCGTAAGCAATAGTGTAGTAATAATAATAATAATAATGCTGATGCTCTTGACAGGTCCAGTGGTCTCCTCATAACGAGACCATCCTGGCCTCCAGTGGCACAGACAGACGCCTCAATGTTTGGGACCTGAGGTATGGCATTACTACTCTTTTATAATTGATCCTGAAAATATACTTTTTTTTCTTACTTGATGCTCATTCCTGGTTTATTTTGAACCGTTCATTTGTGCTAACTGTATTTGGATCCACAAATGCTTTTATCATATATTGATTGCATCGTTACATTTATGTCCTTTAGTAAAATTGGAGAAGAGCAGTCTGCGGAGGATGCCGAGGACGGGCCACCTGAGCTGCTGGTGAGTCGAGATAGATTTGCTGAAAATATTTATTGTGACAGATAGAGCTATAATGATATGATTATTGATAACTATTTCAATACCACCGCAAAAAACACACTATTGATCACACTCTATTTTAGTATAAAGTTGAATACAAGTGTAAATAACATATTTAATTAATATATATTAATTGATAATTAATATAGGATTATATATTTTAAAATGTTGGGGGTTTGTAAGATTGTAATGTTTTTGAAAGACTTTCTTATGCTCATCAAAGCTGCATTTATTTGATCAAAAATACAGTTTTTGACAGTAATACTGTGGAATATTACAATTTAAAATAACAGATTTCTATTTAATATAAAATGCAATTCATTCCTGAATAGCAAAGCTGAAATTATCATCATCATTACTCCAGTCTGCAGAGTTACATGATCCTTCAAAAATCGTTTTTATCAATATTGAAAAAAGTTGTGCTACTTAATATTTTTGTGGAAACTGATGCATTTTTTCAGGATTCTGATTGAATAGAAATTCTAAATGAAGAGAATCATTCTGATGAACAGAAAGTTCAAAAGAAAGCATTTATTTAAAATAGAAATCTTTGTAAGAAATGTATTTACTGTCAATTTTGATCAATTTAATACATCCTTTCTGAATAAAAGTATTAATATCTTGAGTAGTGTTGTCAGAAATGGTCAATTTAACTCAAGGTAAATAGGGTCCAATATTAAATTTCTGCCGTATCAATACATCGATACCATCTGCGCTTTATTGATACTTTGCAGTCACGTGACTGCCACGGATACCTGGCGGGCAACAAACGGGTATTTTCAACGTTGAGTCCTGTAGTTCCAGGTCTTTCTGGTAGCTATCAAGTCTGTTAGCGAGCTAGCTGCATAACTATGGACTAGGATTAACTCCAAGGTAGCTAAATTGTGTAAAGCAGACAAGTTTTTTAAGATAATCGAGCAGTAATAATTCCTCCGTAAATAATCTAGCTCTACTGTTGTGTCATCTCTGGTTCTCATTGAAAATCATAGATATCGCAAACCTCAAAACAACCTATCCCACACTTCTGTTATTGTTAGCAAAAGACGACAGCTGTTACTGTGCGTTCACACCGCCACCGGCGAGCCGAGAGCGTCAAAGTGCCCGGAAATCATTCATTTTCAATGAATTTTGGCGCTCTCGCCGGCGGCGGTGTGAACGTACAGTTAGTCTAGCTTAGACTCATAACACAAACAGCTGACTCGCCGAACAAGCTGGTGAATACTGGTGGTGTTGATTGACAAAACTACAGTAACTTAAAGACACGATTAATTACTTGATCATGATTGTATTCAAACAAATGTTGAAATAACCTTTGATGGTAATATGCACAGACGTGTATACTGTGAAGGCTGCTTATCTCATCTGCGGTTAGTGCATCCAATTGCACAACAACTATCTGGCATGTCGTTTACACCTCAAAACACCAACTTTTGTATAGTAAAACTGGCGACCCATGATTAGTTTACTGGGTTTCGTTGCTGGAGAACGACGTTCTTGCCCGCCAGCCAGTACTTGTGACGTCACGTGCAAAGTATCAATTGCTCTCTGTTCTCTCCGACAGCGAGTTGACACACACACACACACACACACACACACACACACACACACACACACACACACACACACACACACACACACACACACACCGCCTCTTACTCACTCATCTCAGTGCGCTCTGATAGTGTTGGTGTTATAGGGCATGAATTTCAATGTGGGATTGTGGGTATAGCATATAATTTTACTACTACTCAAAGATGTCACAGTCAAAGCGCACACACATAAAGCTGCCTCTTAAACAGCTTGAGACAATTGTCAAAATGCTCGTCTTGGAGAGTATTTACATAAACACAGTCGGTTGTGTCTTGATTGGAGGTAAACAGAAGAAAACGCATGTGTATCAGTGTATTGGATCCATGCATTCAGTCTTAATGTGACAGCAGCCTAATATTCCTGTTAATCAATGAACAAAAGAAAAGAGAAAATCACTCGCTGAATAACTTTTAACTTTAATTGTAAGGATTAATCTGTATTTATTTTTTACAATGAAGACTATCCAGTGTTATTTTACATTTGATTACTTTCATCAATTTCTGTAGTATTTCTTACCTGAATACTACTATTAGACTTACAGTACCTGAAAAACTTAAAGCACTATTTCTTCCATTTGTATATTTATTCTGTTGTATTTATTTGTGCTATTGTTTGTGATTGTTTATTTTTTCTAATTTTATTTTTGACTGTTTGTATTTTTATGTAAATTAAATTTAAAGTTTGAAACCAAGCTTCCTTGTACACTGTGTAAGCCATTGCGCAACAACATTACCCCATTGTAAAACACAAATACATTGAGTGAGCAAGCTTTTAAGTGAGATAATTGTAATGGTAATAGATTAAGTATAAAATATAGAATCATGTCTCTTTAGAAGCCTTGGATTAAACCGCTTGATTCATGTGGATTACTGTTATGATGTGTATAATTTTTGAAGCTTGAAAAAATTGATAGAATTTCAATGCATGTACAAAAATTGTGAGATAATATTGAAAATATCTATATGGCAGTATACATGTAAATAATTTCCCCCCATGGTATGGAATATTGATATATTTCAAGGTATCGTTTCAAAGTTAGAAATTCCATTGTAATGAACAACGTACACGGTACTACTGATCCTGTACAAACTTTTTTTATTTTTTTCTGCTTGGTATCAAAGAGCCAGTTTTGACAGTCTAATAATCCACTTTTGTTTGTTTTGGCAGTTCATTCATGGTGGGCATACAGCTAAGATCTCAGATTTCTCCTGGAACCCAAATGAACCCTGGGTAATCTGTTCTGTGTCAGAGGACAACATTATGCAAGTGTGGCAGATGGTAAGTACAGCAAAACTAGATTCTTAAGATTTCCATTTATTTTGAGGATTTTTTTTTTATATTAGGACTTTGCACTGATATCATAAACTTCTCTCGTTTAGGCTGAGAACATCTACAATGACGAAGAGCCAGACACCCCCGCGTCAGAGCTGGAGGGACAGGCGTCATAACTGATCTCATTAAAAATCTGCAACCCTTTCATGGCTTCTTACTCCAGCTTTTGCTTTTCAGCATTATTCAGTAAAATCCATCCTCTTACTTTCTACTCCATACATAGCAGATACTTTATCCATCACAGGGTCCTTCTGTAGACTAAAAGGTTCAGCCCACACCCAGTAGAGAAGTTTGTCCTCAGATGGTTTGGAGAAAGACTGCACCACTTGTTCAATCACTTCTGAGAAGTTACGGCCTGGTGTGGCTCATCACAATTCAAATTTGTTTTTGTGCATAAACCTTGGTGTCAATTTGCAATAAATCTTTTGTAATAACTTTTAGAATGATTTTGTATTTCTAAATTGTTGATAATTTTCTGTACTTAATTCACTTATGAAAATAAACTAGAGATCAACTGTTGGATTTATTATTTTTTGGACATCTAAAGCTACATATTTTATGTGAATGCTAATTTTTATAGTAATTAAATAGTTACATAGTACTGTGTCTGGGCACGTGAAGATGAGGTGAAACAAGATATGACGAAGGAAGATTCTACAAAATTGTTTTATTGAAAAGCAAGACAGAACTACAAGAGCGTTGTACAATCTCAGAGGGGTCACGGGCTGAGCTGGGGGAGAAAGAAAAGCTCTCTTGAGCTTCTTTCACAGTATGTCTTTACCTGAAGAGGTAGATTTATTGCATAACCTGAGAATCTGCAGTGCCAAAAAAAAAGGCAGTAGCGATACAAATGACTACCAACAACTCCATAAATTTAGAATGAGAATGACCCCAAATACAGATGTACGTCTCAAAATAATAGCTCACAGACTTCTGCAGATGAGAAAATTACTGAGGTGAAACTTACATCAAGGAAATCCACACAAATCAAGTGCTGTTCTTATAATAAAAATCAACATTCTTATCCAAAATTCGAGATTAGATAATGAAAAAAAAATACAGGATTTTTATATAGAGAACAAAAACAGAAGTGATGGAAGCTGGTGAAGATCTACATTTCCATTGTTGAGTTTTACAGTTTGGCAAGTTAAACACATTCAGACCTGTCAGCCAACTTTTTCAGAAACATCTTGCCCTTCTAAACTTATGTGACTTTGCAATCATCCATTAGGTTACAAAACACACCATATATGTGGTTAGTTCAACTAAAAGTAGATTATCATGTTCAATGAACACTGAATGAAAATGCTGTATGAGTTTTGTTGGATTCAGTGTTGAGGAATGTACTGGCCAGTGTGAGGTTCAGATCGGAACATGAACAGAAGCAGATGTTATAATGGACCTGAAGAGGCAAATGTTTCTAGACCCTGTGTCCTCAACGGGATAATGACCAGTGCTGGGTTTCCCAAAAGCATCGTAAGCATATGTAGATCGCAGAACTGCCGCCACAAATCAATTTAGCTCAAGTTTTTTTTTGAGAAACGCAACCGAGATCTTAAAGGGCTGTGAGGCTGTTTGTTTAGACAGGAAATTGGCAACTTCTACATTCATAAGTTCAGTTCTCGACATATAGTTTCACATTAGCAATATTGAGAATGTTTGCAGCTCTTCAGAACACTTTAGCATTGAATGTAAAGAATTGAATAACAGACATTTTATAGTTGTTCATTAGAAAGTCCAAAAAAGAGAATCACATTCAGAATATTCAGTATCAAATGTGTCAAGGCCCCTTTTAAAATGAGAAAGTTTTGCGTTAAGTTATACTAAAAAAATAAAATAATAATAATAATCACTCACCCTCATGTTGTTCCAAACCTTTGACATAAAAGGTTTTTATTTTTTTATTTTTTTTCTGTCCATACAATGAAAGTCAATCATTAACTTTCATTATATAGACAAAAACAGTTGAAAATATTTGGAAAAAAAATTGTCATACAGGTTTAGACAGACATGAGGGCAAATAAATTATGATATTTGGATGAAATACCCTTTTAACAAAAATAAAAAATCTAATTAAAACAAAAGCTATTATTAGGACTAATCAACAGCAAAATCAGGATAATAAAACCAAACACAGGAAGGAGATTATCACCTAATCTTGCTCTTTCAGCAAACAATATGCCATTATTCAAAAAAATCTTAAGTATTAAGAAGAGATTTTTTCAAAGAAAGAAATTTAAAAAAATCAACCAATTAATAAAAACAAAAAAACATCCAACTGGCTTGAAGTGGCTTGGAAACCCTGATTCAATAAAACTACCCTGTTTCTTAAATAAATGGTTTTGCAAAGTGAATTTTAATGTAATATAAATGCACGTGGCATTTTACATTTTCTGTTGGTAATGCGTTTCTCTTCATCTGTCATACAACAAAAAAGTCCCTACCATAGAAATTTCAGTGAGACTGTTTGACCCTAGTATTTCACATAATTGTTGGAGATGTAGCAGCCTTTTTCAAAGCCAAACTAGCCCTTAATCAGACTCTCATATGAAAACCAGTCACAGGCGGTGAGAAGTCTTGACCCCTCTCTTATTTATAAGACATGTATCTTCCTTTAAAAGTCTGTTTCATGTCCATTTTAGTCAAAGCAATAGAAGCGTGACTTGTTATGAATAAGTATTGGCTCTGACTCAAAGTGCCAATGAGAAGGTAAGTGTGTTAATGTATCTCACCTCTATTATTAATGCCCTGTTTCTCCAGTCTCAAGGTTATCTGGTCATCTAGAGCTGGACTGGCTAGTTGACTATGTACGGTTATTATAGCAATATTAAACATTATATGCATCCAAAATGATTTATTCAGATTCTAGAGGTCAGAGCGAAGAGCTACATTTTATTAAAGAGAAACGAAAGATGTGCAACCACAGCACAGCTGAACAGGAAAGGGCTGGAAACAGATTGGGGGGAGGCGAGGGTGGAGAAAAAAGGAAAAAAATATACGAAACAAAGCTGCATGGTGGCCGCCTTGGACCACATGACCATTTCCTACGAAAATACAATGTGATAAAAAACAGGGAGTAAAAAGTGCTCGATTACCAACGTATAGAGCAGTCAGCGTCTTCACTAATGTCCTGCTTTTTTCTCACAAATTTTATGATAATAATTGTTAGACAAAAATATATACCTCCACAAAGAAAAAAGAAAAGAAAGGGCACCAGAAGGCCAGGCTCAGTCGTCAATGAGTTGTCTGGATGAGGTGGTGCCTGATTCCTCAGGCTGAAGCCCAAGTTTCTCTGTTTCAGGCACCAAACCCTCCATCTCTCCCTCCACCTCTGGGTTGGAGAGCACTTGTGGCTGGGGGTCAGGAGGCCCTGTACCTTCTTCCTCAGGATCTTTCGCTGGGACCTGAAGGGCCAGGAGTTTCTGGTTCAGGTCGTTGCGTTCTCTCTGCAGGGCCCTGCAAAGCTTCTCCAGACGATCCAGTTTGCCTTGGAGGGCCTTGTAATTCTTGTCCCGCACCGTTTTCTACGAGACAAATGAAAGTAGCAATTTCAGCAATCAGCAAGGGCACATTAAATTGATCAAAAGGGACCGTAAACATTTATAATGTTGCAAAATATCAGATCAATTAATCACAAATATACGCTGCTCTTTTGAATTCTTTCTATTCCAACAAAAAAAAATCATGGTTTCCACAAACATTAATCAGCAGGTTTCAACAGATAAAAATAAGAAATGTTTCTTGATCAGCAAATCAGCAAATTAGAATGATTTCTGAAGGAGCATGTGACACTGAGTCTGTAATTAAAATTGCTTGTAGATTTACAGTACAGTACATAAAAGGGAAGAAACATTCACATTTTGTTCTACAACTTTGTTGCAAGCAGGGCGGGGCCAAGAGCAGTGGGAATGGAGCGAGGTCGGTGGCGCGAGTGCTAATGAGCGTCACCTGTGCACCACACCGGTCTCAAGTCCCATGGAGGAGCTCCGGAAGGATAAAAGGAGGAGTGATGACAGTGAAGGAGGAGAGAGGACCAGGCCTGGACTTTATGTTGGTGCTTTATTTTAGTTAATGCTGCAGTGGTCCATGAGGAGCTGCTGCTGCTGCTGCACTTCTTTCGTTTTGTTCTCTATGTTTATTTTTAGGGCTGTCAACTTTAGTCGTTTAGTCGACTAATCGGTCAATGACATCTTGGTCGACTGACATTCTCATTGGTCGACCAGTTGCATAATTTTTTTTAAATTTTTTTTTTCACCAATAAAGAAATTTTCATTGATTTACTCCTTGATATTTATTCCTTTATAAGCAGTTATATATTACTGTATTCTAAATATAATTAGCCTATGTTTTATCCCCAAATTTAAATGCTTTAATTTAGGCTATTTTGTAACAGCGCCACAGTTTAGCGCACCACGTAGAACACTCGGGAACTGCACCTGTGGCTGGCTGCACTGCTGCTTCGCGCTCAGTAAGGAATATAGGTAGAACGCTGCTTGTTTTGGCTTTAGTCGACAAAATGTCCAAGAAATCGAAATCTTTTGTCTGGCTGCATTTTACAAAAAAAGACGACAAGACTGTGGAGCGCAAGCTATGCGGCCTAAAGCTAACTTAAAAGCGGTAAGCGAGATATACATATGTCAGACAGCTTGCTATGTCTAATGTCTAAAAGTTTATATATTTTATTGGTTATGTAATGTAACAAAACGAAAATAAACCTATAGGCCTTCCTACTATACAGCCTATTATTATTAGGATTGTTTTTAGGCTATTTGGGTTTTTTGTGTTTGTTTTAAAACGCCTAGATTGGCTGGACAAAAGTTAACCCATAGCTTTGAAAGTAAAGAAGAATATACAGCCTGTATAAACGAGAGCTTTTGTTAGGATTTTTCATTATTTGGCAGTTTTAGCAGTTATATTTTTTGTAGCGTGTGGTGTGGTCAGGTGCGCGATTGTGATTGTCACTATAGACCTGGGACAGAGCTCCTCACTTTGCAGTTAAAAAAAAAAATCACTTAATTTTCAAAGAAATGTATTATTATAGTTTTATGTATTATTGATGTTTTTTCGTTGTTGTTTTATAAATGCTCTATGACAATTGTTTAATAAATGTTCAATCAAAATGCAAAACATTGCGTCTTTTTTTTTCTTTTCTTTTTTAGTCGACTGATCGTTGCGCAGGACAGGACTTTGGTCGACTAAGCATTTCTTTGGTTGACTACAGCCCTATTTATTTTATTATTAAAGTTATGTTTAACATTCGCCGGTTCCCGCCGCCTCCTTCCCTGAACACAAACCTTTAGTATATGCTGTGTGTTTAAAAAAACACAACAGCTCTATTATTCCTCTCACCTCTTCTGCCATCTGCAGTAGAGTCTGGTTGTTAGTCTCCCATTTGGTCCTCCATAGCGTGGTCTCCTTCTCAAGCTTCTTGATCTTCTTTGTCATCTGATCAGTCACAGAAAATAATTTTATGCAAATCATGCCTTTCCATAAAGATAATTATAACATCATATTTTTCAAGCTTTTCTTTGATTGTCTTTTAAACAATAAGTACTAATCACTTCATTTCCGAAAGCTTTATGTTTGGAATAATGTGAAAATGTAGAAACAAATGAAATGTACCAGTTTTCACAAAATAAAGTAGCTCAACTGTTTTCAACACTGATAAGAAGAAATGTTTCTTGAGCAACAAATCATCATTATTAGAATGATTTCTAAAACATCATGTGACACTGAAGCATGGCATAAAAAAATGCAACAAATTCAGCTTTGCATCACAGGAATAAATTACATTTTTAAAATATATTAGAAATAGAAAAGTGTTATTTTAAATTGTAATATTATTTGACATATTACTGTTTTTACTGTATTTATCATCAAATAAATGCAGCCTTGGTGAAAACAAGAGACTTCTGCTGAGACTTCACAGTTCCTGCACACTCACTTTCTCCATCTCCTGTCGGAAGGTGGTGAAGACCTCGTTGCTTTTAGCGAGGGTGGTCTGAAACTCCTCAAACTTGTCCATGTACAGAGTGAGCTGTTGCTTTAACTGATGCTCCTGCTCCTTCATCAGCTCACATTTATGTCTCGACTCAGTCGCATCCTTCAGAAGCTGAACAGAGAATATAGATCAACCAATCAGCATTATGATGACAATTTTCCTGGAGTCAAGAGTGATTAGTAGGGTTGGGTATCACTTGAATTTCAACAATTCCGATTCAGTTTATCGATTCCAATTCTTATATACACCCAATTTCGATTGCAATAAAGTAAAGCATTTTTTTTTTTAATCTTAGAATTTATTCTAAGTCTTATACCATGCAATACCATGAACAAAAATCAACAGTCTAAAGAACACTTCCACAAGGAACTTTGGCCTACGGTTTAAAAATATCATAGCAAAAACAAATAGCCTAACTAATATAAATTTCAAGCATTATTAAAAGACAAGTAAACACTCAGTAACTAAAAAAGAACAAATAAACAAATGAGCAATCGCGCAAATAAATACAACTGAACAAACACTTAAAATAAACAGTGTTTTAAGATTTGCAGGTATTCAGGTACAGAAACTGTGTCCAAATGTAAAATAACACTGCATTTTATAAATGATATATACATTACAAATATAGTTACAAAAGTTATTCAGTCAAGAACAGCGAGTCAATATTGTCTTTGTCTTTTGTTGTTTGATTAACGTTGTTATAGAGACGGCAGCAGGAATTTGAGGCTGCTGTCACTTTAAGAGCTGCATGGATCCAATATACTGTTGCACATGCGTTTTCTTTATCAACCGTTAATGTTCACTCAAGACATAAACGACTGTTACGAGAATATTTTGACATATTTTTGAGTGTATTTGTCCATTCAAGTGCAAAAAAGAAAGAAAAGGAAGGAAGAAAACTCAGTTGAGTATTGCGCATTATACATATAATCGCAGCCTTTGCCAAATCGCGTGTGGTTTTATTGCGATTAATTGTGCAGCCCTAGTCACATGGTATTTATAGCTTAAATGATTAGCTCAAATAAACTTGGTTGCAGAAGTGAGCAAACATGCCAGATTTCATGTCTCATCCTTCTGGTGGTTTCACGTCAACCAAGCAACTGCCATTGTTATGAATGGGAATGCTAAAGCTTTAGCCACATATTATAGATCGCCTTGGTTTGAAGTACCAATCCTTCAGAATTAAGCCCAGCTCAAAAACAGGATTAGGATTATTACAAGGATACTCACAAACTCTCTTTCTCTCTGCTGTTTCTCCTCCACCTCTCGCATCAGTTCAGCCGTCCGCTGGAGTTTAGCATCCACCAGCTGCTGTTGCAGTTCCTTGTGTTTGAACACCTTGTCGATGTGCTGGGTAAAGACAAATGTCACATTCATATTATTCTTCAAAACATCTTCAAAAGATGTGCAAGGATTCCAGTGCCATCCATTTCTAGATATTTTAGCTATAGAAAAACAGTCCATTATGCTGCTAGATACTGCAAACTAGCATTTGTTGTCATACAACTAGGGGTTCAAATGCAATGCGCTGAAACTATTGTTTTTGTAGGGATTTTTAGGGGTTCAAGTGCGAAATGCTGTAGCCAATGAGATCGGACAATAGGTGGCGCTATAATTGTTAAAAAGATTTAAAAAAACATAAATTCCATCTATAATGTAGGTGGTTACAGGCTTGCTAAATAAAACGTTATACTTTTTTTTTTTTTTTTTGCATGTGCTTAAAACACTTGAACCCTGTTAATTGTTGCTTGCATCTATATTTTTAATTCATTGTAATCATAAACACACTGATTCGTAGTGCAAATCATTAATTATCAGTAATAAAACTCTGGAGGGCGCATGCTGATGGTCAACTGATGTGAATTTTGAAAAATCTGCTCAGCTGTTATTCAAAGCCTGAAACGCCATGACCAATTTTAAAGTATTATCTTTATTTGTGATAAACTCACATGTTTCTGAATCCACATTAAAGCCTGATAAAGTGATAATTTGCACTACCTGTTAAAAGTTTGGAATAATCAATATTTCTTAAAGCTGCTGTGCAATATTGTGATAAATATATTATTAGAACTTAAAAAAACTTTGTTTTATTTTAATACACTTTAAAATTACATTTATTCCTGTGACAGCAAAGCTGAATATTCATCATCATTACTCCAGTCTTCAGTGCCACATGATCCTTCAGAAATCATTCTGATACGCTGATTTTCTGCTCTATTAATAATGTTCTTATTATAAATGTTGAAAACAATATTTGACAATATTAATGTTTTTACAGTATTTTTGATCAAATAAATGCTGCCTTGTGAGCATAAGACACTTCTTTCAAAAACATTAAATCACCGGCAATGTACGATAGATGTGATTATGTGTTTATTCAGTAAACACCAGCTGCATCATAATGATTTCATTTGAGGTTGCACATTTGGTATGCGCTCAACATGCAAAACATCTGAGGACACTGCATGTCTGAGGAACACTTTTAGAATTAAGCAAATATAATGTAAAACCATGAAATGAAACAGCAGCAAATATTCTTGGCTATCACGTCCACCAACCCAACCAGCCATGACTACTGAAATGTCATATCTCAGAAGCAATATGAATGAATAAAACACCTCAACATTTACAGAGTACAGAACAAATGAAACCTCTGCACTTCATAATTCTCTGAGGACTTAACCAGAGCATAACAGCCATTTTACATATTTGACAGATATTGCCTCACCTCCTCTCGGAGCTCGTACTGCTCAATGAGCTTCTTGAGTTTCTCAGCCAGCTCCATGTTCTCCTGCCGCAGTTTGCTGTTATGCAAGTTGTGCTGCTCCATCTGGGCCTCAATCTCATTGAGCGTCATCTGGAAGTGCAACGTCGCCTCCTTCCGCCGCTCCTCGTACTCCCTGAACCGCTGAGCGTTCTCCTCCTGTTATCACAATGGTTATCTGGTTAAACTTAAGCCTGGGACACACCAATATATCAGTTATATTGATAACTTCCTTCATTTTAAGCAGCTCATGTTGTTATGAAAATAATAGCATTTTGGAATGCTCAGATAGGTTAACATAACAGTAGATCAGCCTTCTGTCTGTGCTGTCTTGACTTTCTTGCTCTCTTTCGCAAGAAGGCCAGAATAATAGCAAATATAATGTATTAAAGGCCCCCTGAAATCAAAATTATGATTTTTTTAGCTTGTAGTATGAGTATGTTTGCCTTAAGGTTATGAATCAGCTGGTGTGTTCCAATTTTTTTTTTTACAAAATTCACATTTAGGAGATATAAGCATTCAAAACTTACAGTCTCTCGCTTCCGCTAAAATGGATCACGTATTTTTGACATCATTGCGGACTTCAGTTTCTCATCACATCATCTGTCCAATCAAATGCTCTCTAGAATCTAAAGCGTCCAGCCCCCTTATGCTATAAATACCACCTGGCCAAAGCGATCTTTGACTAGTAGTGGGAAGTTCGGATCATTTTACTGACTCTGATCTTTGAATCTCGTTCATCAAAATGAACTAATCATTTTTGGAGTCATTTCATTCATTTCAGCAGAATGTATTTAAAATGTTACATGCTAATAGCCAAATTCCTCAAACACATCAAATGTTGATCACATTTAGAACTAGATGTACCGCATCGCGGTACAAAATATGACCGCCGCTCAGGCCTGCACTGGCTTTCCACAAAAATAAATGACGTGGAGTAATTTGGCTGTATTGCGTGTTTATGTATATACCTAAAAAAAGTAGTAGTATGTGCATGTCTGTCTGTGTGTGCGTGTGTGTGTGTGTGTGTGCGTGTGTGTGTGTGCGTGTGTGTGTGTGCGTGTGTATGTGTGTGTGTTTGTGTATGTGTGTGTGTGTGTCTGTGTGTGTGTGTGTGTGTGTGTGTGTGTGTGTGTGTGTGTGTCTGTGTGTGTGTGTGTGTGTGTGTGTGTGTGTGTGTGTGTGTGTGTCTGTGCGTGTATGTATGTGTGCGTACATGTGTGCGCGTGTGTGTGTGTCTGTGCATGTGGATTTGTATGTGTGTGTATGGGTGTGTGTCTGTGCGTGTGGATGTCAGTGTGTGTGCATGCTTGCGTTTGTTTGTATTCCTGCATGTGTGTGTGTGTGACAGTATCATCCTAAACCAGCAACCCTTCGCTCAAAAGCACCATCTACAGGCCGATGAGTGTACAGTCACTAAATGTGCACATAAATGAATTTATTTTATACCCCCCCCATGGATGAAATTCTACGAAACTTAGCAGAGGATACCCCCAGAGGATGTCAAGTTAATCATACACATGAAATATGGTGCAGTTCTGAACATCTCCACTGAAGATAGGGGCGATTAAAGCAGAATAATATTGCATTTTCATTTTTTATGGGAGGGGCGCAAATCACAAATGAGTGATTATGGGCTAGGTTGATGTGGGCCCTTAAGAGCAACATACCATAAAAATTTCTTCATCCTCGGTGCCACGGTTCAGGTAGTTATTTAGGAAAAACTGCATTTTTTTGGGTTTGGGGGGGCCCAGCGCGGGGAGGGGAGTGGCCCCCGGGGACCAAACGAAATTTTTCCGTAGAAGTCTAGTGGGGCTACATGCCCACCAAATTTCATGTTCCCCGGTGTTTCGGTGTCCCTGGTATCGTTGACGAAAAATTTACGGGGGCCCCAGCGCGGGGAGTGGCCCCCGGGGACCAAACGAAATTTTTCCGTAAAAGTCTAGTAGACCAACATACCATAAAAATTTCTTCATCCTCGGTGCCACGGTTCAGGTAGTTATTTAGGAAAAACTGCATTTTTTTAGGTTTGGGGGTGCCCAGCGCGGGGGGGGAGTGGCCCCCGGGGACCAAACGAAATTTTTCCGTAGAAGTGTAGTGGGGCTACATGCCCACCAAATTTCATGTTCCCCGGTGCTTCGGTGTCCCTGGTATCGTTGACGAAAAATTTACGGGGGCCCCAGCGCGGGGGGGGGAAGTGGCCCCCGGGGACCAAACGAAATTTTTCCGTAAAAGTCTAGTAGACCAACATACCATAAAAATTTCTTCATCCTCGGTGCCACGGTTCAGGTAGTTACTTAGGAAAAACTGCATTTTTTTGGTTTTGGGGGGGCCCAGCGCGGGGGGGGAGTGGCCCCCGGGGACCAAACGAAATTTTTCCGTAGAAGTCTAGTGGGGCTACATGCCCACCAAATTTCATGTTCCCCGGTGCTTCGGTGTCCCTGGTATCGTTGACGAAAAATTTACGGCGGCCCCAGCGCGGGGGGGGGAGTGGCCCCCGGGGACCAAACGAAATTTTTCCGTAAAAGTCTAGTAGACCAACATACCATAAAAGTTTCTTCATCCTCGGTGCCACGGTTCAGGTAGTTATTTAGGAAAAACTGCATTTTTTGGGGTTTGGGGGGGCCCAGCGCGGGGGGGGGAGTGGCCCCCAGGGACCAAACGAAATTTTTCCGTAGAAGTCAAGTGGGGCTACATGCCCACCAAATTTCATGTTCCCCGGTGTTTCAGTGTCCATGGTATCGTTGACGAAAAATTTACGGGGGCCCCAGCGCAGGGGGGGGGAAGTGGCCCCCGGGGACCAAACGAAATTTTTCCGTAAAAGTCTAGTAGACCAACATACCATAAAAATTTCTTCATCCTCGGTGCCACAGTTCAGGTAGTTATTTAGGAAAAACTGAATTTTTTTGGGTTTGGGGGGGCCCAGCGCAGGGGGGGGGGGAGTGGCCCCCGGGGACCAAACGAAATTTTTCCTTAGAAGTCTAGTGGGGCTACATGCCCACCAAATTTCATGTTCCCCGGTGCTTCGGTGTCCCTGGTATCGTTGAACGAATGAACGAATCGTTCATGACCGACCCATCACTATCTTTGACACGTCACGGAGCAATACAGGTTGGAGATCTGTGTTCAGTTGCTCAAACGCTCAAGTTTTATTCCATTTTCCAACAGTATGTTGCTTAAAGTCCGCGTGAAACGGAAGTTGCAAACAACTTTTCTCCAGTGTTGTGACGTATTTCCCAGTGAAACGGAATATTGAACAGAGGGCAGGGTTTTACTCTAGCGCTCCTCCTCTCCATCTCTCACTCATAGCAGACTAACGGTTTGAGGGGAGTGGTTAAACGTTTCCCAAACCAAGCCGTCAAACCTACCTCATCAGCCATTCCAGACCGGAAGTAACTTTTCAGACTTTGATTAAAGATTAAAGACAAACAAATTTTTTCTGTGTATTAACTTGCACGGATTAATTTTTTACCACAAGACTAGTAATATGCGCTAACAAAGTAAATAGGGTCAATTTTGATTTCAGTTGGACTTTAAGAATTAAATGGATAGAATTCATTCACACCTCTACTATTAAATCCAACGTATCATCAGCACTTGGATTCGCTTCCATGGTGCTGTCAAGTACGAATTGCAGTCTGTGAGGTAAACTAAACGCTATCGGCTATTTGAAAAGGGGGAGGAGCCGTTCAATATGTCCCGCCTTAGCCTTCAGTTTCAGTGGAAATTACATCAATGCATCATACAAAATTGCGCGTTCCAAGGCACTTCAGTGGGCCTTTAATTCTCGTGCACTGACTCGTTCGCTAAACTGAATATCCAATCATAGTTCCCACTCTCACCAATGGCCCCAACGCAGACTCAACATGCTGAATCGGGCAAACTGAGCGACTGGGCGACTTGAGCCCGACGAGAGTGGACGTGTGGAACACACTGCAAAAATAGCCCGACAGACGCTCGCTGACCGTCGGCTTGGTGTGTCCCGGCCTTAAGGCCAACATGAATCTTTAAATCAAATGTGGGCTCTACCTTCAGGGTCTTGTTATGGCGCTGAAGCTCCCTGCAAAGACTCTCCAGTTTGCTGCGTGCCAGGACAGCCTTGCTGTGCTCACTCTGCAGGTGGATCTTCTCCTTCAGCACCTGGTTCTGCTTCTTCTGCAACACCTTCACCTGTTTTTGCATGCTGCGACTCTCCTCCAGCTGTCCCAGGAAGACACATTAGTATTTAGCCATGCACAGAAATTTCAGCAACCCAAAATATTCAGCCGAAATGAATTGACTGTTTCAACGTCTATTTCATGCACACACAATGAGGATTCTACGTCTAGCCTATTTAACGCACACAATGAGGAAAAGCTAAAGTAGCAAAACTAGAAAAAACTAGTTTTTAATTTATCACCAGGGAACACGATATCCTGAACACTATACCAAATTCAATTAAAAGATTCCTCTAGCTCAAACAGTAAAGCATGGTGCTAGCAATGCCAAGGCCATGGGTTCAATTCCCAAGGTGCGTGGACTGATAAAGAAAATGTATACCTTAAATGTAAGTCACTTTGGATAAAATCATCTGCCAAATCCATAAATGTAAATGTAATTACACAATTAAGCAAATTTAATTACCAAAACCTTATTTTCAGTTTTCAGCTAAATTAAAACGTACATTTTGTTTCACAAAAAAATGCATTTCTGCACATCATATAACTATTTCATACTACACGAATTCTATAATACTTGGAGCAGCTATTTTCTTTTGACTTTTGTTGTATGAAGGAAAAAAGAGCAGCTCCTTTTGAATATCTCCTTTTGTCCTCAATGAAGGAAGAAAATAAATCATATGTGTTTGGATTGCAAATTTAGTTTTCTGAGTGAACCCTTTCTGTAAAGACATTAATTATGAAATATGTCTATTGTTGTGCAATATCATTTCTCTAACCCCAAATACATACCAGGTCTGCATATTTCTTACAAAGGGCAGCAAGTTTCTCTTCTGGGGTGGCTAAAGTATGAAGCGCCTGCATCAGCAACAAAACCTCTTTGCCTATGACAACAAGGGAAGAATAATGCATAGAATAACCTGTAAAAACGAGTCATCCTATCGCAACTTTTTAAAAAAAATCTACGGCTTAAAGTCATTTGGGGCCCTGTTTATTTATTGCATTAAACCTGAAACATTCCTTTAATGGTGTTATACTAACCAAATGATTTTTGGTCCTTGGTTTTCTCAGCGTTAGGGTCCAACTCCCCATCGAGGGGGTCAGGGTTGCTATCTTCCCTTCCTGGCGTCTCCCCTCTTTCCTCCTCACTGCTCACCAGCCCCACAAAATCGTCCATGTTATCCTGGGATGGAGTCTCCACATCCAGAGGTGAACTGCTCCCTTCAACAAGTCCCCTGGCCTCTAAACCGCAGACCCCGATGATTTCGTCCATGACTTTAGTGCCCTGATGGTGTAAATGCAAAAAAACTTTTGAAATGAATTTAAGTTAACCAAGCTAACACTGACATTAACCCCTGACTCATTGCATTGATTTAAGTGACATATTGCGCATCCAATACAAAGACGCCTGTTCTAGTATATTGGCCAAGATTTTTATTGCAAACAGAGCCAAGTGCAAACAAACTCAGTATATACAGGAACAGATAGATGAACACGTGCTGCACAGACTGCACACAGAGAGCATCTCACATGTCTGAAAAGAAGCTCACCTCACAAGGTTTTGACTTTGAGCCACAGCCAGAAAGTTATATTATAACCAGAACAAGCAAAATTCGAGGGAACGGGTTAAGACATGAACAAATGAGACCAATGAGGCATTTATTCAAAGCACGTGCCAACTTATAATCTGTGCAACAGAAAATGCGTCAACACTGACGCTTACATTATACACCACAAATTTATGAATAATAAATTATTAAAATTCAAGCATGTATTCAAGCGTACGTAGCTTTCCTAACATATGCTAGCAGTTGTTTATTTAGAAAGATAATTAATTATAATGTTAAATTTTATGGCAAGCCCCTAAATGAGTGGCAAACGAGCCTCATATTCATCAATGTCCCTGGGTTGAGAGTTTAAAATGTCAATTTATTAGGGGTATCAAAGCTCAGATAAAAAATAACACCAAAAATAATGCTGTCGTGAAGTCAGTAAAGCTGTAAACCTCAGGCTAACTCGCTAACTCCACATTTACCCTGTTCAACACACATGCGCGTGCATTCAACACATTTATTATCTTATCACTGATTCAAAATAAAAATCCATAACGTCACTCTTATGTCAGCGCTAAAAGTAAACCACTTCGCTATTGTAAATCGCAATTGTTAGCCTTGATATTTTGATAGCGTAAGTTGAAAGTGCTTTTTTAAGTTGGCTTGTCTGCTGGTTAGCGGGCTAAAGCTACTTCCTTCGTAAATAACACACATTTATGGCGACAGGTTCCCTTCCTGTTCGTATAGCAAATCTTTCATAGCGTTAGACATGTTAATGATGTTATATCTGAAATAAATGCTCAACAGTGAGCAGGTTGAGGTACAGTACCTGTGTGTTTTCAGTGTTTAATTCGAGCCTGGCATCTGAGTGCGTCGCCATGTTGTGACGAAATACTGAGAAATGAAAATAAAGGCAACTCAGACTGGATGAACACACATAAAACTCAAGTCAAACATATTTATTATATATACACAAAAAGCTTAATTGAAAAAAAAAGTCTAACCAGTCATTATTTTTGCTATTATTTCATTTTGTGATTTTATTTTGACATGCTTTAAGTGCAGCGTATCGCACACCTGAACTCACACACGTTCACTTCTCATGTATATCCTATCATTATACATTCACATACAGTAAATGTAGATAGGCATCTTATTTTTAACCGTAGATTAAACTTTCAAAATTTAAGACAGACTGCATATTTTTTCTCATTCCCATGGAGCTCTGATGGATACAGTGCTCTAAAGAACAGAGAATTGTTCCAAACTGTTCAGACGAAACACTCATTATATATATATATATATATATATATATATATATATATATATATATATATATATATATATATATATATATATATATATATATATATATATATATATATAAACAACTTATTGCTATTTCCTGCATTTAGCTGAAATGTTTTCTAATATACATATAAATATGTGTTTTTCATAATATGAATGAAGATACCAAAAATGGGATTTGAATGGAAAATTATTATTTGTTAATATATTTAAAAAAATATATATATCTCAGTGTTTTCCCTATCAAAGTGAAATGTTCAGTTTTTATTTTACTAGAATGCTTAACATCTTGACTTGGCTCAACTTGGCAAGTTGAGCCATAGACCTTTTTTTTTTAAGTCGTATTTTATGGCCATATTTTTAGATAATTCATATCATTTCATAATAATAATAATTTCCTTCATTTCAGTTGTTATGAGAAACCCGTGTGCCAAATGGGGTTTTGTAAACACAGAGTAAACACATAGCACACAAACAGTTAATTTGTTAATTACAGTGATATTTCAATTTGAATATGATTTACCACTGTACAATTTTAACTTATCGCATTTATTAAGCAACTCAGCAACAGGAAAGCAAATTAATTATGTTTTTTTTTTTTTTTTTTTTTTTTTTTTGGTATGCCGCGACCGCCGCGACATGACCTGCTGTGCGTTACCGGCTGCACTTCTCCAGCGAGGCCTGTAGTTGGCAGAATCACACTCGCGGCATTAGTTTACCGGTAAAGCGGAAAAGAAGAAGAGAGAAACAAATCGCGCGCTACTGGAGTTGTCACTTGGCTTAGATGTTATATTTTAATGCATTTAACATCGATGTATTATATTCAAAAAGAGCCGACCAAAATGAGTCTTTATTTCTTCGAGTTTTGTTAAGAGATTGTGGTTGTCTCTGGGGTTAGACTTAAGAGTGGGTGACTTTTATACTCTCTTTACATGTGAGCAGTGTGTTCTGGTTGAAAATGCCTCATATTAAGTTGAGAGGAGTCACTGTGGACTTTCCCTTCACTCCATACCCGTGCCAGGAGGACTACATGAACAAAGTCATCGAGTGCCTGCAGAAAGTGAGAAACCCAGTCACCATACACAACCCTTGCATGTAACTTACTGCAGCAATATTTCTTTATAGTCTTTGAAACAGCCTTTAATTTAATGTGCCAGCTAACGTTACTTTGAAAGTTTCAGGGGCTTTAAAGATTATAGTCGACAAAGGCAAAAGTCTGCCACTTTCTGATATTTTCTAAGTTCAAGCACTTTTTCCAATAGAGGTAAAATGCAATGGCAGAATGACATTTTACTGAAGGTAGAATGACATTTTTGTTTTACTTCCCCTTTAATCTATACAATAAAGATGTTAAAGTCTTCTTGGAAGGTCACATTGTTCTATTAATTTTCTCTTAATAAGAATGACATGCACTTGTACTCTTTCAGAAAGTCAATGGTGTTCTTGAAAGTCCCACTGGCACTGGTAAAACGCTCTGTCTGCTGTGTTCGGCGCTGGGCTGGAGAGAGAACTTTAAAGACACCATCTCTGCCCGCAAGATAGCCGAGAGAATGGGCGGCGCGGAGCTCTTCCCTGACAGACCAATGTCATCGTGGGGAACAGCAGCCACCGACGGAGACGCTCCAAGTAGTGTCCTTCATTTATTGATTCAATGTCGATTTGATTTATTTTCAATATCATTTGTAAACATTTCTCGTGTTTTCAAAGGCTACATTGTTGTATGAATTATAAGCCAAATCATATTGACAGTTGACATTCTGGGCAACCATTGGAATTATATTTCATGATTTTTGTCTTTTCCTTTCCTTTTCTTTTTTTCTAGCTTATTACACGGACATCCCCAAGATCATATATGCTTCCAGAACCCATTCCCAGCTAACACAGGTCATAAACGAGCTCAAGAACACATCATACAGGTCAGCTATCTGAGTTAACTTCACATATTCAAGGGATATTGTACAGTCAGCCATTCATGATCATTGAGAATATGAAAACATGATTACATCCTACCAAAATGTTTTTCAGCATATTCTACAATGCATACGCTACCGTTTGAACATTTTTAAAATGTTTTTAAAAGAAGTCTCTAATGTTCACCATGGATGCATTTATTTGATCAAAAATACAGTTAAAACGGTAATATTGTGAATTATTATTACAATTTAAAATAACTTTTTTTCTATTTTGAATATGTCTTAAAATGTATGTTACATAATCCTTCATAAAGCATTATTATGCTATCTGCATTCATAAATTATTATTTTTTATAAAAACAATTGATCACAAAAGAAGAAATCGTTCTGATATGCTGATTTGGTGCTCATTAAACATTTCTTTTTTAATTATAAATGTTAAATAATATGTTTTTATTTTTGTGGATTTTTTTATGAATAGAAAGTTCAAAAGAATGGCATTTATTGGAATGAAATCTTTTGTAACATTATAAATGTCTTGACTGTAATTTGTTTAATGCATCATTTCAATGCATCCTTGCTAATTAAAACTAATAATAATAATAATAAAAAAAAAATAAGTAGTGTACTTTTTTGTTGTTGTTTTTGTTTGTTTTTTACTTAATGATCGTATTGTTCTTTATTATAGGCCAAAAATTTGTGTTTTGGGATCTAGAGAACAGCTCTGCATAAACCCGGAAGTGATGCGTCATGAGAGTAACCACATTAAGGTATGTTGATCAGTACCTCACTGGCTTTATGTGTGACACAACTGACGCTTGAAACACCAGCGCTATATCTCAACACCATATTAATGGAGGCATTATGGCTTATTTCAAAGGTCCACATGTGCAGAGCAAAAGTGTCGTCCCGCTCCTGTCCCTTCTACAACAATGTTGATGGTATGAGACTAACATTGGTGACCTGTCAATAGAGATTTGAAACTTTATTACATAAAAGAGTTTCAATAGACCTTATTCAGAGCAGTGCCATGACAGGTATGAAAGTGAGGCTGTGAGGGATAGTCTTTGCCTTGTTTCCAATGGCATCCGCTGTAAAAAGCTGGATAAAGCTCCTAGATTACTTAAAATTTTCCACAGCTTATATTGTCAGGAGTTTTTTGTCAACTGAAATTTCTTGGAAAGATATTTTTCCAGTGTTTCATGAGCAGAACAATCCAAAAACACATTAAATAACAGTACAGCCCATTGAAGAGAAGCATGTCTGTCCCTCACAGCCTCCCTTTTATTCCCATTAAAAGATGGCACTGCTGTGAATAAGATCTTTTATAATGGTTTTAGTTGTTTATGTGCTTTTTTTTGGTTTTTAAAGAGAAAAGCACTGACAAAGAAATCATGAATTCTATCCTGGATGTGGAGGATCTTGTAAAAACAGGCAAAAAGCAAAGGTGAGGCTCTGCACGTTGTTTCAAGGGCTTGATCAAAGCACTGAAAGAAATAGTGTGTTTCTTTGCACTGCTGATGCAGCGCCTGACATGATTCCATTGGGAATCCTTTCTTTGAGTGTTTGTAAATAGTGGCATTGCTCAGACCGTTTGTTCCCATAGAGTTTGTCCGTACTACCTGTCCCGCTCAATCAAACAACACGCTGATGTCATCTTCATGCCTTACAACTACCTGCTTGACCCAAAGGTGAGACATTTACCCTACCCATCTCATCACTTTAGATACAACACTGTTAAAAATGTTTTTACTGTTTTTGAAAGCTGTCTCTAATGCTCACCAAGGCTGCATTTATTTGATTGAAAATCTAATAAAAAACAATAATATTGTGAAATATTATTACAGACAGTTTTCTATTTTAATATATTTTAAAATGTAATTTATTCCTGTGATCAAAGCTGAATATTCAGCATCATTACTTCAGTGTGTTCAGTGTCACATGATCATTCAGAAATCATTCTGATATGCTGATTTGATGATCAACAAACATGTCTTATTATTATCAATGTTGAAAACAGTTGTCCTGCCTAATATTTCTGTGGAAAGTGCGATACATGTCTTTGATGAAATAGAAAGTTCAAAAGAAAGTTCAGCATTTATTTAAAATATAAATTTTTGTAACATTTTTAAATTAATTTGTTGTCACTTGCTAAATGAAAGTCATTCTGACCCCAAACTTTTTAATGGTATATATTTTTTAAAATAATAATATTTTTTATTTAATATGTATTGTTCTAGGATAGTCTTTTTTTTTTTTTTTCACAATTTTGATTTCTGTTGATTCACAGAGTCGAAGAGCACACAACATAGAGCTGAAAGGAGCTGTGATTATTTTTGATGAAGCTCATAATGTTGTAAGTGTTTTGATGTTGTTTGAGACCTCATAGCCATTCTATATTGTTGTTTGTTTTATATTCTATCAATGATTTGTGTACATTTTCAGGAGAAGATGTGTGAAGAGTCCACCTCGTTTGACCTCACCCCTTACGACCTGATTTCTGCCATTGACGCTGTAGATCGACAGCTGCGGGAACACGCCTCAGACATCAGCAAAACAGACTCCGCTGAAGAGTTTAATGTGGAATCACTGAATTCAGGTTAGTTTGGCAAAAAAATGGCTTTTTAAATATAATTTTAATATAAATAAATGGTTTATATATTTGTGTATATACAGTACTGGTCAAAAGTTTGGAAACGTTACTATTTTTAATATTTTGAAAGAAGTCTCTTATGCATTTATTTGATCAAAAATTCTGAAATAATATTCTGAAATATTATTACAATTTAAAATAAGGGTTTTCTATTTTAATATACTTCTAAATTCTACATTCTAAAATGCAAATTTATTATCAACGTTAGAAACAGTTGTGCTGCTTAATATTTTTTTGGAGCCTGTGATACTTTTTTCAGGATTCATTGATCAGCGTTTATTAAAAATAGAAATCTTTTCTAACAATATAAATCTTTACTATCACTTTGTATCAATTCAACACAAACACTACCATTCAAAAGTTTGGGGTCAGCAATTTCTTTTTTTTTTTCTTTTTTTTTTAAATAAATTAATACTTTTGAAGTAGTGTATATTGTTATTGTTAAAAAATATTTATATTTTCAATAAATGCTCAGAGAATCCTGAAAAAAGTATCACAGGTTATAAAAAAATATTAAGCAGCACAACTGTTTCTAACATAGATAATAAATCAGCATTTTAGAATTTCTGAAGGATCATGTGACACTGAAGACTGGAGTAATGATGAAAATTCAGTTTTGCATCACAGAAATAAATTATATTTTAAAGTATATTCAAATAGAAAGCCATTATTTCACATTTTAATAATATTGCACAATATTACTGTTTTTTTTCTGTATTTTTGATAAAAAATGCTTGATGACCATATGAGACTTTTAATGAGAAAAAACATTAAAAAGAGTAATGTTTCCAAACTTTTTACCTGTACTTATATGTACTGTATATATCCCAATAAATAACTCCCTTATTTTTATCCTATATATGATTTTACAGGATTGAAACTGGATATTACCACAATTGCAAAAATAAAACGTAGGTTGCACTTCAAATATTACAATTTATTTATTTTAATACAATATTTGATTTCTGGAGTTATTTGGAATCCATTTTTCAATAATGAGAAACATTTAGCTGAGAGTGCACCTTAATAATCTTACAGAAATTTTGATGGATCTGGAATCTTCCATTAACGGTTTTGAGATGCCAGCAAATAATCAGGGAATCACCAAACCCGGCAGGTGAGTGAAGCATGCTAGGAAAACGTTTGGTGCTGGGAATGTGTATCAGTGACCTTAATATATTATAGAATCACCATTTTTACATGCACAACTGCTTAACTGAACTGCTAATTTTCTGTCTCTTCTTCTTTTAAAGCTTCATATATGAGATTTTTCAAACGGCTAATGTGAACTTTGAAACAAAAAACGCTGTAGTGGAAGCCATGGAGCAGATCACAGCATATTTAGCAGGGAGTGAGTATTAACAACTGGTCCTCATTGACCTTTTCTGTGTATCAGTTCAACATTTACCCATATGTGTATTTTAATTTTTTTTTTGCAGGGCCTGGTGTCTTTCTGAACACCAGCGGACTACAGAAAGTAGCAGATATAATCCAGGTAAGAAGTGTACAGCATGTTAAAGAGATCAATTGGCCATTTTATGAATTTTTATTGTGTTTGTCTGTTTGTCCTGAATCAGTTGGTGTTTGGGGCTGAACCTACAGAGGGCAGCAAGAAATCACAGATGAAAAATGACATGAAGGAATTTAAGGTTCACATTCATGCTGTGTTCATTGTTACATATCTGCAGACATCAGGTTTTAGTTGTAGTGAGTGATAATGTTATGTTTTAAATTTGATAGTAAAAGAAAATTAATCAAAAGTGTACATTTTAAGATTTAAAGACGAGTAAAGACAATTATAATGTTACAAAAGATTTTTATTTCAAGTAAATGCTGTTCTGTTTGACTTTCTGTGCATCAAAGAATCCTGAAAAGAACAGCACAATTGTTTTAAACATATATGATATAAAGAAAGGTTTCTTGAGCACCAAATCAGCATATTAGAATGACACTGAAGACTGGAATAATGGCTGCTTTACATAAATAAATTACTTTTTAAAATGTATAATAAAAATGTACATTGTAATATTTCATAATATTACTGTTTGACTGTATTTTTGATCAAATAAATGCAGCCTTATTGAACAAAAGGCTTCTTTCAAAAGTATTTAAAAAAACTTACTGACCCCAAACTTTCGAACAATGTAGTGCATGTCAGACGATAGTTCCTCTAAATCTTGTCTTTCATCTCCCATTTCTGCTTCTGATTCACAAATCTGTGTCTGATATCAGGTCCACATTCATCCAGACAACAGCAACTTTAAGAAGAAACAGCTGACTGATGTATGGGCTTCCTCCTCTACCAAGAAACAGGGTATGAGACACCTCATGTGTAGCAAAATGTTTTCAAAGGGAAGTTGCTAACTTGCTATTGACTGGAGCAAACATTCTCTTTTTTTATGTAATTTTCTAGTCATGGAGAATATGAAATGTATTCCCCCAGTTTCACAGACAAGGCTTAAGCCTAGTCTCAGAGTAAATTGCACGTTTGAGCTGTTTTAACTGATCTTAAAATATGTCAGTGCCATTGTTTTGTCTCAAGATGCACACCAGTATGTTTATTTCTAAGGCACGTTTATAAAAACTACTTAAAGGGTTAGTTCACCCAAAAATGAAAATTCTGTCAGTAATTACTCACCCTCATGTTGTTCCAACCCCGTACGACTTTAGTTCATCTTCGGAACACAAATTAAGATATTTTTGATGAAATCTGAGAGCTGGATCACTCCTCCTGCAGGCTTATGGACACCTTAACTTGCTGGCCCAGAAAATGTATTAAAGACATTGTTAATATAGTCCAAATGACTCCAGTGGCTCAATCTTAAGTTTATAAAGCGACGAGAATACTTTTTGTGCGCAAAAACAAACAAAAATAACGACTTTATTCCACTTTTCATTTCCTTCTCTCTGGAACTCGAGTTTTTTTTACGTAGTGTAATAGCGTAGCGCGTCTGTGTTTCACGTCACCACGTATCACACATGACCAGAGTCGCCCAATAGTGAGCCTACGTGGTGACGTGCAACACAGCTTAAACACTACGTAAAAAGACTCGAGGTCCAGAGGGAAGGAAATGAAAAGTGGAATAAAGTCGTTATTTTTGTTTGTTTTTGCGCACAAAAAGTATTCTCGTCGCTTTATAAACTTAAGATTGAGCCACTGGAGTCACTTGGACTATATTAACAATGTATTTAATACATTTTCTGGGCCAGCAAGTTAAGGTGTCCATAAGCCTGCAGGAGGAGTGATCCAGCACTCAGATTTCATCAAAAAATATCTTAATTTGTGTTGGTGTTTGGTGTTTTAAGCCCCCAACTGCGCCTTCCAGGCAGCGAGGGGATAGGTAGGTTTAAGGTTGAGGGTAGGGTTAGCTGCCTCTAAGGAGCCATTGGGGGCTTAAATCACCATCGAGCATTTGTGTTCCGAAGATGAACGAAAGTCTTACGGGGTTGGAACAACATGAGGGTGAGTAATTACTGACAGAATTTTCATTTTTGGGTGAACTAACCCTTTAAATGCCCTAATTGAACCAAGGCCCAATCCTGGCTTAATCTAAGCCCTGTCTGTGAAACCGGGCCATAATGTGTATTATTGCTTCAGTATTACATGTTTTGGTCGCCTTGATGGTGCACATGAAACCTCTTCCACGATGAAATGCTGAAAAAACGTGATCTTGCACATTAAACTGAAATGGATTGAAATGGTGTTGTGTATATTTTATAGGGAATGTGCTGAGCTACTGGTGTTTTTCTCCGGGGTTCAGCATGCAGGAGTTGCTCGGACAGGGAGTACGCAGCATCATTCTGACCAGTGGAACTCTCTCGCCGCTCTCATCCTTCACCTGTGAAATGCAAATGTTCGTGCTCTTCTCCTCTAGCTGTCCCCGTTGAGGTTTATGAGTGGATGCTGGTTGGATGCTAATTCTCTGCTGATTTTCTGCAGTCCTTTTCCCGTATCCTTGGAGAACCCTCATGTCATCCAGCGTGATCAGATCTTCGTCAGTATCATTGAAAAAGGTCCGGACGGCGTGCAGTTGAGCACAGCCTTTGACAGGAGGTGAGTCACATCAACAACCTCTGCTTTGAACTGTCATTATTTATTCACCCTCAGTTTGTTTTAAATCCAGGTGCTATTAATTAAATCTGAAAAAATGTCAGTTATATTGACCGTAGGCTGTCAAGGTCCGAAAAGTGCAATAGAGGTAGTTTATATAAGTGGTTCTCCAATGGTTTAGCCATGGGTCCCACATTTTCCCATGGTCATTAGGGTGCTAATTTATGCACATAAATTGTAAAAATATGACAAATACTGATGAATAAACGGTAGCCTATAAGGTAAGGCCATAAAATGGCAGTCCCAAACAATTTTTTGTTAATACAATAAAGTTGGCATGAGCCACCATAGTCATATACAAAAATATAAAAAATAACACAAAGTGAAAATAAAGTGCCATTTTGGGGTTAACTAAACAACAGTTAACATGGTAAATACACAATACCAACATGAACTGATAAAGGGGTAGTTCACCCAAAAATGAATAAAGTTATGTTAATTCACTCACCCTCAGGCCATCCAAGATGTAGGTGCCTTTTTACGGTTCTTTAGAAGAACAGACCGCACATCACTCCCGGATAACCAAAAATGGGCAAAGAGGCGGGATTAGCTGAGGTGACGTGAGGCTAACAGACAGCAGACAAACTGCTGGTAGTGACAACAGCGGCAATCCACCTGTCACTCAAGTGGCCACGCCCTTAATTATGCAGAACTTTTTTATTTAAACGAATGAGTTATAAAAAAATTCAACCTCCTCTGTTGTCATGAAGGGCAAAATTAGCTATATAGACGAAAACTGCTTTTTGTACCAGGCTGTAAACATATTTTTTCTGCTGTAAAGTTGAGCATATTAACATGGGGGTCTATGGGATTGACTCTCTTTTGGAGCCTGTCTCTAGCGGCCAGTCGATGAATTGCAGTTTAAAGCCCCGTTCACACTACAAGCGACAAAGCGCCACGATACCATTCATTTCAATGGGGAGCGGGCGATTTCCGGCGACACGCGTGACACGACCGTTGACGACCGGATGGGGCGTGTCCAGCGACGCGACAAAGTTGAGATCTGTTCAACTTTATGCAAATGAAGAGCGACTTTCGGGAGCGACAAACAATAGGAGTGAAGTCAGTGGAGCACACGTGATCCGTCACTCTTCAGTGCCGCGTCCGACCGAGGCAAGATGAATGAGAAGTTTATTTTAGCAGTCGGAAACTGTCCAATAATGTATGATATGTCTCCGTGTACATACAGTGGTACTCGCCGTGCTGACTCCGAGCCTGAATGGTTTCATGAACTCAGAAAGACCAGTATTTGCCCATTTTCTGCAGTTAAAGGGCACCTATTATGAAATTTAAAATGTTCCTAATATTGTTTTGGGAGTCCCCAACAACAGTTTTACATGCATGCAATGACAAAAAACACTTTTGTTGTTGTATAATATGCATTTATTTTTACCTGATTTGCTCACCGACTCCCAAACCCCTCCTTTGCATGACGCTAATCTGCGGTGATTGGTTAGATGACCCAGTCAGTTGTGATCAGTATAACGTTACTCTGTGCAGAAAAAGTTTGCTTTTGTGTCGCACTTCAGAACTCGACTTCATGCAGCTTGCGTGTTTATTCGAACACCTTTAGTTCCTCTTAAGCTCACAAATCCGTTTTTTATAACAGTAAACACTCTTTTCATGTAGTTGCGATGTTATATTGTGTCATCCAGCCGCAGCCGATGTCGAACACACCTAGCGTCTCGTCGCCATGATGTTTTCAAGTTTTCCCTGGCCTTGGAGCGCAATAAGTGGGCGTTTCGTATTCAAATAACTTGACAAGTTGACGTCATCTAGTCAGAGAAAAAGCTTCGGTCTTCTAACGATTCATAAAAACGACTCGGAGTCGACTCTTACTTTTGAAAGACAATAACTTTATATACGGTGCACTTTCATATTTCAAACTTTGCAGGATGTTTTTGTTCACTTAGATCTATGTTACACACTACATGAAAGGTAAATTTCAAAATTCCATAATAGGTGCCCTTTAAATAGCCGCGATAGCACAGGGCACTCGCTGTTTCTCATTCATCTTTAATATTATGCATTTAATATACTGATTCCATTTATATTTAGACTTTTCCTTCCAAAATGTTAGCTTGTAGAGGCAAGAAAACAGATTTGTTGTCTACAACATGGAGTAACATCCGTGAATGTCACTCACAAACATTACTAGGCAACCAGTAGTGGGAACGCCCACTAGCGACCTCACCGCCAGCCACTGGCGACATGCAGCGACAAAGTCGCTTGTAGTGTGAACTGGGCTTTAGTCACTTCCGTGTTGGATTCAAGAGAGAGACCGGTCCGGAAGGTTGGCGCTTGGTTTTCTCCCGCGTATACGTCATTATTCATCAGGAAGCTCACGCTCCAGACCGCCATGAACTCGCTCAGGACCATTTGCAGAGGCTGTGGATTAAATGTAAAAAAAAAAAAAAAAAAATATCAGACACGCTTTATTTAAAGGGGTGGTATAATGCCCTTTTCACAAGATGTAAAATAAGTCTTTGATGTCCCCAGAGTGTGTATGTGAAGTTTTAGCTCAAAATACCCCATAGATATTTTTATATAGCATGTTAAAATTGTCACTTTTTGAGGGTGAGCAAAAATGCACCGTTTTTGTGTCTGTCCCTTTAAATGGGACAGCTTGTGTCTTTTTACCTTGCACACACATGCACTGAAAATTTCAAAAACGTTTAGCCTTTTATGTCCAAACTGGAGTCAGACAAAGATGGAGAGACTCAAGAAGAAGTGACAACATGTAGACAACATTTGAATGGTTAGTTGATGAATTTATGTAGCTTATTTGTAGTTATCTTCTAGTCATTGATTAGCATATTCTGTCATGATAATCTATAAATCGCTTTCCCGGGGCGGGGTTTATGTAAATTTTAGGGTTGGTGATGTCACTAACCCGGGAGGAATGTCATGTAGTCCCTACCAGCTGTTTGTTGTAGTCCTTAAAAAGCAATTTATTAAAAATAAAATATCTTCCTTTGCGTTGAACTTTGAGCGTTGTAACTTTGCAGTTGTTGTTTATGCTCAAACAGCAACATTACACACTAACTAAAGTTAAAAAAGTGAAATCATAATCAACCACCCCTTTAAACTGCGTCTGATAAAAGAGTCAACAGCTTTCGTGCATGTCTTTCAAAATAAAAGTCTTGCAACAGAAAAACAGAATTACGTTTGTTGTTTTTGTTTCTTTGATTGAACACTCTGCAACCCACTCACTCAGTCTTGCGACCCACCAGTTGAGGAACACTGGTTTATACTCGTTTGCTATATTGTGAGGTGTCTGATATATGAGCCATCAGGAGATGTGTAAATATTGTTCTTTTGTTTTTGAAGGTTTGTTCCTGAAAACATGTCTTCTATGGGAAACACTCTTGGTGAGAATTCTTTACACTGAAACAGCAAACTCTTATTAATAGTGATCTGATGATCAGCATAATTATCAGTGTGATATGAATGGGTTTTCAGTCAATCTGACGCGGGTGGTGCCTCATGGACTGCTGGTGTTCTTCCCCTCGTATCCAGTGATGGATAAGACTCTGGAGTTCTGGAGGGTGAGCGTGTTCAGTCCGACCTCATTAAAGATACAGTATGTAGCTAACTAACCAATTCAAACAAGTTGATCAGTTCAAGAGTTGAGTTGAGATTTTGATTTAGACTGATTCGGAAAAAATGCTCAGGGCAATTCTTGAAATGGTTCAGCTGATTCATGAAGAGAACCAAAACAATTTAAGAGTTAGCATTTTTCTCACACTTGCTACAAGTTTATTACGAAATGAATAAAATACTATTTTACGAGTTAATTTTTTTTAAAGTTTGTAAGTTTAATATGTACTGTATGTAGATTCATGATTACCTTGTTCATCTCATGCCAACTTTAGCATTTAAGTAACTATGCACCAATTCCCTTCACTCTCTCAGGCTAATGGGCATGCAGATCGCATTGAGAATCTGAAGCCCATGTTTGTAGAACCAAGGGGAAAAAGCACTTTTACTGAGGTAAATGCTACTGGTATCAGTCATTTTAATAATTGTGCACTCAGTATGATTTGATATAGATGCTAACAAAATGCCACCATAGTTTGATCTGCACAAGCTGTCAGTCAGTGCTGCTCTCAAATTGGATTCTTTTGCAGGTGATTGATGGTTATTATGACAAGGTGAATGACCCAAACTCCAGCGGAGGAAGCTTTTTCGCTGTATGTAGAGGAAAGGTGAGACTATAAATATTTTATGTAATAAAAATACTATATTATGAACCTACACCAGTAATATCAACACATTTCTTTTTGCTTTCCATTTTTCCCCAAGGCAAGCGAAGGGTTGGATTTTGCTGACACGTACGGTCGAGGGGTTGTGATCACTGGACTTCCCTTCCCCCCCAGAATGGACCCCAGAGTGGTGCTTAAAATGCAGTATCTGGACGAGATGTGCAGAAATAAAATTAGTGGAGTGAAGGTACCTGCTCTTCAAAATGCTCGACTGTGGGTTTTATATGGAGTGCAGATGTTGTAACTATGTATCATCTGCTGACATTATATATAACATTTAGATTGTCAATTAACATGGTAATTTATTGTAATTTTAATACAATTAGAATAATTTAAATCCTTATTTATTCAGCATTTTAGAATGATTTCTAAAGGATCATGTGACAATGAAGACTGGAGTAATGAATGCTGAAAATTTAGCTTTGCCATCACAGGAATAGATTACCTCTTAAATACAGACCAGTTATTTTAAATTTGAATAATATTTCACAATATTGCCATTTTTACTGTGTTTGAAAATAAAATAAAATGTGTTTGCAGTAAATGCAATTGAATTTTTAAGAAACATTCATAACAAAAAGTCTTAACCATGCCAGTCTTTTAAACATTAGTTAATATATAAATTAAGTATTCATTTAGGTAGCTCTTTACTTAAAACATTTATGTATAATACATTATAAAAGTATTTTTGATGCATTAATTATGCCTTAATGATGCACCTAATAATGCAATGTATGTTCTCATGAAGAATTGTTACCACCGTTATGGTACAATTTCAGATGTAACAAGGAATCAGCAAATACTATAATGCATTTTAACTTTGGTTACAATTATTTATGAAAAGGTATAATGCATTATAACATACATTATGAATATCTGTATACTGCATATATTAGATATTATTATATATTACATAAAGGCTTTAAACAAAAGTGTTACCATCATTAATTAATCATTCAATTCAAATTTACATTAAATTCATACAAATAATGACAATGAATGCAGCTCCTTTACAATGAACATGTTTTTAATTCCTGAACTGACATTCATTTTGATATTTGAGGCATAAGGTGAAATATATCAGGATGATGGTACAATTATCCTGATATCATAATAAAGAAAAAAAAAACATAAAAGGATAAAATTCTTGAAAAGAAAAACTTAAGAAATCTTTGATTATTACTCAAAAATACTGTTTTGTCAAAATATTGAACTATATGAACTAATTGAAAAACATTTGTTGACCAAATCAAAGTCATATGGTGCCATATCAAAACAGGTAATGATATAATAGAGAGGAAGTCTCTTTAATTATCAGATATTACCTTTTATTGACATGGCAGGGCTAGTTCAGCTTGTAAAATGTCATGTTGTACAACTCCCCAAATACATAGTGATATTTATGTATTAATAATTCATGAAAAATTCTTGTGTATTATGGTCTGTGGTTGTTCAGTATCTGTCAGGGCAGGAGTGGTACAGACAGCAGGCATCTCGAGCTGTGAATCAAGCCATTGGCAGAGTGATCCGCCACAGAGACGACTACGGAGCCATCTTCCTCTGTGATCACAGGTCAGCGCTAAATCCTACAGCAGCAATTCCCAATTTGTCTGGAGAGCATGTACTCCAATATTAATGTTCTGGGATTGTAATCCAGATTCAGAGGCACTGAAGCCCGTAATCAGCTTCCTTCTTGGGTGAGGCCATACGTTAAGATTTACGATAGCTTCGGTACCATGGTCCGTGATGCGGCTCAATTCTTTCGGACGGCGCAGAAAACTGTATGTTTGTTTCTTGTTCATGTATTCCTGTACCATGAAAATCTGCAAGGCAGTTTTTACACTAATTAGAGCTGACATACACATTTATTGGTTGATTTGTGTGTCAGAGACCAGTTCCTGTTAGGAAAGGAAAAGCAGAGAGCAGTGAGAATCAGGCAGACACCAGGCTGCTCAACACAGGCTCCAGCTGTTCTGCTAAGAGTGTCTGGCTCAATGACACATCTCAAAAGGCCAAAACACTAGACTCACACGTCCCCAGCTTAAAAAGGAGAAAATTAGGTGAGATCACCTTTTTATGAGGTCCGAATGCTCTTGGACGAATCTGTTTTTCATTAAGACACATTTGCCAGGTCTTGGAAGTGTATGTCGCCATTGATTTCCTAATTACTTTAAATAGTAATCAATATAAAAGTCAAGTAATTAAACAATAAGTTATAATTTGGTCTCATTCTGAGATTGATTTAAAGTAAAGCCCAGTTGAACAAATGAAACATTAACATTAGATATTGTTTGGAGCCTCAAGTTCATTGCAAGACAAGTCAGCAAAAATGATTGTGTTGTTTTAGAGTCAGAAGAGCATTCTGGAAGGGATGGCGCAGCCAGACTTTGCATTCAATATGAGATGGAGATGACAGGTAAAAGGAAACCAGTCAGCCTGCTGGACGCCCTGGATGACACAACCAACAAAGAAGGGAGGGGAGACACCATGGTTGGGGAAGAAAGGGTAAGACAAGAATTACATTGCGTAAGAGATATTTTTTAGGGCCTGTTTACACCTGGTAATGCGTTTTGGTTGATCGGATCAGAAGTGGACGAGTTGACTAAATTCAGGTGTAAACGGGGTCTAAAACATTTTGAGCTTGTCCACTTTCGACCACTTCCAGAAGTTGTCGAAAACGCATTTGACTGGATTGCTTTTGTAGTGTAGACTATCATGTGGTCAAATGTGTTTAAACAGCCATGAAAGACTGCCTGCTGACCTTACGCGTAATGCGTAAACATTATGGGAAGAAGTAAAGTCAAAGTCAAAGCTTTATTGTCATATGCACAATCAGGAAATAGAATTTCCATGTACAATGAAATTCTTTCTTTGCTGTCCACATTGAATGCCCAGCAAAATACGTTAATAAAGACACAGACATACACACAGCAAAAAATTTAAAAAGAATATCATAAAAATAAAAATTAAGCTATAAAAGTATTAAAATAAGTGCATATATAATGTGCAAATTTATATTAAAGTGCAATTTTTAAAGTACAATTTAAGTGCAGCTCCTTGATAATTCCAGAAATAACTGCAACAGATGTGCGGTTGTTATAGTTATTAAACTCTGGCTTATCTGTTTAAAAGTCTGATGGCTGATGGATAAAATGAGTTCATGAGTCTGGAGGTTCTGCATCTCACACTGCTGTACCTCCGACCGGACGGTAGAAGTTTAAACTGTCTATGCTGGGGGTGGGTATGGTCTTTAATGATGGAAGCAGCCCTCCTTTGGACTCTGCGATGGTAAATGGCCTGCAAAGTAGGCAGCGAAGTCCCGACGATCTTCTCAGCCGTCTTCACTACTCTCTGCAGACGTTTACGGTCCTTAGTAGTAGTGTTTCCATACCACACAGTGATGCAACTTGTAAAAACGCTCTCCACAACACAGCTGTAAAAATTCTTAAGAATCTTAGTTGACATACCAAACTTCCTAAGTCTCCTCAGAAAGTACAGTCGTTGTTTCTTGACAAGTTGTGTTGTATTCAGTGTCCAGGTAAGGTCTTCACTAATATGGACCCCGAGATATTTAAAACTGCTCACCCTCTCTACTTCCATGTCTTTGATGAATAGTGACTGATGAGTTCTCCTCTTTTTCCTCATATCCACTATCATCTCCTTTGTCTTATCTGTGTTTAGAGTAAGATTGTTATCCTTACACCATGTAACGAGACTGGCCACCTCCCTCCTGTAGGCTGTTTCGTCCCCGCCAGTGATGCGTCCTATTACTACAGTGTCGTCAGCAAACTTTAAAATAACGTTGTCTTTGTGGGAGGCAACACAGTCATGTGTAAACAGTGAATAGAGGAGAGGACTAAGAACACACCCCTGGGGGGTGCCCATGTTTGTAATGATAGGAGCTGAGGTCCTATTCCCAATCCTGACAGACTGTGATCTGCCCGTCAGGAAGTTCAGGAGCCAGTCACACAGGTTAGGATGTAATCCAAGTGTAAACAGTTTATGTGTGAGTTTCTGCGGGATGACCGTATTGAAGGCGGAGCTATAATCAATAAACAGCATCCGAATATATGTATCCTTATCTTCCAGATGAGAAAGTGAAATATGAAGAGCATCGGAAATTATATCTGAAGTGGATCTGTTTGAGCGATATGCATACTGCATGGGGTCCAATGTCTCCGGCATACTGCTCTGAATATGGGCCAGCACCACTCTCTCGAAGCACTTCATAATGATTGATGTGAGTGCTACTGGTCTATAGTCATTCGGGCAGGTTGGCGAGCTCTTCTTAGAAACGGGGACAATAGTTGTGGTTTTAAAGCAAGTAGGAACAATTCTCTGACAGAGGGAAAAGTTAAAAATTGATGTAAATACATCCGTCAACTCTGTGGCACAAGCTCTGAGGGTCCGCCCAGTGATGTTGTCCGGTCCTGCTGCCTTGCGAGGATTAATCCTCCTCAGTGCTTTGAGTACCACAGTTGATGAAACCGTAAAAGGGGGAGAGGAGTGTTGAGTTGTCTGGATGTGTGGATGACTCCACTCTGTGTGAACACTAGAAGTCTCAAAACGAGTAAAAAAAAGGTTTAGTTCATCCGGCAAGCTGTCCGTAGAGCTGATAGTACCCGTGATGGTCTTATAGTCTGTGATATGCTGCAGGCCCTGCCACATCCGTCCAGAATCAGCAGTAGAGTAGAAACTGTCCAGCTTCTCTCTGTAATTTCTTTTGGCTGCTATTATGGCTCTTCTCAGTCCATACTTTGCAGCTTTATACTCTGTATCATTGCCAGATGCAAATGCAGAAGACCGTGCATGCAGCATGTTTCGTACCTGGCCATTTATCCAAGGCTTCTGATTTAGTGGGAAGTTCGGATCATTTTACTGACTCGGATCTTTGAATCTCGTTCATCAAAATGAATTTCAGCAGAATGTATTTTAAAATGTTACATGTTAATAGCCAAATTCCCCAAACACATCAAATGTTGATTGCATTTAGAATAAGAAAAAAATTGCAATGCAAGGAAAAGGCCAAATTATGAAGAACAGTAACGATTAATTAATTTATCCTGTGACATCTTCATAAACTGAGCTTTGCAGTCTGTAGCACCGGATACAGAATTGATAAGTTCATCTTTTGAGTCTTCGGTTCGAGTCATTCGCTTATCACGTGACAGTCCCATTGGCTGAAGCTATGCAGTCGGTACCGGATACAGAATTGATTAGTTCATCTCTCGAGTCTTCGGGTTTGAGTCGTTCGGTTTTATGTCACCTAACATAAATGCCTAATAACAACATGCAGTTAGGTGACATAAAACCGTCTTTTTAAAAAAAATCTTTATCAAAGTGATTTTCCCCATCATAGATAAGTTATCTTTTAGTTTACTCTTTTAGCATAGTTTAAAGCATTACCAACTCTTTAGTACCACATTCATATGGAAAAGAGCCATCATAACAGAAATTTGAAAAAAAATTATAAATTGAAAGAAATAAAAAAGCTATAATTTGAGACCAAAAACGCAGCATGTTACGGTAAAAAAAAAAACTGACTACGCGCTTGTTTATGAGAAAGTTTGGGAATTATTAACTCATTTATGTGTCCAGCGCTGTCACATCACGTCACGTGACAAAAGACCGAAAGACTCGGATGAATCAGACCCGAAGACTCGAGAGGTGAACTAATCATTTGTCTTTCTGGTACTGACTGCATAGCCTCTATGGGACTGACAGGAAGAACGAAACACTCGGACCCGAACTGTAAGACTCGAGAGATGAACTAATCATTCTGTTTCCAGTACCGAACCTATAGGATGTTGCGCATGCGCGGTCAACACAAAATGAACGAATCACTCTCTGAGACAACTCGGTAGTCCCGAGTCATATTAAAGATTCGTTCAAAATAAATGAGTCATTCATGACCGACCCATCACTAATGGGAAGCACTAGCAAGACAGGATTTAAACTTTGTTGGCTGGAGACCCAAGTTTGGTTTGAAGGCGAAAACATACCAAGCACAATGTTCTCTCACCATTCCTGATTTCTAACACGCACTCACAGCGTGGTCTCGCGACTATCAGAGCAGAAATGGAAGCTGCTGCTCTCCGTATGTTTTTCTGTTGTCTCCAGTCGCATTTATATTGCAAACTGCATGAGCTTATTTCATCCAGTAGATTGAAAGATCAGATAAAGCCCATACATTTACCCACCCATAGACCCTCCCCTTGAAGAAATCAGGACAAATGTGGTTGAAAGTAGACAAAAGACCAGCACCAGGTGTAAACAGACATGTGTCTCCCGTCCACTTGTGATCCGATCGATCAAACGCATCTTAATACCAGGTGTGAACAAGGGCCTTTGTTGCACTTTTTTTCTGAACCAGTGTTGTTTTCTCTCTACTGTTTTTTATCACCTAATGTGATGTAATGCCGAATATAAGAGCAGCTTTTTTCCTAATGATGTAAACTGCCATGGTCCCAAAAAAAAGTATAAAAAAGTAGTCCCATGCGAAGTTTGCGCCATTTCCCAGATCTGCTGAATTCATGATAGCTTACTGTGAGAAACACTTGTATATTCACAAGACATCACATTTCTCTGAGAAATTGGAAGTGAATAACCTAGAAAATGAGTTTTTGCTGACTAAATGAGATATGAATGGTGAATAATTGCCTCATAAATCATGATCAGGGTTTTGAATGACAATTTTGATCCCTTTTTATCTGTTTCTCAAATCTTTCTACTTTCATCAGATTAGCTTATTGTCTGTAAAATTTCTCATATGCTGTAACATAACTATGTGAGCAAATCTTTTTGCTAATTTTCCCTTTCTCTTATTGGTCTGTGACCCTGCAGGCGAGTCGCTTGTCTACTCTTTCCCTCCAGCATGACAAACGTCTGGATGATGAATCGAGGGGTGGGAAACGGAAAATTAAAGTGGTTCAAGAGCGGGTGAGGCATCTTGATTGAAGTTTTGTGATCTCCATTGGTGTCGACTTCCTCAATATGATGTTGATAACTTGACTATGCAGAAACTGGATTATATATATTTTTGTGGAAACTGTGATGCATTTTATTCTTTGATCAATCAAATTATCAGAAGAACAGCATTTATTTTAAATAGAAATGTTTTCTAACATTATAAATGTATTTACTGTCACTTTTGATCAAATGAATGCGTCCTTGCTTAGAAGTATTAATTTCTTTAAAAAAAAAAACATCTTAAAGACCCAAACTTTTTAATTGTAGTGCTGTTTATAGGTTTCCTCAAACTGGCACTATTTTTGCAGTTCAAAATTTGTTGATGCATATATTACACTTTGCCATCAAATTTAGTAGATTACCAAAAATAAATGGAATTGGACATTAAAGGGATGGTTCAGAGTAAATTCAACCTTAGGGTCCTTTGCACCATGACCTCGAGCCAAACACTCCCCCAGAAGCTTTTTTCCCTTGGTCGAACATTATTAAAGTTAGAGCTTATTTAGAGATATCAGCCGAATGGCTTAGTGCAGGTGCTAATGGATCCAAGGTGATTTGGGAAAAGCCCGTAAAAGTCCTGGCAGAAAGCCATACATAAGAATGTAGTGTAACGACGACCCAGTTCCAGGAATGCACTAATATTTTGTTGGTAGTACCAGTTTGCAACAACAAGTTGTCAACACTTCGGAAAAAAATAATAAAAAATGCATCGCTTTCTGCCAGGACGTGCTTTTCCCAAATCACGGAAGTGACCTCGACGTCCGGGTTAGCGGTAGCATTAGCCATCAGGCAAGTGTTATTTAAATAAACTCCTGATGTACTTACAAACTTTCCAATGCCTCGTTTTATGAGTACAGAACCTATTTGTATTACTGTAGAAGTTTGGTAACATTCTGGGCATTATTATGACCGCCGCTAGCGTAGCTAGCGAAAGCGGTCATATAGGGATTGTCAAAGTTTTTTTTTTTTTTTTTTTCCCGTCACCTTACTGAATTTTTCGTCAACGATACCAGGGACACCGAAGCACCGGGGAACATGAAATTTGGTGGGCATGTAGCCCCACTAGACTTCTAAGGAAAAATTTCGTTTGGTCCCCGGGGGCCACTCCCCCCCCGCGCTGGGCCCCCCCAAACCCCAAAAAATGCAGTTTTTCCTAAATAACTACCTGAACCGTGGCACCGAGGATGAAGAAATTTTTATGGTATGTTGGTCTACTAGACTTTTACGGAAAAATTTCGTTTGGTCCCCAGGGGCCACTTCCCCCCCCGCGCTGGGGCCCCCTTAAATTTTTCGTCAACGATACCAGGGACACCGAAACACCGGGGAACATGAAATTTGATGGGCATGTAGCCCCACTAGACTTCTAAGGAAAAATTTCGTTTGGTCCCCGGGGGCCACTCCCCCCCCGCGCTGGGCCCCCCCAAACCCCAAAAAATGCAGTTTTTCCTAAATAACTACCTGAACCGTGGCACCGAGGATGAAGAAATTTTTATGGTATGTTGGTCTACTAGACTTTTACGGAAAAATTTCGTTTGGTCCCCGGGGGCCACTTCCCCCCCCGCGCTGGGGCCCCCGTAAATTTTTCGTCAACGATACCAGGGACACCGAAGCACCGGGGAACATGAAATTTGGTGGGCATGTAGCCCCACTAGACTTCTAAGGAAAAATTTCGTTTGGTCCCCGGGGGCCACTCCCCCCCGCGCTGGGCCCCCCCAAACCCCAAAAAATGCAGTTTTTCCTAAATAACTACCTGAACCGTGGCACCGAGGATGAAGAAATTTTTATGGTATGTTGGTCTACTAGACTTTTACGGAAAAATTTCGTTTGGTCCCCGGAGGCCACTTCCCCCCCCGCGCTGGGGCCCCCGTAAATTTTTCGTCAACGATACCAGGGACACCGAAACACCGGGGAACATGAAATTTGGTGGGCATGTAGCCCCACTAGACTTCTACGGAAAAATTTCATTTGGTCCCCGGGGGCCACTCCCCCCCCCCGCGCTGGGCCCCCCTTAACCCAAAAAAAATGCAGTTTTTCCTAAATAACTACCTGAACCGTGGCACCGAGGATGAAGAAATTTTTATGGTATGTTTGTCTACTAGACTTTTACGGAAAAATTTCGTTTGGTCCCCGGGGGCCACTCCCCCCCCCCGCGCTGGGGCCCCCGTAAATTTTTCGTCAACGATACCAGGGACACCGAAGCACCGGGGAACATGAAATTTGGTGGGCATGTAGCCCCACTAGACTTCTACGGAAAAATTTCGTTTGGTCCCCGGGGGCCACTCCCCCCCCGCGCTGGCCCCCCCCCCAAAACCAAAAAATGCAGTTTTTCCTAAATAACTACCTGAACCGTGGCACCGAGGATGAAGAAATTTTTATGGTATGTTGGTCTACTAGACTTTTACGGAAAAATTTCGTTTGGTCCCCGGAGGCCACTTCCCCCCCCGCGCTGGGGCCCCCGTAAATTTTTCGTCAACGATACCAGGGACACCGAAACACCGGGGAACATGAAATTTGGTGGGCATGTAGCCCCACTAGACTTCTAAGGAAAAATTTCGTTTGGTCCCCGGGGGCCACTCCCCCCCCCCCTCCCCCCCCCTCCCCCCCCCCTCCCCCCCCCCCCCCCGCGCTGGGCCCCCCTTAACCCAAAAAAATGCAGTTTTTCCTAAATAACTACCTGAACCGTGGCACCGAGGATGAAGAAATTTTTATGGTATGTTCGTCTACTAGACTTTTACGGAAAAATTTCGCTTGGTCCCCGGGGGCCACTCCCCCCCCCCCGCGCTGGGGCCCCCGTAAATTTTTCGTCAACGATACCAGGGACACCGAAGCACCGGGGAACATGAAATTTGGTGGGCATGTAGCCCCACTAGACTTCTACGGAAAAATTTCGTTTGGTCCCCGGGGGCCACTCCCCCCCCGCGCTGGGCCCCCCCAAAACCAAAAAAATGCAGTTTTTCCTAAATAACTACCTGAACCGTGGCACCGAGGATGAAGAAATTTTTATGGTATGTTGGTCTACTAGACTTTTACGGAAAATTTTTGTTTGGTCCCCGGGGGCCACTTCCCCCCCCGCGCTGGGGCCCCCGTAAATTTTTCGTCAACGATACCAGGGACACCGAAGCACCGGGGAATATGAAATTTGGTGGGCATGTAGCCCCACTACACTTCTACGGAAAAATTTCGTTTGGTCCCCGGGGGCCACTCCCCCCCCCCGCGCCCCCCCAAACCCCAAAAAATGCAGTTTTTCCTAAATAACTACCTGAACCGTGGCACCGAGGATGAAGAAATTTTTATGGTATGTTGGTCTACTAGACTTTTATGGAAAAATTTCGTTTGGTCCCCGGGGGCCACTTCCCCCCCCCCTGCGCTGGGGCCCCCGTAAATTTTTCGTCAACGATACCAGGGACACCGAAACACCGGGGAACATGAAATTTGGTGAGCATGTAGCCCCACTAGACTTCTACGGAAAAATTTCGTTTGGTCCCCGGGGGCCACTCACCCCCCCCCCCCCCCCTCCCCGCGCTGGGCCCCCCCCAAACCCAAAAAAATGCATTTGTTATTGCTTTGTAATTTGTAATTGTAAACATTTGTAATTGTTATGGTATGTTGCTCTTAAGGGCCCACATCAACCTAGCCCATAATCACTCATTTGTGATTTGCGCCCCTCCCATAAAAAATGAAAATGCAATATTATTCTGCTTTGATCGCCCCTATCTTCAGTGGAGATGTTCAGAACTGCACCATATTTCATGTGTATGATTAACTTGACATCCTCTGGGGGTATCCTCTGCTAAGTTTTGTAGAATTTCATCCATGGGGGGGTATAAAATAAATTCATTTATGTGCACATTTAGTGACTGTACACTCATCGGCCTGTAGATGGTGCTGTTGAGCGAAGGGTTGCTGGTTTAGGATGATACTGTCACACACACACATGCAGGAATACAAACAAACGCAAGCATGCACACACACTGACATCCACACGCACAGACACACACCCATACACACACACATACAAATCCACATGCACAGACACACAAACACACACGCACACACATGTACGCACACATACATACACGCACAGACACACACACACACACACACACACACAGACACACACATACACACACACACACACACACACACACAGACAGACATGCACATACTATTACTTTTTTTAGGTATATACATAAACACGCAATACAGCCAAATTACTCCACGTCATTTATTTTTGTGGAAAGCCAGTGCAGGCCTGAGCGGCGGTCATATTTTGTACCGCGATGCGGTACATCTAGTTAGTGGGGTAATTTACGAGATACATCCTTGGATCCATTAGCGCCTGCACTAAGCCATGCGGCTGATATCTCTAAATAAGCTCTAACTTTAATAATGTTTGACCAAGGGAAAAAAGGCTTCTGGGGGGGGTGTTTGGCTCGAGGTCATGGTGCAAAGGACCCTAGGTTGAAATTGCTCCGAACCATCCCTTTAAAAGGAACATGCCATGCTTTTTTCTTTGATGATTTTAATTAAAGTAAATGTATTCTGTTTTCTGCTGGCTATGTTTCAGAAAACAACGGCTTCCTGTACTGCAAAAACAGGCAAAGCTTTCATGATAGAGCTGAGACGATGCCTGAGTCATGAGAACTTCAAGCTCATCATGGAGGCGTTACAGTCGTACAAGACAACCGATGACCTGAGTAACCTTCTGGCTAATGTGGCTGAACCCCTCATACAAGACCACAATACACACAGTCTGCTCAGAGGTGCAGAATCTCAGCATATACATCCCATGAGTGATGCGAGTTATGTTTTCACTGCTTTTTTAAAGTTTAACTTCGCCGGTTAACATATTAAATTGCAGTCGGAAATTATTAAAAACACTCATTGCTGGTTTAAAGTGAGTTTTGGGTAAAGCGCGATATTAATCTTTTAAATTGTGTTATGTAGCTTGATGCTAATTGTAGCTCTAATGCACCTGTTACGCCAGGAGCTATATCTATTTCACCATCTATTGTTACAAGAATTCACATAAGGTCCCAAGAATAATTCTTTTTTTTTTTTTTCAGATAATAAATAATAGGTGGATTAACGAATCTGGGATGAAAGTGGTGTTGATGGGCAAGCCATGTAATGCCAGAATAAAGGCTAATAATGGCTGAATAAAAACAAAAGAATAATGATAAAAGAATAATGAAGTCTCATACCAGCAGAGGTGCTAACATTCGTCGAGAGAGGACAATAGAGTCGTGAATGGGCATGGCATTTTTATTAGCCTTCTCTAAAAACACATAACATGGTCTTTTTAGAGTTTTAGAGATAATCCTCAGATTTGAAATGAACCACACTTGTGGCTTCAATTTAATTGTGGTTATAAGTTGTTGTACCACATTTATATTATATTTGTATACATTTTTATTATTTGATTTTTATGTTAAAGCTTATATATTTCCATATTAATAACAGTCTGAGTAATTCTGTTAACTCTCAATTGTTAGCTTTCTAAATATATGTAGATTTTTTTGTCTATCCAGAATGACTTGTCATTATCAATTAGTGCTGGGCGGTTTCCGGTTTGACCAAAAATCAACATCACGGTTTTATTCTAAATTATACCGGTTTCACGGTTTTTACCGTTTTTTTTTTTTTTCAAGCATGATGGGTGTTTACCACATTTTCTACTGAGTGAGAGAGGAAATAGTGCAGTAGATTTACTTATAATGCCCTATTTTATTGTCATGAGTAAATATTATAGAAAAAATCCACACTAATATTAATAATACAGGTTTGCAAGGCTGTTTACAAAGAGGTGCCAGCAGGACGCGCTTTAGGAGCGGCAGAAACAGTGGTTTCCCCGGTAACTAACGGCTGTACACAAAGCAGCAACGCTCATAAACACTGCTTTATCAGGAAAGATAAAGAAAGATTCAATCGTAATAACAAAGAAACTTTTCTAAAGACCGTCAGTTCACTTCAGATACGTTAATACAGTGTAAAAACACGCGCGCCGCGAGAAAAAAGACACTCTCACCCCCACACGTCTCGTGCCCATTCTAGTCAATGCTTGTGTTTCAGATCGAAGCTTCCCAGAAGCGGCTCTCCGCGCCGCTTCGCTAAATATAGGCGCCTGGTCTATTTTGACGCACCGCGTGCAGGACGGAATAAAACCTTGTCGCAGCTGTAATGCGCCGCAGACGTGTGTTGTAAAGCCTCTGTTATACTTTCCGCGACCGCGATGGCGCGAGGGTCCGCAAGGGTCCGCGTGACGTAAAAATCGTCATCGGGGGTGCGCGCGGAGGCTCGTTGCGGACTGGCGCGTGCCTCCCATTTTTTGTGACCGCGCGGACCAAGGGCGCGCGTTCATTAGGTTAAAACCGCGAAAGAGATGGAAATAACATTGACGCCGAATTTAAAAAAACGGAAAACGCGTGCATTCTAGAAATAGAACCAATGCCTATTTTTCACGCAAGCCTGTTGGAAGCGTTTCCAGGCAAAATAGAATAGGAAAAGATGTTTATATGTCATTTTGACAAGAATACATATTAATAAATGTCATTTTGATGTTTGAAAGTGTCTATGTTTTGACATAAATGCAAATATAAACTATAAATATTTAATATATTATCGATTATACTGGCCAGACCGATCTACTGCGCATGCGTTTAACGCGTTTACCGAGCGGACCTCAGCAGAAAGTATAAATACAAGTAGTCCGCGTCCGAGCTGTGCGCAGCTGTCGTGTACGCGTCCAAACTGGAGTATAACAGAGGCTTAAATGAGGGGCGAGACTGTGTCGCGCAGCGCCGCGTTCCGATTAAAGCGACATACACCGGTTTTGCGGTATATTAAAAATTCATATCGTAACAAAAATAAACAGCGGTATTCGGTATGAACCGGTAAACCGCCCAGCACTATTATCAATTATTTAAAAACAATAGGTGGAATAAAATTTAGTTGGCCTTTTTTCCTCTGATCTTCCCCTGATCTTTTTCTTAAGGTCTTTATCAGTTCATCCGACCACACCATAAGAAAGATTTTGATGAGCGTTGCTTGGAGTTAACAGGTGAAGGTTGTGGCTATAAACAAGAGCATTCGCTGTCCAGGGAGGAGCGAGAGGCTCTTGGGCAGAACACAGGTAATATTTAACTAGTAAATAGTGGGTAGCAGTTACAGGAAACATTAGGGCCTTATTTTATCTCCCCATAATCATAAATAACAATGTTTTGTTGCTTTTGTAGCGAAAGCCGAGGTGGCGCCTGTAAATCCACCCAGCGAGCAGCTGAACTCGTGTCGACAGCTGAACCAAGGTGGTCCTCACTTGGGAACTGTAGCACTTAATGGAGGAGATGGTCAAATTGGAGGTATATCGTAGCTTATTGATAGTAACTATTATTAAAAAGGCCTGCTCCTCACTTTTTAATGCAAACATTTGTACATTTAGAACATTTTCTGATTAAATTTGTGTGATTTTTAACAGTGAATGTAAGAAAAGAAGACCAGAAGCCACAAACATCCATCAAAGAAGGCCCATCATGCTCTTCTCTGCTGTCAGACATAAAACAGGCCATCGGTGCAGAAAAAACCCGTCAGATGTTTTTAGCCCTGCAGGCGTATAAAACGTCAAACAATTATGAACAGATGGTGTCAACTGTTGTGAGTTTATTGACTGAGAGGGATGAGGACATCGCTCTACTAGAACGTTAGTCAATTTCTTTTAGGTTCATCATAAACATTTTACTTGATCAAAATCTATCAACAATATCTTTTGGGAAAGAGGCTGAACTTGTTCGGTTTGTTCTAGGTTTATCTGTGCTCATTCGACCACAGCACAGGAAGCAGTTCGGTGAGCTGTTAAAAGCCTTGACTGGAAATGATTCTGTAGCAAACCAGGATTCAGACATGGGATCAAGTCCACCAAATCAAGGTATTTTATGTAAATATTATATTCTGCAACAGGTATAGTAGATAAGTGTTTTCTAATTATTATTAATATTTTTTTCTTTTTCTTTGCAGCATCTCCGTTATCTGCAGGAAAGACTCAAAGCAAGATATCATCCTTCTTTTCGTGAATGCTGCTAGGACTTTGAGATATTGAATCAATATCTTTGTATTTTATACATATATAATGCATGAAGAGATTTATGCAGGAGAATGTAAAAAAATAATAATAATGAACTGATTTAAAAAATAAATGAATTAAATGAAACTGACATATGTATGCATTTTTCATTAAATTCTTTAAGTTAAATATTAAAAATAAATATATGGGTTTTAAGTTATTTTAATAAATGTTAATTTATTTTTAAATGAAAAATAGTTTGAGTGATTTCAGTCATCTGACAATTTGATCTTCCCTGTACCGTGAAGTAGCACTATTGTTTTGATCTTAATGATTCAAATATATTCTCCCGAGAAAATAATTTTTCTGAATGCGTTATATAAACCAAGCACATAGGGAAAATGTATGGTTGGGATGAATGATTCATTTTTTTTATTTTTTTTTTTTTGCCAGGAAAATATAATGCAAAGTATAATGCTAAGATAGTATCAATATTAATAATGTACAGTTTTTTTTAAATAAAAACATTAAAAAAATTAGAAGTTAAAATTGATTGGATATACAGTTTTATTTTAGTTTTCAAAAAAGGGAGACGTTTTTATTCTAGCAATAAATGTATACAATAAATACATGGATACATACAAACTGTATGAATTAAGGACAAATAAAATGTCTTCCTGACCATCCTGGTTTTCGTGCGTGTGTGCGCACGCGTTTTAATTACTTTAAATATGATGCACTCAAAATAATAAAAGGAGTGTCTGGGAATGAGTAATACTTTTTTTTCATAAGAACTTTTTCACAGTAAGTAATGTACGTTTATAGAGCAATTCAATACAAAATACTGAATGGAAAGTAAATGCACTGATTTGTTTTTATTCAGTGCAACAAGAACAAGAGGCATTACAGTCAAATCTTTAACAACATAAGCACCCAGAAAGAAAAAAGAGAATACATAAACATTTTAAAAAAACACCGCAGCTTAGTTTTAGGTTGTTTATGTATAATTTTTAGTCCTTAATAAATAAAATAAATAAATAAAAACGTAAATAAGCTGGTTTGCAATATTTTTTTATTTTATTTTTTATTGCACTTCAAACTAACATAGTCAATGTACAGTCAGAATTGCAATATATACAAATCGGATAAACAAAAACAAAGCTGGATGTAGGTACGCGCTGACTGATGACGTATCTGAGGTCAAAGTTAAGTGACTCCCGGTGGAAGAAATTTTCACAGTCTCTAACCAAACAGAAACAAAACAATGTCATGAACACGATCACCGGAAGAGTTAAAATGTAAGTCTGTGATTTTTAACCATTGTAACAGGTACAAATGTAAAGTAATGTATTTGAATTACGATAGAAAGGAAACTAGCTAGAGAGTGCTAACTATTGGGCTGTCTAACGTAGCTTTAAAGCTAACCGGCTTCATTATATTATTTTCCCATGAGATATCCCATATATATAACACACGAACACCAGATAATTTCTTAATAAGGAGCTGATTTTGAAATCTGCAAAAAGTATACTGTTTTTCATAATGTGACGTTTGAACGATCCCTTTCTTTGCCTGCTGTATTCCTGCAGTGTTGCCACAGTGAGCTCCTGTCATGTAAGAGCCTGATCCTCACCATGGATGAAAGCAGTCTAGAAGAAGCCATCAAGACCTACAGCGCTCAGCTTCAGCAGGTGGAGGTGGCTTTATCTGCTGGCTTGGGCTCGGCGGAGCAGGCTGACCTGCTGAAGCTGAAGGAGGACCTGCAGCAGCTCATTGAGCTCACAGAATCCAGCCTGCTGTCTGTCAGAAAAAGCCAACTGCTGGCCTCTTTGGAGGAGCCCTCGACAAACCAAAATCCCACATCGCTTACTCAGGAGACGGCTTTGGATGATGAGTTTGCAGCTTTCAATGCGGAACTGTCAAAGAACTCTGTTGAGGTAAAACAAAACACTGAACCTGAACCTGAAGTGGAGGATATAAGTGGAACTAAGGTATGTGCGCCTTACCGTACCTCATGGGGAACCCTAGAGTACCATAACGCCATGGTGGTTTGCCATGAAGAGCCAGAAGAAGAAGAAGAGGCTCGAGTCCGGGTGCTTTACCTTCATCCCACACACAAATCCATGAAACCCTGCGGCTTCTACCTTGAAGGAAAGTGCCGTTTCATGGACAACTGCAGGTGCTGCATTTTATGCCCCCCCACACACATACACACTTTTTTTTTCATGTTTAATGTAAGCTTGGTATACAATGTGTAGAGTCAGTTTAGATTTTTTTTACTGCCAGATATAAAAATGTCCACATTTTAAAAACAAAACGTTAAGTGTTTTCCTTACACATTTAATACATGTGAGTTCACACATCTTGATAATTATTTTCATAAAACTTTTTAATTATATTTTCAAAGTAAAATATCATATTAAATACCATATTAATCTACAAAAATAAATTAAATATAAATGTTAATTCATTTATTTTTATATATATATATATATATATATATATATATATATATATATATATATAACTTAAAAAAAAAATATATATATATATATATATATATATATATATATATATATATATATATATATATTCAAGGTAAAAAATATATAAATAATAATAATATATTTAATAATTACGTAAAACATATATTTTCATAATTCTAATTTTAAAATTTATTTTTAAGGTATTTTCTATGAATATTATGCATTTAATAATTACCTAAATAAAATAAAAGATATATATTTCCAAGGTAAAAAATATGTTTTATATATAAATAGCATGCATTTAATAATTACCTAAAAAAAAAATAAAAAAAAAATGAAACTTTTCAATTAATTTTTCAAGGTAAAAGTTTTTTTTTTTTTTATAAATATGATACATTAAATATTTACTTGGGTTCAAAAAATTAAATTTTTGGGGGGTGTTGCACCACATAACATTTTAACACTAATCTAGTTGTCTTTTCATAAAAAGTTATCTGACATTTTAAGAAATGTATTGATCTTGACACCGTCACGACCAGAGTGTGTGTTTATCAGGTTCTCTCATGGTGAGGTGGTGTGTGTATCAGAGCTCAGAGACTTCCTGGAGGCTGACATCAGTAACATGGAGTTGGGCTCTGCGTGTTTGGCCAAGCATGAAGATGGCATCTGGTATCCAGCCAGAATATCAGGTACAAAACCGAGTTATTTGACCACCAACAAAAAAAATAAAAGGAAGAACAGATATTGCTACATGATATAATTTTTTTGTTACCTTCCCCACAATTTACACGACAGAGAGAGAAGCTTTATTGATCCCCAAGGGCAAATTTAATGGAAAATTGCAGCTTCAAATATAGACTGTACAAAAGCACAACAGTATATTCACTCGATCTGGTAAAACAGTGCAAGACATTACAAGCGTGCATGAGACATTGTGTTTTTCTGTTTCCAGGGATTGAAGGTGGTTTTTACACAGTGAAATTTAACTCACTGCTGTTGAAAGAAGCTGTGCTGGAGGCTGATGGGATCATACCTCCTCTTCGTCAGGATGATTATTCCTCTTCTTCCTCATCGGACTCTGAGGATGATACTGACCAGTGTGATGCCGGCTATGCTAAAGGTGCTAAAGCGTAATTACACCATTCCCTGGGATGTACATTATATACTGTAATGCACACAGTCTGAGGAAAATATATCTGTGTGAATCTCTTGAAAGAACTGTCCAGGTTTTCTTATTTCTCTTCAAAAACAAAATAAATTATGTTTTGCTTAAAAACAACATCAAAAAAGTAAAAAGTTATTAATTTAGTTCATTTATATATATATATATATATATATATATATATATATATATATATATATATATATATATATATATATATATATATATATATATATATAGCCGCTCTGGAGAAAACCGTGATGTCAATGTCCAGCTCAGTTCTCAGATAATGGTGTCAATGCAGGCAGATCAATATAATTGTTGAATATTAAAGTAAATGTTAAATTTAATGCCCCCAACCAAGCAAGCCAAAAGCCAATGGCAACAAATGTGAAAAAAGGCGACAGTTCGCAGTTTGATATGAGTTTGGTACAATAGGAAAAAATGGTCACACTTTAGGGTCCAATTGTCACTATTACCTAACTATTAGCTATGACTTTTCCCTCAATAAACACTTAATTTCTGCTAATTAGTTTGAAAGGTTGTTAAAGTCCACCTGTAGTCAATAATTGTATCCATTAAAACTCATCTTTGATCACCAAAATTGCATATTTATACGTTTTTTCCTGGCTTTATTTTTTCATCCTTGACTAATTCATAGCAACTCTACCTAAATTCGAGGCTTTTGGTCATACCTAGGATATCCAGATCCACCAAAGGAGGGCGAGCATTTTCCCATTTAGCTCCAAAACTCTGGAATAGCCTTCCTGATACTGTTCGTTGCTCAGACTCGCTCTCCCAGTTTAAAACTAGATTAAAGTCTGCGTGAACCGGAAGTTGCAAACGACTTTTCTCCAGTGCTGTGACGTATTTCCCAGTGAAACAGAATATTGAACAGAGGGCAGGGTTTTACTCTAGCGCTCCTCCTCTCCATCTCTCGCTCATTATAGACTAACGATTTGAGGGGAGTGGTTAAGCGTTTCCCAACCCAAGTCCTCAAACCTACGTCATCAGAGAAGGGACGCCATTCCAGACCCGGAAGTAACTTTTCAGACTTTGATTAGAGATTACGACGGCAAACAATTTTTTTCTGTGTTTTAACTTGCACGGATTAATTGTTCACCACAAGACTAGTAATATGCGCTAACAAAGTAAATAGGGTCAATTTTGATTTCAGTTGGACTTTAAAGACGCATCTCTTCAGCCAGGCATTCATATAATTATTTTAATCTGACAGGTAAATCTGACCTCTAGTTCATAAACGCCAGAGGAGAACTGGCCCCCGACTGAGCCTGGGTTCTCCCAAGGTTTTTTTTTTTCTCCATTAGGTCACCTGATGGAGTTTTTCGGTTCCTTGCCACTGTTGCCTTTGGCTTGCTCAGTTGGGGATATTTGGGGATATTTAATTTAATTAATCAATCAACGATACTATTTATCAGCATTACCAAACGTGGACGTTCCACTAGAAACAAACATTGATGTATTGTTTTAATTTATTACTGTGAAGCTGCTTTGATACAACCTATGTTGTGAAAAGCGCTATATAAATAAACTTGACTTGACTTGACTTAATTTAAGATACATGCTCTATGAATATGCAGATTAGCCCCGCCTCCACTCACTCACAGTAGCTTAGAGAGCCACTCGTCGACAATCACACGTTGACCCGATTGTTTATAAGGAAGTTTGTGACGTCAGAAACACCAGCGATTTCAAACCGCGGTTTTGAGACTGTCTTTGGTTCACTGCAGTTTTAAGGAGAAAATACTCAACAATGGTGTTGACTTGTGAATTTGCACATGGTTTGTCTTATAGCATATTAAAAACACCACATAGACATTATAAACAACATTAAAAACTTTTTTTATTTAACCTCAGGGGGACTTAAGTTTACGTATGGGGTAGGATTAAAGGTCCCGTTCTTCGTGATCCCATGTTTCAAACTTTAGTTAGTGTGTAATGTTGTTGTTAGAGTATAAATAATATCTGTAAAATTATAAAGCTCAAAGTTCAATGCCAAGCGAGATATTTTATTTAACAGAAGTTGACTACATCGAACGGCCCGTTTGGACTACATCCCTCTACTTCCTTCTTTAATGACGTCATTAAAACCTCCGCCCACAGGAATGCTCCCTCAACTCTACCGAAATTCGTTTATGTACTTGCGCACTTCTAATAACTTACTGTGTTTACTCAGCTCTTACGGTGATTTTCTGAAGTAAAACTGACGCTTCATCTTTTGTGTGATGTAAATTTTATTAAACTCATCAGTATATGTTTGATCATCATTCAGACAGCAGACTTGTAGGCTATTAATAAATAATGGATACATACAAGCAGATGACAAATACGTTATAATAACCGTAATTAAACTACTAAACTATACCTAAACTATACCCGTTTCATCTCTATACAGCACTCTGACTCTGTAGGCATTATTGTCCGACTCGAACTGAACACCGTTACTGAGAGTTTCTGATATTATCATCATTCCGTGAGATGAAATTGTCCTGAGAGACTGTGCGTGAGCTCATGAAGCTCCGCCCCCTGTGTCGTCCAGCAGCAGCTTATTTGCATTTAAAGGGCACACACTAAAACAGCGCGTTTTTCTGAGCCCCAAAAAATGACAATTTAAACATGCTGTAAAAAATGATCTGTTGGGTATTTTGAGCTGAAACTTCACATACACACTCTGGGGACATCAGAGACTTATTTTACATCTTGGGAAAAGGGGCATAATACGGGACCTTTAAGAGATGTAGAATAAGGTCATGCAGTTGTGTTATAAAAGTACAAAATAAATAGAATAATGTAAAATAACACTTAAACTATATTTAAACATTCAAAGCTTAGGTCCAACACTCCAATACTTAATTTTCCACATTCTGCTCCGTTCAAAGCTCTCAAAGTATACTCCTTTGCCCGTGAGCGCAGAAAGACACATTCGACGCGTGCGCATTATCTTGATCAGTGTTTCCCAACCCTGTTCATGGCGGCACAACAACACTGAACATTTTCAAACCCTTCCTAATCACACCTTATAGTTGAATATCAGCATCAGCTCATCAGTAAAGACTCCAAGACCAGAAATATCTGGGTCAGATAAGGGACCACGGTTTGGAAACACTGATCTAGAGAACTTGTTTTCAAGCGCTCAAGTCATTCGCACATGTTACTAAAATAAGCATTTGTTTATGAGAATTATCATTTCTAATTGTTATGTTCCCTTTAAAGTGTGAATTGGATTTATTACTGTGAGATTTACCCTTCTACGATCAGATTACAATTAACAATGTCAGCGTGCATGTTAACTGTTTCCAGTAAAGCAACATGGACCTTTTGTTGAATCATTTTTAAAATGGCAGCTCAATTCAAGAGTCAAATGAATTAACATGTCTACCTGCAGTTTAGCCGTTATTAGAGCAGATGTGCAGGTTCACTGCCCATACACAAATACAGATGCATAGATTTGGAGCTATTCAATACATTTATAGGGTATTGTTGAAATCGTTGAAGTTGACTTTGTATCTCTTTACAGTATCAATAGAGGAGGATATGGCCCAGGTAAACAGTGCAGAGTTTTGCGGTTGGGAGGCTCACACACGTGGCATTGGCTCCAAGCTTATGCTGAAAATGGGTTACGAGCTTGGTAAAGGTAGGTGACCATAACAGACGTCATTCTAAACCATCAGAACACGTTTCTGTCTTGTGCATGCGTTTCTAGCTAGTGTCTCTGTGTATTCATAGGTTTGGGGAAAACCCTCTCTGGTCGTGTAGAGCCAGTTCAGGCACTGGTTCTTCCCAAAGGCCGCTCGTTGGACATATGTGCCGAGCTCACTCAGAGAAAGACTGCAGCCGCTATCGCTAAGGATAACCCGGCCTCACGTAAACCGAAGGCTAAACAGAGGAAGAGGAAGGCCTCCACATCAACACGCCACAATGTTTTTGATTTCCTGAACTCTAAGCTTGGTGATGGATCTCAGCCTGCATCTCATTCATCAAGCTCATCCGCCACTGGTGCAGAGGCCTACAGGGGCGGAAAGAGCGTCAAACGTTCACTGAATGTTCGTCTGTTCCAGGCCACCGAGAAAGTCACTCAAGTGGAGAGGGAGATCCAGCAACTCACTAAGTCTCTTAGAAAACGAAATGGAAGGTATGCTTTCCTCATTTTCTTTCCCTTTCATCACCCCCTCTTTCTCAATAGTACCCTTATCAGCGTTGCAGAAGCAGTTCAGCTACCGTCTGGTCTTTTGAAAGTTGAAGCTGTTTGGAGACATACAAATTATTTTGCTCATTTCAATTGAACAAATCATTTAATTTGATTTAAATAATTCCAAATCACCATATTTATACAATTGAGTTGAAAATAGTAATTAACAGCAGCATTAAACTGAATTTTAATTATTTAAATGAGCTGCCTGAACAAACCGATTGGCTGAATCAGACTTTCTGATGACTAATTTTTTAATGTAGATCATTTCAATGAGTTTTCCAGATGAATCTATTTTATGACTGTTTGATGACACATTTCTTTCATGTAAAGTCCCCCTCCGGTCAATAATTTGATCCCTTAAAACTCATCTTTGATCTGAATGTAACTGTACACCCTTGCCTCATTTAGTATAAGCGGTTCTATGAATATGCAAATTAGCCCCGCCTCCACTCACTCACTCAGCTCAGAGATCCACTCGTTGACGTGATTGGTTACAAGGTAGTTTGTGACGTCAGGAAAAAACAGCAAATTCAAACCTCATTTTTGAGACTGTCTTTGGTTCACTGCAGTTTTAAAGGAAAAACTGTTATATTTTGGGTGACTTTAACATTAATATTGAAAATAGTCAGGGAAATATGTTAATCAAAGAATTTACTGACACTATGTAATCCTATGATTTTAGTCCCCACCAGAGTGACTAATACCTCAGCAACTCATATAGATAATATTTTTACTAATGTGTATAACAAGACTATGAAATCCGATGTCCTGTGCATTGATGTGGCTGATCACTGTCCCATATTTTTGATCACTGTTAACGAGAGTGAAAATTGCCCCCCTTTACAAAACATTAAATATAGACGAACTTTCAGTGAAAGAAATTTGATAAATCTGTAAGGCAAATATCATGGAGTGAAATCTATGTTTCTCAGGTTTACAATTCATGTTTTCCTCTCCAATTAGTGCCTTTGAAACGCAAATTGTCCAAACCGTGGATAACTCCAGTTATCATAAAGTCCCTGAAAATCAAAACCAGATTATATAAAAAATACATTCTTTGTCCTACTCCATTTAATCTGTTGCAATTTAAAAAATACAGAAACAGATTAAATCATGTCATAAGAGGAGCAAAAATCCACTATTACAATAAGAAATTAGTCGAACATAAAAACAATGCATCTTCCTTGTGGAGAACCATCAATTGTATTCTTAACAAAAAACATTCTAAAAAGCAGTTACCAAATGAATTTAAGATTGACGATTCTATTGTTTCAGATCCACAACAAATTGCCAAAAGATTTAATGCCTTTTTTTCTGATGTAGGTCCAACATTAGCTTCTAAAATTCCATCTAGTCATTTTGGACCACTAGAATACATGAATTTTCCAATGTCTTTACATCTGTTACCGAGGATGAGATCAGAGATATAATTATCAATTTAAAAGACTGTTCACCAGGACATGATATGATTGACAGTAAAATATTAAAAGTAATTTACCCTGATATCATTAAACCATTACTTTATATTTATAATCTTTCCCTAGACCAAGGAATTGTGCCTGTATAGTTGAAAATGGCAAAAATTACACCAGTTTATAAAGAAGATGACCATGCTATTTTTAACAATTATTGACCAATTTCTGTTACCAGCCCTGTCCAAAGGTCTTGAAAAACTTGTTTACACAAGATTAATTCAACATCTGGACAAAAATAATATTTTATATGTACACCAGTATGGTTTTAGGAAACAACATTCCACTTACATGGCACTTATCCATTTTTTGACTGAGATATACAAAGCAAAAGATAGAAAAGAAAACACTATAGGTATTTTTCTGGCTCTTTCAAAAGCATTTGATACCGTTAATAATTTCATTCTGTTAAAAAAACTTTCACATTATGGTATACGAAACAAGTCACTACTCTGGTTCACCAGTTATCTTTCAGACCGGTGTCAAACTGTCAACTATAATATGACAGAATCCCCTTTCCTTCCCCTTCAGTGTGGCTTACCACAGGGTTCCATCTTGGGTCCCTTGTTATTTTTATTATATGTTAACGACCTCCCTAATGTCTCAGATAAACTTTCTAAAATTTTATTTGCAGACGATACAAGTGTATTTTACTCCCATAAAAACCCTGAAATTTTAATAAAAGTAGTTAATGAAGAACTTGACAAGTTATCTACAGTCCAACAAATTGTCACTCAACATAAAAAAAACAAGTTATATATTGTTCGGTATTAAGTCTGACACATTTAAATCTTCAATGAAAATTCAAATTGATAATATCTCCATTAGCAATGTTAGATCTGTTCGTTTCCTCTGCGTTATACTAGATGACTCTTTATCCTGGAAACCTCATATTAGTGCCATAAGTACAAAAATAGCCAAAGTGGTCGGTATATTAGGAAAAATCCGGTACTTGATTAACAAAAAAGTTGCAGTTATGTTGTATTACTCAATGTTGTACCCATATATCAATTACTGTAATGTTGCTTGGGCTAGTACCCACCCAACTAAACTGGAATCTATTTTTCGACTTCAGAAGCGAGCTTTAAGAATAATATTTTGTGTAAATCGTAGACACTCCTCCCAATCATTGTTTTCTCAGGCAAGTATTCTTAGTGTTTACCAAGTGAATCAACTTCAAATTGCTTTATTCGTTTATAGCTCTATAAAAAAGTTATTTCCCCAGCACTTTTGTAATATTTTTATTTTTAATAACGAATTTCACCAGTATCCGACTCATAGTAGTTGTCTTATTAGGCCTCCCTACTCTCGTACGACTCAAACACAGTTTAGTATATTATACAGAGGGTCAAAGGTATGGAACAGTCTTCCCACATCACTTATTGAGGTTTCTAAAGAACAGTTTAGTGCGGGTTTGTGCTCTAAATCCAATTTTAAATTGTTTTATAATATGTTTTTAATTTGTTAAATATAATTGTTTCTATGGAGATTGCCACTAATTAAGCCCCTTGAGGGTTTTTCGGCAATTGTCCATCATATTTTTTTGTGAAACGTATAACACTGTTTTTTATCCTTTGTTGTGAAAATAAAATAAATCAAATCAAATCAAAAGAGAAAATACTCAGCAATGTTGCCGACTTATGAATTTGCACATGGTTTGTCTTAAAGCATATTAAAAACACTACATAGACATATAAACAACATTAAAAGCTTGAAAAGCATACTGTTTTTTTGCAATAAGTTGTCCAAATGAACCAATTTGATTGAATTATTTTGACTATTCATTTAATTAAACCATTTAAATGAGCCAACTGGGTGACTAGACATCGATAAATATATGAATATTGAATTAATTTGGAGAAAAAACCTCAAACAGCTGTACAATCTATGTTTGAACAAACCAATCCACAAAAATGATTAGACCCTTTAGAACAAATTTTTTTGGCGAGCATGTTTGATTACCTTTGTTTTCTCTGTCGTAAAGCTGCTCATATAATAGTTTTCCAAAAATCGTGAAAACTGCTGTTAATTACCCATTGTCACATTACTGAAAAAGTGAAGTTGGCTCCTTTCAGTTTTAGTCCCCAACATTGTTATTTTTTGTCTCTTTCTCAGTTTCTTTAAGTCTTTCCTTTCTCTCTGTTCTCAGGGATGCTAAATTGGTCAGTCGAATGGAGGAGAAGCTCGCTGCTTCCCGCAAGTTGCTGGAGCAGCTTAAGGCTCAGGAACAATCCATCCAGAGAGAGCAAAAGAAAGCAGACACGCATAAGAAAATGACTGAATTCTGACAAATCTACTGTCTTTTTTTTTTTTATACTGTTACTTGGAATTTTGTTTAGTGTGTTCAAACATTAATACAGTTATTGGGTATTAAAAAAAAAATCTACATGATGATGAATGTGTGAAATACATTTTTATCATTGCATTTTACAGTGGAGGCAGTGTCATTGCATAAATCCAATCCATTTTATAAAAATAAAATAATGCAAATATTATATTACATTAAAAAACTGTACAAGTCACCCGTTTTTCGAAAGTAACGCTGTCCAACAGCAACACTAGTAGGTAAAGTTACAGCGGGATGCCTCGTCTCTTGAGCCTCCCCTGAGCCCATTGAGTTTAAACAGTCCCCCTGAAGCGTGCAGGGGGTTTGGTGGGGGGTAATTGAGAATGAATACAAGTCACGTGAGAGGAGGCAATGCCTCCATTGTGCTATGATTGGGTTTTATGATAAATCCTGTGTGTCACTCTGAATGAACAAAGTGATGGCATTATGGGAAGATTAATTAAAAATAGTAAACAACTCAGCCACTTAGATATTACCCAAAATCAAACTCGAAATGACATGAAAACATGATGACGGGTAAACAGCTTGAAATTAAAAATGCATCTTCGTGTCTGTGAGTGACCATGTTTTATGAGATTTGGTTTTAATAAATTGAACAATACAAAAAATATAATTGTATTTGGTTTCTTTTTTTTTAATGTAAAGTAATATTTATTTAACCAGCAAAATGTGACTATATTAAGTTTAACTGGGACATGAATTTACATTTGATTTATTAAAAAAACTGAGGACTTTCCCTCATTTCAGAACACCACTGTATGCCACTGATTTGTATGTTCATAGCCCATCACTTGGTCTTTAATAACAGATAACACATAAAGAATGGCATGTGATACTTAATTCAGGTTCATAAATTTTTTTTATTTAAATGTTTATTTTAAGGATTCAGTCCATTTGGATGCACAACTGCACTTATAAAACAATGTGGTTTGCATACGTTTCTGGAGAGGTTAATTTTCTGCAAGATAGATCGGCGTAAAAAAATGAAAGCTTAAGCCTCAGTAGCCTATAAAGGACAGTCCATTGTTAAACTATTAATCCATCTAAAATGCCGGTCAATAAGCTTAATGGAACAAACACCACAGGCCTTCACAGAGAAATCCCTTGTGAAAGAGACTAAACAGGCTACTTTATATATATATATATATATATATATATATATATATATATATACAGTACTATGCATAAGTTTAGACACCCATGCTAAAGTTGACTAAAAAGAGGAATAAAAAAATCATCTTTTGGAAATTGAACTTAATGCCTTAATTAAAAAAATTAGGAAAAATCCAACCTTTAAGGACACCAATTTTCTTTGTGAATGAATAATGTATCGTAAATAAATAAATGTTCTTCCTTAAAATACAGGGTGCATAAGTTTGGACACCCCTATGTTAAATTCCCATAGAGGCAGGCAGATTTTTATTTTTAAAGGCCAGTTACTTCATGGATCCAGGATACTATGCATCCTGATAAAGTTCCCTTGGCCTTTGGAATTAAAATAGCCCCACATCATCACATAGCCTTCACCATACCTAGAGTTTGGCATGGTTTTATTTCAGTTAGCCTAATAGCTGGTTTGATTTGCATTGAGAGATGATCTTATGGAAAGTACTCCATGCCAATCTCTAGGTATCTCCAATCTCCAATCTCTTTTTAGTCAACTTTAGCATAGCACTGTATAATATATATATATAATGTCATCTTTGATGGATACCTGGTAAATCGGTCTCTCAGCAAACACCAAACCCCTCTAAAAGCAGCCAGGTATATTTCCCACAGGGAGTTGTTATCTTTTTGTCTGACCAACAAACTATGCGATTGTTTCTCATTCTTTGTATCCAAGCAACATACACTGCCTCGGTAACGTTAGTATTTAAATTAAAGTAGTATAATATATATATATTTCTATTAACGCAAGTGTACTGTACTTATACCGTACTATGCTTTTACGTTAATGTAATGTGCTCCTGTGTACTGCAATGAACCATGGTTCATTATAGTAAAAGTGCAGTAGGCTAACCATGTTTTTTGGCGGATTGATTAGCTACCATTTGTATAACCACAGTTTCACTACAAATACCATGGTTAAACTATGGTTAGTGTGGCAAAACCATGGTTACTTTGTGGTTACCATGGTTTAACTATATTAACCATATTTATTTGTTTTTTATTTGTAGTAAAACATGCATGGTTAAATTTCGTAAGGATTCGAGTTCCAACAACTAACGTTACACCATTTTAATTATTTTAGACAAATTTCAATTTTCTCTAAAAAGTAAGCTACTGTGGGCCTAAATAAGTTACTAGGCTAATTGTACTGTAGTCATGGACATTTTATTTGTAGTAATGCAAAGTCAGTGTAAACTGATCTGTGCTCATTATTTGGACAAATAATGCTATTTGACTCATGTTGCCAGGAGGACAACATGAAACAATGATTGTTTTTTCAGAAGGTGGGCTTGAAGAAGACTTCCTCACAAGCTCAATGTGCAATCAGTAATGTCATTACCGAAGAGAGAACCTCAAGGAAATGGCTTTGCAGGACCTGCGATCACCCAAAGATAAAGAGGAAACAGGCATTAATTGCTCATCCTCATGTCATTCCAAACCCGTAAGACTTTTGTCTTCAGGACACAAATGAAGGATATTTTTAATGAAATCTGAGAGATTTTCATCCCTCCATTGACAGTTGTGGTGGATTTTAATTAATCAACTTAAATTAATCAACTAACATTTGTTTTTCTTGCAGGAATAACATTCATATGCTTTTAATGTGTCCAAACTCTTTGGGGAAAAACTTGTGACTTGTGACAGTATGTGTCTATGTATATTAATAACAAAAAGGGAGAAGTGAAACTAGACAGTCTGTTAGAACAAATTAAGTCATCATTAAAACCTTGTGATAAGTAATCACAAGATAAGAGTTTGCTTTACCTAGTAACAGAGGGGTTTACATATGAAGAACCAATCAAATAGTGGGGAAATTATGTAATGCAGCCTGACATTTATGCCATACCCTGATTCTATAAAAACTGTTGTATATGTGTTTTTCGGTGGGATTCTCAATGGAATTTGTCTGAGATCCTCCGGCCTTGCTTCTTGGGAGAGATTCCCTGAGAACTGCTCGGGAAGATCTCCTGGCCGTGATTAAAGCATTTAAAGGACATTTGCAGGTCTGTTTGTCAATTTATTCCTGCGCAGGAAGCTAGTTTAGGTAGGAAGCTAGTTTAGGTAGGAAGCTAGTTTAGAAAACTAATTAGTTAGAGGAACAAGTTAGACTAGGTAAGATATCCAAGTGAGGACGTCGCCAGGAGACGAGACTCAGATATCAGGTGGGGACGTCGCCAGGAGACGAGACCCAGGTACCCAAGTGGGGACGTCGCCAGGAGACGAGACCCAGGTACAGATAGTTAGTTTAGGGAATAATCTACCCGAGTGGGGACGTCGCCAGTAGACGAGACCCAGGTAGTTAGTTTAGGGAAAATATCCACGACACAGTCTACACAACTACCACTTCAAAAAGTAAAAGAACTAAGCCATGTGAATTGAGCGGTTTAGTCCAAATGATGAACAGATTTAAATTAAACGTTTATTCACTTATAAACATTTATCAATATAAGTTTAGACTTAAACTGCCTGATTCAGTTTTACAATCTCTTTATAAACTTTTTTAAGCGTCAAATCGGTAGTTGCGTAGACTGTCAATGGAGGGACAGAAATCTCTCAGATTTCATCAAAAATATCTTCATTTGTGTTCCAAAGATGAAGGAAAGTCTGATGGGTTTGTAACGACATGAGGGTGAGTAAATAAAGACACAATTTTCATTTTCGGGTGAACTATCCCTGTTTAATGTAATAAATATACAATATGCACTTAACATGATTGCAGGTGAAGGATAAGAATTACAGAGCACATCAGGAGCTCCAGATGAAAGTGGAACACATACCACATATCTCTACCAGAGCAGTCCATCCTTGCACCTTCAGCTCAAATACTTTAAAACCCAGAAAAGAACTCAGTAAGGCAGAGCAAGTTTGGCAAGCCGTTTTAACATTTAATCCTTAAAACCTATAGTATCTATTTTCATGCTACTAGTACTTATTTTTTAGATACTAGTATCTATTCCATTAAGTACTAGTACTTATTCATTAGCTTCTAGTGCTTATTCTTTAGGTACTAGCGCCTATTTGTTAGATACTAGTGCTTATTCTTTAGGTACTAGTTCTTTTTTTATTAGATACTAGTACCTATTTAAAAGACACTAGTACTTATTCATTAGATTCTAGTGCCTATTAAATTGGTACTAGTACTTATTCATTAGTTACTAGTATTTATTATTAGACTAGTACTTATTAATTAGATACTAGTACCTATTAAATAGATACTAGTACTTATTCATTAGATACTAGTACTTATTTCGAAAGTGACTAGTAACTATTCTTTTGTTACTAGGAACAAATTTTAACATTTTGCCATTGACTTCTATGGGGATCTGTCATTCAGATATCAACTATTCAGTTCTGACTAGTGTGTATTCCAATTGTGACTAGTACGTATTTATTAGATACTAGTAGTTATTTATTAGGTACTAGTACTTATTTTTTTTATACTAGTACCTATTACTAGATACTATTATTTATTTAATAATTTATTCAATTTATTCAATTTTTAATTGAATTCTCTAATGGCCGTTCTGACTAGTCATAAATTTGGAAAATTGGAAATTTGATCATTTACCACCTCTGTGTGACAACCGCTCATTTGAATCACATTAAATTACTATCACTAGCCCTATTAAAATCCATTTTGTAGTTGTATATCGTCCCCCAGGGCAGCTTGGCAGTTTCTTGGAAGAGCTTGAAATGCTACTGTCATCCTTCCCTGAGGATGGTACTCCTCTCATAGTTCTTGGAGACTTCAACATCCACCTAGAAAAGCCTCAGGCTGCTGATTTCCACACTCTGCTCGCCTCATTCGACCTCAAGCGAGTATCTACTGCGGCTACTCACAAATCAGGTAATAAATTGGACCTTATCTACACACGCTACTGCTCCACTGACCATACACTGGTCACTCCACTGCACACCTCAGATCACTTCCTCCTCACTCTCAACATCAACCTGCCACAGAACACAACACGCACTCTTCCACAGGTCACCTTTCGGCGCAACCTACGCTCACTGTCACCCTCTCGCCTATCCTCTCTGGTCTCATCCACACTTCCTCCACCTGATCAGCTTTCAACACTAGATACTAACAGCGCAACTGATACTCTTTTCTCCACTTTAACATCCTGCTTGGACAACTTCTGCCCCCTTTCCTCCAGGCCAGCCCGCACCACACCCTCTGCCCCCTGGTTATCTGATGTTCTCAGTGAACATTGTTCGGAACTCAGGGGTGCAGAGAGGAAGTGGCGCAAATCGAAAGATCCTACTGACCTTGGTCTTTATCAGTCCCTCTTCTCTTCCTTCTCTGCTAATATCTCTACTGCTAAAATGACTTACTATCACAACAAAATTAACAATTCTTCAGACTCTCGCATGCTTTTCAAAACCTTCTCCTCTCTTCTCAACCCTCCTCCTCCTCCTCCTCCTTCATCAACACTAACAGCTGACAGTTTTGCTACATTCTTTATAAATAAAACAACCTCCATCAGCGGCCAATTTACCAATCTACAAACTGACACACACATTTTACCAACTAACACACACTCTCTACCCTCCTTCTCTCTACTTGCAGAGGCAGAAGTCTCCAATCTCCTCCTTTCCAATCGCCCTACCACCTGTCCTCTTGATCCTATTCCCACTAACCTACTTCAAGCCATTTCATCCTCGGTTGTACCCACACTCACACACATCATAAACACCTCTCTTCAAACTGGTACCTTTCCCACAGCATTTAAGCAGGCTCGTGTAACCCCACTGCTTAAGAAACCCAGTCTAAATCCAGCACATCTGGAAAATTACAGACCGGTATCTCTCCTTCCATTCGTCGCGAAAACACTTAAACGAGTTGTTTTCAACCAGATCTCTTCCTTCCTTACACAGAACAACCTCGTGGACAACAATCAGTCTGGTTTCAAACGCAGACACTCAACTGAGACGGCCCTGCTCTCAGTCACTGAAGCTCTGAGACTGGCAAGAGCAGCCTCCAAATCCTCAGTTCTCATCCTGCTGGATCTGTCTGCTGCCTTTGACACAGTTAACCACCAGATCCTCCTGTCAATCCTAAAGATGAAGGGCATCTCGGGAACCGCACTCCAATGGTTCAAGTCTTACCTCTCAGGTAGGTACTTTAGGGTATCGTGGAGGGGTGAGGTGTCTAAGACACAACATCTAGCTACTGGAGTGCCTCAGGGCTCAGTGCTTGGACCACTGCTCTTCTCCATCTACATGACATCACTAGGATCTGATTCAGAAACATGGCTTTTCCTATCACTGCTACGCTGATGACACACAACTCTACCTCTCATTCCAGCCTGACGATCCGACGGTAGCTGATCGTATCTCAGCCTGCCTGACAGACATTTCTGGCTGGATGAAGGACCACCACCTTCAACTAAACCTTGCGAAGACAGAGCTACTCGTGGTCCCAGCCAACCCAACACTTCACCATTCAGCTAGGCTCGTCATCCATAACTCCATCTAGGTCAGCCAGAAACCTTGGTGTGGTAATTGATGATCAATTGAACTTCACAGACCACATTACTATAACTGCCCGGTCATGTAGATTTGCCTTGTACAACGTTAGGAGGATCAGGCCCTTCCTATCAGAACATGCTACTCAACTCCTTGTCCAAGCACTTGTTTTATCCAGACTTGACTATTGTAACGCTCTCCTGGTTGGTCTTCCAGCTTGCACAGTCAAACCTCTGCAACTGATCCAGAACGCCGCAGCTAGAGTGGTCTTTAACGAGCCGAAAAGGGCACACGTCACTCCTCTCCTCACAAAATTGCACTGGTTGCCAGTTGCCGCTCGCATCAAATTCAAGTCACTGACGTTTGCCTACAGAACAACCACTGGTTCTGCTCCCTTTTACTTTAACTCTTTACTTCAGACTTACGTGCCATCCAGGAACTTGCGCTCTGCAAGTGAACGACGTCTTGTGGTGCCATCTCAAAGAGGCACAAAATCTCTTTCTCGGACCTTTACCATGACTGTTCCCTGCTGGTGGAATGATCTGCCTAACTCAACCAGAGCTGCTGAGTCCATAGCCACTTTCAAGAAACGGCTGAAGACACTTCTTTTTCGACAGCACTTGATCCAGTAATACTAACACTTTCTCTACTACTCTATTCTATTCTGTTATATAAAAAAATAAAAAAATCTGCGTTAGATTAAACTGAGAAGGGTCATAGCACTTGCATATTGTTGTCCTACTGTTAGTTTACCTGCTTCTATTGTTCTCATTTGTAAGTCGCTTTGGATAAAAGCGTCTGCTAAATGAATAAATGTAAATGTAACATAACATAAGACGAGTAAAAAAGCAGTTGTGACTAGTAAAATAAGAATAGTTACTAGTAACAATTACAAAAGATACTAATGTCTATTTAATAGGTACTAGTATCTAATTAATAAGTACTAGTGTCTTTTTAATAGGTACTAGTATCTAATAAAAAAGAACTAGTATCTAATGAATAAGTACTAGTATCTTTAAAAAGATACTAGTACCTAAAGAATAAGCACTAGTATCTAACAAATAGGCACTAGTACCTAAAGAATAAGCACTAGTAGTTAATGAATAAGTACTAGTACTTAATGGAATAGATACTAGTATCTAAAAAATAAGTACTAGTAGCATGAAAATAGATACTATAGGTTTTACGGATTAAATGTTAAAACGGCTTGCCATAGTCATGACTATTCAAGACCTTGTCACCATCTCAAAGCGTGAGATCACAGCATTCCTGAACAATGTTTTAAAAGTATGTGACAATGATTTAATTCTGAATTTGATTTAATTTGAGAAATAAATGTAGTCTGTTTTTTAATGTAATGTAGGAATTAATTTTCTCCTTTACAAATGTTCTCTCTTTGTCACGTGAAGTAGACAAGAGACGTAGATTCAAATGCAGAGTGATTTATTCGGATGCCAAACTGGAAAGGTACAAACTCCAACCCTAGGCATAAATGAGAGGCCACAAACTGGAACACGTAACAATACAACGAATCGGCACCAGACAGCAAACACAAGGCGATTAAATAGACTAACAAAGAAAAGAGGTAACAAGGCAAGCAGGTGGGGGAAATAAACCAATAACGAGATAACAAGATGGGCGGGGTTGACAATTAGACGAGAGCACATGGCACAAGAAACAACAAGACACTCATGTGCTCACACAGGACCAGACTGAACATAAACACATGACAAACCGGGCGTGTCACAGCCCTGTCACAAACCCATAGGAAAATCCAGACCGAGGTGACAGAACTGTGACACTACCCCCCCTCAAAGGGACGCCACCTGGCGTTCCCAAGGAGGCACACCAAAACCCAGACAAAACACACAACGAGCAAGACCACAAAAAAACAAAACAAACAATTCAGGACACCAATACACAAAGGGGATAGAGGTAAAGGAACCAGGGAGGGACGGGAGGGCCTAGATTCCAGACTACGGGCCAGGATAACACAGATCTTGCAGGGCACCAGGATGAGAGAGACAGTTCATTGGCGACCAGGGCGGAGACGACCCCTCGGGCGGCCACGGCGGAGACGACCCCTCGGGCGGCCACGGCACAGGGACAGATACCGGCGCAGGAACTGGAACAGACACCACCGGCGCAGGAACTGGAACAGACACCACCGGCGCAGGAACTGGAACAGACCCCACCGTCGCAGACTCAGGAACAGACACCACCGGCTCAGAAACAGGAACAGACACCATCGGCTCAGGTTCAGGAACAGACATCACCGGCTCAGAAACAGGAACAGACACTACCGGCTCAGGAACTGGAACAGACGCCACCGACTCAGGAACAGACGCCACCGGCTCAGGAACAGACGCCACCGGCTCAGGAACAGACGCCACCGGCCCAGGAACAGACACCATCGGCTCAGGTTCAGGAACAGACACCACCGGCTCAGAAACAGGAACAGACACCACCGGCTCAGGAACTGGAACAGACGCCACCGGCTCAGGAACAGACGCCACCGGCTCAGGAACAGACACCACTGGCCCAGGAACAGACGCCACCGGCTCAGACACCACCGGCTCAGGAACAGATACCACCGGCTCAGGAAGAGACACCACCGGCTCAGGAACAGATACCACCGGCTCAGGAAGAGACACCACCGGCTCAGGAAGAGACACCACCGGTTCAGGAACAGATATCAGCGGCCCAGGAACAGACGCCACCGGCTCAGACACCAGAACTGGCACCACCGGCTCGGGCACTGGAACTGGCACCACCGGCTCAGGCACTGGAACTGGCACCACGGGCTCGGGCCCTGGAACTGGCACCACCGGCTCGGCCAGTGGAACTGGCACCACCGGCTCGGGCACCGGAACTGGCACCACCGGCTCGGGCACTAGAACTGGCACCACCGGCTCGGGCACTGGAACTGGCACCACCGGCTCGGGCCCTGGAACTGGCACCACTGGCTCCGACTCAGGAACGGACACTGGCTCCGACTCAGGAACGGACACTGGCTCCGACTCAGGAACGGACACTGGCTCCGACTCAGGAACGGACACTGGCTCCGACTCATGTGCTCACACAGGACCAGACTGAACATTAACACATGACAAACCGGGCGTGTCACAGCCCTGTCACAAACCCATAGGAAAATCCAGACCGAGGTGACAGAACTGTGACACTCTTTTAAACCTTTCAGAGAGGAGAACGGGAGCAACAGGGTGTCTTTCAGGCAGAGATTATATTTGGAGCAGATGATCAGCTTACTGTTTTTCCTCCATTGCACTAGTTTCAAGAGGTTTTGCTTGGAAAGGTGTTATCAGTAGCAGACTCTGTCCTGCAGGTGAGATCTCACCAGCTGGTCAAAGAAAAATGCTGAAATAACTCATATTTTACACTTACTTATTTCTCATTCTACAAATCTTTTTCATACCCATTCTTATTAATTTATCTGTAACCTTTTTTTGCTAGCAGTGTTAATCCTTTTTATTAGTTTTAGTCTACTGCTACAAATAAGGACTATTTTCACCACATTGATGTAAGTATTGACAAATTTACCCATGTAAAAAAGAAGTGTTTAATATGATATACTGTAAAAGAATATTAAAAGAACAACTGAATGTAATGTTTTCGAACAGCTAATTAACAAATGTTAATTGCAATTCAATGAAAATGTATTGTAGTTTAATCTTATATCAAATGCAATTAGCTGAATTTAGAGGGTTTTTTGACCCACTTAAATAGGACGCAAGTACAGTACATCTTTATATATTAGTTCATAATTACCTCTATAAAATATGGTTAAAGTGTACTATCGAATATACTGACATGCATTTAAGGCAGTGGATCTCAACTTTTTTTACTTAAAGGGGTCCCATTGTCAACAGCAATATTTTAAGCCCTAAAAGTTTCTATTGAAACTCATTTGTCATGTATAGTCCTATTTAAATATATTTATAATTACACATTTGTGATGATGAGTTTGCAATTTAGCACATATTAACATTACATTTTGAAAAACACACTATTAAAATTATAATCAAGTACTTTACTTGTGCTTTAGTATGTTAATAAAATGATGTGTACTTGACAAAAAGATTAAAACAATGATTTCACTTTAAAGTAAAACTTAATTTGACATTATTACAAGTACACTTTTTAAACGTGTATAAGTGTGTTAAACGTCTTGAAAGTTCACTCTTTTTAAGTACGCTTAAATGGTTAGTTCAGCCAAAAATTAAATTCTGTCATTAATCACTCACCCTCATGTCGTTCCAGACCCATAAGACCTTTGTTCATTTTCGGAACACAAATTAAGATATTTTTTATTAAATCCGAGAGCTTTTTGACCCCCCATAAATTGCAATGTAATAACCACTTTCAAGGCCCAGAAAGGTAGTAAAGACATTGTTAAAATAGTCCATGTGACTACAGTGGTTCAGCCTTAATATTATGAAGAGACGAGAAGATGAACGAAGGTCTTATGGGTTTTGGAACGGCATTAGGGTGAGTAATTAATTTGGGTGAAGTGGTCTTTTATTTTATTAATATATTATCTGCAAGTACAGTTTAAAAAAATAATTTTATAATTTGAAGTACACAACAAGGGCATATTCAATACAATTAAGCACACTTCTTTTTCACAAGGGTATGCTAAACTGGTGATGTGATCCACACAGGTATATGACTCCTGCAGTTTGTCATGTGACTCTAAAGGCTGTTTTCCCAACAGTTGTGTTGAAGACCTCATTACAGGTACTCAGCAGAGCATGTACCATCAAATAAAAATAAAAATAACATTCTTCTTTAACAATCAGCATGCACAACAAATATAGCATAACATATTTAGCATTCTCTTTTCAGAATTTAAAGCCAAAGGTTGTAAAGTGACAGGCCTCCCAAATGAAGCGTGATATCTCTCTCAGAGTTCAGGCACAAAGAGTGCAAGGCCATTATCAGCCTCTGCCACAGAGACTGCTGGAGTGGAACTTAAAAGCTCACGTCGGAGCACAAGAGATTCAGAATGAGCAGGAAAAGATTGCACAGGTATTCTGACTTTTCCATCTTGACATTGTATAAGCTTTAAATTCAAATAAATACCATGCCTAGAAGAGGACAAATATGTTCAGAAGCTTTACTACTCCACAAAACAAACATTGCAGATCTGATGCCATGATTCTTGTGTAGGACGCCATTACAGAGGTGCACTGTGTGAGAACCACTGGTGTTCATTTCAGTCAGTGGGGTTCAGACTCTCTAGAGACCTTGCGTGGATGTTCCCCTCTGAAATATGAGGAGCTAATCAAGAAACTTCATTTTTGGATGGACAAAGTTCACATCATGCCTCAGATTCTTTACCACATCAAATAAGTTGTTCACTGTCGAGTTCTCCAACATCCAAAAGGACATCGGTGTGTTTTCAAGAGTCTAAATTCCAATTGTGCGTTTTCTTTTTTTACCAAATTGAGATGCCTACTGCATCATAGGCTTGTCAATTTTATGCTTTTAAAAATCAGTCATTTGCAAAAATCTACAATAATATAATGAAATGTGTGATCTCTGTGCATCATTTTATGTTAAGTAATGATAAAACATCTAGATGAATGATGCAGTTACAGCCGTTACGTTAGGCAAACCCAGGATTCATTGTGAGTGCTCAGTAAAAATAAAAAATGGTAGTGGAAAGTCTATAAAAGTATCTTAAAAACATAATTTAACCACAATCACAAAAGTTTATCTGTAGCAATAAAGCGTTTGAAGATTATTTTTAAGACTTAGAATTAGCGACTCATTCCACAAAGTATTGTGAATGGCACTGTTACGTCTCCCTTTTAAAGATGTCTAGGGTTAATAGGGTAAGTAACATATAAGTATTGAATTTAAATAAAAAAAAGAAACCAGGTTCAGTTACTGATAGTTGTAATGATGTGTTATAATGATTCAGACAGAAACAGATATTCTCAAACGATTTTTAGTAATTCATAATAATAATAATAATAATACACCCGATTGCTTTACAGTGTCCATGTGAGTAAATAAATATTTACAAAATATACAAGTAACATCAATTGAACAAAAACACAGAACACATAAGAGGAGGACAACGAGCGGTGCTAAATCAAAGAAATAAACATAACAAAACAAACTATCTTAACCCTCTTATTACTACTAATCTAACAAAGAAATAAAACACGAAAATAAACAAATCTTCGGCCAACGGATAGCCAACTAAACTACACTAGCTAACAAAACATAAGTACATGAGGTAGCACCCGCTCCTTACCTGATGTATTAAACAAACAAACTCTAACGTGTTGTACAGTGTAGGTCACGTGACATACTGCTATTCCTCCTCTCTGCGTCTGGAGAGATCGTGGACAGCAGTTCACATATCAAAATAATCAAATAATACAAACTTAGGAAAACATAAATAAGAAAGCAATCGAGGAGGCTAGTAACAACACAACACAAATCAAACAAGAAAAAACACGCCCCTCTCTTCCTCTCGTCACTTCCAGCTTCTTATAGAAGGAGAGTACTGATTGGCTCCTTCAGGAGAGAACCTCATTGGCTTGTTAAATCATGATTGACATGAAGTTGAACCAATCGAAGTGGACCTAAAAATAAAGGACAGCTCAGAAGAAACAGGAAGGGAAGGTAAAAGAAAACAACCAAAACGATGCAGACGTAACACCCACCCCCTTAAAAACAAACTTCTACACATAATAGAAGTTTGCATGCTCTTTAAACCCGGGAGAGAGCATCTGCCACCACGTTATCAACACCTCTTTTATACCTTATTTCCAGATTATAATTCTGAATAATGAGGGACCATCTCATCAATCTCTGGTTCTGGTTGTACATGCGTAGAAGAAAAGTTAGTGGGTTATGGTCTGTATAAACCGTTACAGGAAGGACAGTAGAACCAACATAAACGTCAAAATGTTGAAGAGCTAGTAATAAAGCCAGAGCTTCTTTCTTGATAGTAGAATAGTTACGTTGATGCCTATTAAATTTCTTTGAGAAATAACAAACAGGATGATTGATTTCGTCCTTACCCTCCTGCAATAACACGGCACCAGCTCCCACCTCACTTGCATCCACCTCCAACTTAAACGGTGTGGAAAAATCAGGAGCAGACAACACGGGTTCGCTACACAATAAGGCCTTGATGTTGTCAAAAGCGTTCTGAGTCAGGTGACCAAACAAACTGGTTGGCAGGGCTAAGCAAAGCAGTTAAGGCAGTTGCAACTGATGAAAAATTCCGGCAAAAACAACGGTAATAACCTGCCATGCCTAAAAACCTACGCAACTCACGTCTGGTAGTTGGCACAGGAAACTCACTAATAGCCGAAATCTTTGCTGACAACGGGCGCACTTGACCCTGACCCACCTGTTTACCTAAATAGGTCACTGTTGCTTTCCCAATCTCACATTTAGCAAGATTAAGAGTTAAGGATGCCTTCTCTAAACGCTTAAACACAGTTTCCAGTAACAATACATGCTCTGGCCAGCTTTGTGAATAAACAATCAAATCGTCAAGATATGCATTGCAGTTAGGAACGTCGACAAGTACCAAATTGACCAATCTTTGAAATGTAGCAGCGGCATTTCGTAAGCCAAAAGCCATAACGTTGTACTGCATAAAGCAATCTGGCGTTACAAACGCTGAAATTTCAGATGCTCTAGAGGTCAAAGGAACTTGCAAATATCCTTTTAGTAAATCGAGTTTACTAACAAACTTTGAAGATCCTATGCTATCCACGCAGTCTTCCATCCTTGGTAAAGGAAAGCAGTCTGGTATCGTTACAGCATTCACACGTCGATAATCAGTACAGAAACGTTTAGTGCCATCGGATTTCTGCACTAAGAGACACGGGGAACTCCAAGGACTAATGCTAGGGCTGGCCAATCCCTTCTCCCCCAAATACTGAGTCTCCTGTTTCATTATAGCTCTTTTAACAGCATTAATCCTATAAGGGTGTTGTTTAATCGGACGTGCATTACCTACTTGAATATCATGTTGTAGCACGTGTGTAAGTGTGGGAACATCACCCAAAATAGAAGAAAATTTGTCAAGAAGCTCTACAACATCCTGCCTTTGATCTTCATTAAGATGAGCTAGAAAGGTTGACAAGTCAGCAAGAGTTTCAGAGTTTGATAGCCTGGCTGATAATAATGGTGCATCACACTCCAGTACACCATCCTGCTCAGCATCCTGCTGTTCAACCACTGGACTCGCCTCGGAAGCCACCCCTACTGGCAAAACAACAGGATTATCATTTTCCATGGTAAGAGATTCTGTATTAGAGACAACTCTAGTATGATAAGCCTTTAGCATGTTAATATGGCATACTCGCTTCTGCCGTTTTCTATCAGGAGTTTGCACCACGTAATCAGTCTCGCTCTTTTTCTCTAGGATCACGTATGGTCCGGAAAATCGTGCGGATAATGCAGATCCAGGAATGGGGAGTAAGACCAAAACTTGATCACCAACAGCAAAAAACCTATCCACTGCACGTTTGTCATAACGCGCTTTCATTTCCCCCTGAACTTTAGACAAAGATTCTCGAGCTAGTGTACAAGATTTTTGTAATCGTTCACGAAACTTACTTACGTAATCTAGCACATTTGTTTTCTCACCATTTTCAATCCCTAACATCCTTTCTTTTCCGTGTAACAACGCATGAGGGAAAAGCACTCGGGTATTTCTGAGACAATTCATCTGCCTTAAGATGAGTTAATGGAGTATCTACCACTTCCAGTGAAGGTATTACCTGCCCCCCCGGCTAAATCGTTACCTAAGATGAAAGATACACCTTTAACTGGTAATACTGGACGTACCCCTACCTCCACGAAATCGGTCACCAAGTCGGACTGGAGATGGATGCGATGTATGGGTACTCTAATCACCTCCATACTGAAACTCTGCACTAACCTACTAGAGCCTACTGATGATTGGTCTGAAAAAGACAAGACGTTAGCACATACAAATGACTGTGCAGCTCCTGTGTCACGTAATATCTGGACTTCCACCTGGTCCTCCTTTCTGCCTGTTAATGAAACAAACCCTTTAAGTAAAAAAGGCAAATAAGTAGGGTCTGGTATATCAGGACAATTTTCAGAAAGTGAACATGCATTTACAGAATTCACAAACGCAACTTCTTTCCTCGGAAAGTTCTGTTTGCGTTTCAAAGCAAAACAGTCAACAATCACATGTCCCTTTTTATGACAGTAAAAACAGTCACGAGTCTCTTTAGACTTCTCACCACTCTGTTTGGGCATCTGAACACTCACTGAAGACCGCGGAAAGGAACTCTTCTCAGCACCTGCTATTTGAAAAACATTTTTATGCGCAAGCACAAATTCATCCGCTAGTACTGCAGCTTGTGAGAGTGTCGCCACCTTCTGTTCATTCAAATAAAACACCACCTTCTCAGGAAGACACTGCTTAAAATCCTCGAGTAGCAGGAGTTCCCTAAGTGAAACAAAATCATCAGCCTTACTAGAGAAACACCATCTGTCAAAGAGCATTCCTTTTTCTCGTGCAAATTCTACAAAGGTTTGAGTAGTGTTTTTCTTACAATTTCGAAAATGTTGCCTGTAAGCCTCTGGTACTAACTCATATGACTTAAGTATGGCTGACTTAACTACATCATACTTAAGACCATCTTCCAAAGACAACGTAGAGTACACTTCTAATGCTTTGCCGACCAATTTGCATTGTAATAGCAATGACCAAACCTCCTTCGGCCAACCTAAGGAAGTTGCTATCCTCTCAAAAGCGTTAAAATAACTATCCACTTCAGATTCTCTAAAATTCGGCACCAGAGCAATGTGTTTTCCCACATCAAATGTGGTAGAACCCGAATTAGACGAATTAGTACTCACCGACGAGAGGTTCGGCTGTCCAGAGGAGACTGGAGTAACCTTAGCCGCTTCAATCTCCAACTTACGAAGCCTTACCTCTTTGTCGGCTTGAATTTCAAGCCTGCGGACTTCCAGACGCATATCCAGCTCTGCTTGACGAGCTCGTTCTTCCGATTCCATATTAAGTCGAGCAATTCGCACTTTCGTGCGCATTTCCCCTCTCCCACTGGGAGAACCTGGTGAAAAGGGTTCAAAAAGTGGCAAAATTGGCCTAGCTTCAGCCTCCGCCTCAGTCACAGCCATCTTAACCTCCTCTTCACCTATTTCAATATCATCTTGTACTTCATCAAGAGCATCGGTCTCTTTGTCTCTCAGGCAAAATTTCTAATCTTCTAATCAAAATATGAATCTTAAAGTGGGTAGCCATTATTAACAACTCATCTTTCCGACACTTTTCAATAACCTCTAAAGAGGGATTATCAAGGAAACTCTGCAAATTAAACGCCATGAGCACGCTCAATATTCACTACTTGAACTAACGTTAACACGCCTCATAAAAAAGGAGAAGGATACTCTACGATATAAACTCCAGCAGCCATACAAAGTCTCTGCCTTTATCAAAACAATCCACAATAAACAGTAACAAATTGACGAGCCCCCAATTATGTCACTTCCAGCTTCTTATAGAAGGAGAGTACTGATTGGCTCCTTCAGGAGAGAACGTCATTGGCTTGTTAAATCATGATTGACATGAAGTTGAACCAATCGAAGTGGACCTAAAAATAAAGGACAGCTCAGAAGAAACAGGAAGGGAAGGTAAAAGAAAACAACCAAAACGATGCAGACGTAACAGGCACAATAATAGCCTACTAATAAAAGTACTGACTATAAATCATTGATTAAAAATAAGTGTGTGGTTGGGATGCTTGGTATAGAAGCATATACCATTTCTTAACATCCTCAGAGCTCATGGTAGGTTTGTCTCAAGTGGTTTATATGTTATTGCTCAAAGTCTATTTTTCAATGAAGAAAATGAATGGGATTTTTCTATACACAAGTGTTAGTCTCTTGTGCAGTTTAACAAACAAAGCGATTATGAATGGGTATCAGGCATATATGTTCATTTCCTGTCCAGTTTTTGTGTTAAGGTTCCATGTTAATCACCATTGACGAGGATGTGCTAAAGCTACTGTGTGATGATTTGCAGATACGCTCTGAGAATCTCACTTCTCAGCTGAAAAGAGCTGTGGAAGTCATGGAGTCTGAGCCAAATACTTTTCACAAGTTCACAGTTTTCAAACATGGTATTAACTTTGAGATACTGCTGTGTCATACTGGTCAATCAGTGTAAACTGTGGAGTAATCATTCAACATTATTATATTTATGCAGGTAAAGCGCAGTGAGAGAATGTCAGGAGATATGAAGCAGAGGCTGGAAGACCTCCACTCTCTACAAGAAACTGTGAGAAGGAATTATATAGCTTCAAACAACATTCTCTCATTGAAGCATGTACATGTGGAAATACATAATTTATATTGCTCAGTTGAAACCAACTATTTCTGCAGGTCGTTGACTTGTGGAATCAGTTTGTTCCACTCCTGAAAAAATCTGCAGACAGTTACCCAGCAGCTTCCGTCTATGCGTGATACACTGGGCAGTAATGTTTCATCATTAGTGAACAAATTAGACAACCTGGTTTCCAGAGCCACCTCTGGACTATATCTCGACCCTGAACAGAATGGCAAAGAAATGCTAGTCCAGCTGAAACCATTGTGCAGTCAATTCTATATGATTGCTGAGCAGTTGAATGGTCAGAGCAGAGCCAGCGAAATTCTGAGAGGTAAGATAATGCGCTCTCAGGATCTTAAACACCTCTCTTCCAGTAGTTTTAATGTAATGGTTTCATGTCAGGGGTTTCATTTATTCTTTCAGGTCACCTACTGGACCTCACTTTTGTGACTGTACCACAGCAGAATATTGAAGCAAGGAAAGGGCTCTGGGAGCTAATGGGCATGTCGTCCTCAAAAATCCAAGAGAGGAAGCTACTAAAGTTCTGGGGTGCGTTCTCCGATAACGTTGTCTCTTAGCGCGCTACGAAGACTCTTAAGGTATAACTTAATTGAAGGTATACCATTTCTAGGTGTGTTCCCCGAACCATACCTTAGGAAGCTGCTTAACCCTCTGGGCTTCTTCATAATTGGGTCACACTTAGCTTCCTCCCGACCGAAAACGGGCGAAGCCTTAAAATTGTACTTAACTTTGTCCTAGGATAACCAATCAAATATTGTTTTGTTCTATAATGTTTTCTGATTATTATATAGAATTTTTAGAATTTTTTATGATACTTTGCATTAATTATGTAATTTTTATGAGCTATTTTTTCCATTAGAATTAATATATATATTTTTATTTTATTTATTTTATTTTATTTTTCAATAAATGCAACATTTCACATCAAATTAGAGTGCAGGCCTAAAAAAAAAAAATATTTCAAGTGAGAAGAGCGCCACCTAGTGGCTTCAAAATTTATTAATTTGTGTCATGTCCTATAACCGCCCATAGGCGGCCTATAGCTTTTTTTATTTATTTATTTGATTTATTCCCATTCGGAAAGAAAACAATTTATTACTAATCAACCACTGAATGGAACAACACAAATTATATATCATTTTAAAGCTTAGAATCTCAGCTTTTTAATGCATCTAATTATATAATTCCTAACGAGTGCTGAGTAATCCCTCTAAAACCAAGTGTACCGCCAGCAGGCGCCACCTAGCTGCGAAAATATTTATTACCATATTTTTCAAAAATCTTGCCTTGATAAACACAAAGTTGATGTCATTTGAAAGCTTAGAGTCTGAACTTTACAGTGAATGTATCCACTTTGAAAAACTCTTAAGTATTGCTGAGTTATTTGCTGATACATAGAATTTCTCTTTTTTTCATAATCTATAAAATAATGTACTGCAATGTGTCAAAAACATCATACAGCTCATGAAACATTCTCAGATAATTGAAAATGGCACTTCATTTTTTACAGCATATTATTACAATTAAAATGAGCCCAAAATTAACATAATCTATTGCTTTTATGACAAGATATTCTTCATGGAGAAAAAATTGCCCATGAGGGGGTGTGAAAGACTGTACAAAAAGGCTAACTCTTTTCAAAATGCTGTAATTTTTGATTCCTTTATCCAAAAATTATTATTTTTTTATCCAGATGCAGCTAACATGTAGGGGGACTTAACTAAAAAAGAATTTTCCTCCTACCTTATTTCCTTCCTGAGTTATTCCATGACAAATATGAAAGATATGCAAAATCATAATAAAAATTATATATATATATTGTCTTTTATCCACCGTTTCTTGGCGGGACAATGTCCAAATGTAATGTAATTTATATTTTCAAAAAATCTAAAAAGAGTTCTTTCAAACGATACCTACCTTTTGACTCTCCTTGCTATAGTTTTGGAGTTATTATGATTATATAATTTTTATATAGTTTGGGGCAAAATTTGCTGTTTCAGTCTTACCAGTTCATTTCTCTCTGTGTGTGTGTGTGTGTGTGTGTGTGTGTGTGTTTGTGTGTGTGTGTGGGGGGGGGGGTGTCTTTTTTGCAATCTTGATGTTTTAGAGTGTCACCCCTTCATTGCTGTACACTTTTTTTCAGCACAGTGGCTGATCTGTAGCTTGTACCACCAAAAGTTTCTCTGAGTTTTCCTATTTTTTCGTATTTCCCATTCATTTCCTATGTCGCCCGTTTTCGGGCGGGAGGAAGCTAAGTGTGACTTTTTTTTTTACGACCCTTTAACATATCAGAATCATCTCCTTGATTTTTTTGTGTGTTCATATAGGTAATAAAAGAAAAGTCACCAAGTTTCACCCCCATCCGATGAAGCAAAAAAATTAAACAATTCGAAACGTTCAAGTTTTCGCCCGTTTTCGGGCGAAGAAGCCCAGAGGGTTAAAGCTGCACTATGCAAGAATTGTACCTTAATATTACAGCTTCAAAGTCATTTCGGTGGTAAACAAACTCCTAGTAGGGCGAATAATCCTGGTAGTAAAGCTCGGGGGGGGGACGCCTCTGGAAAAACCAGCAATGCAAGTTTGAGAGAGGCGCCCCCGACAAATCTCGCGAGAACACGACTTGCTTTACGGCAACGATGTCACACACATCAACAACAACATGAAGCACGAAGACACTTGCGCGCATTTCAGACGTGATTCTTGGAAGACTCGACGATGGAAAAAAACAAAGAAAGCGCAGTCGGAAGAGTGTAGGAAAAGGAAGAGAGAATCTGACTGTGTGAGGTACCGGACAAGAGTCCATAGTCCCACTCGGTCAGGCTTTCACTCGTTGGCGCGAGCTAAAAAGCAGCACTGGATGCAACAGCGATGCTGACCTGGCGATCTTGTTGATGGACTAGTAGCCTAAGTAAATCTCTTTTTTGGAAACGACGCTGTTGAAGTTGATTCCTGCGATTATCATGAGAACAGTTGTCAATATCTCACACAATTATCAGGACATAAATAAGCCTAGAGGTTGTAAATAGTGTAAACGAGCACAATTTACAAACTATCACAAACTATCATTTGACTCAAGGTAAGCCTATCTTCGATTCTCTGCTTATTTTTAATTTTTACCTTCTCACAAATCCGTATTTTATCTAGACGCGTTATAACTTAAATAACAGCCGCGAGTGAAAATTATTATTGCAGTTTAATTGCACTGAAATATTGCCTGCTAGCAGCTAGTTTCGATTTGGGCCATTTTCGCTGTATTTGCTTAATTGCTCGCCGAGACAGCAACTGTAGAAAGATATAAATACTAGGAGATTCAGATCACAAACAGGACAAGCGGTCAGTTAGTGGACGCGGCGAGAGCGCGCAAGTGGTTTTTCTAAATACACCAGTTCTGCTGTTATTCAGTGTTATTTTTGACTCAAGGTAATTAGCCTATCTTGGATTGTATTTTTCATTTTCTTTCAGTCTTCAACTCTCTAGTCTACCCCCAGCTGAAAACCCATCTCTTCTGTGAGCACTTGAAACGCAAGTGAAAGCGCTCTGAAAGCGCATAAGACTTTCAAACTTTCACAGAGACCTCAAAACAGAAAGCACAAAGCCTTTCTTTAAAACGAATTTCGTTTTGTATTAATTGTATCTTAATTTTAATAAATTAACCAATTTCCTGGATTTACATAAAAAGTATAGGCTAGCAATCACTGAACTGGAGATCATCATGAACCGAACCGTAGCCTCGCCTCACACAGGCCTAAAAAATGTGAAATATATTTACAGAAAGCTGATTCTAAACAAAACCATCCAAAACAAAATAAAACTATGTAGCCTAATAAATGTGCATTTCTCCGGTGCGTTCACTAGCCTACTGCAAAGATCACGAGTCAATCGTCAACTTCATCTTTGCAGCCGACACAGAAATTAATAAACAACTAAAATGTCTTATTTCAATATTTTACATATTCATAATTATTACTTTTGCTGGTTCTCTGAGGCAGCTTTTTTATGTTTATTGCGTTTTGGAAAAGACCTCTTCACATACAAACACGTTTCACCAAGGCACAGCGGCCCTTCAGCACATAAGAAAAAAAGCACGGACTTACTAATTACGAAACTTTGATATGGTTGAACAGGTGAAACAGTCACAAATTCCACTGCAACTCAAACCTTCTCAGTATGAGTTATGAAGGAAGAGAACAGCATTACAGTTCTCTTACGAGAGGTTCTCTCGTATTGCGTAGTTGCTTACGCTACGGGAAAGCCTTTCTTTCTCGAGATACTGAAGCCAAAAATTATCCTTAATTTTTATAATCTTGTCAACGCAGTGCGGCAGCCTGCAGACCTAGGGCAAGCTTACTAGCGTGCCCATTGGCTGCCCTGCGGCAACTGCAGCAGCCTACCGCTGAGCCCTTGGCGTGACGTCATGACCAATGAGCGCGCTTGGCGCGCTTAATGCGTCACAGCCCGCGAAAAGGGGTGTGGCTTTGCGTATATAAACAGGGCTCGGAGGCTGCTTCTCTGATTTCTGTCTTTTCAGCGAAGCTCTACGCATCGCTGCTCTCTGAGGAAGCCGCCGTCGAATCAAGCGACCAGCACGCCGAGGATCTCAGCCTGAGGACGCCGGCCGCCTTCGCCGCCTTCAGCTTTCCCTGCCTGCTTCGCTATCCGGCGAATATATCCTTTTACTGCTCTGTGTTGTATGTGTTTGTGTGTTCGCCCCGCGACACACTTTGCATCTAAAAGAGCGCGAGGCGTTGTTGCAAATGCCTCGCTCATCCTGTGGCTCGTGCAGAGCCGCGCTCAGCGACGGAGACCGCCACGTGATCTGCGCTCTCTGCCTGGGTTTCGACCACGCAGCCCGCGCCCTTCACGGGCGGCTGCGAACAGTGTGAGGACTTGCCGATGTCGACCCTGCGGGCTCGACTCGCCATGTTTCACGATCCTCCACCTTCTCCGGCTGCCTCTTCCGGGCCGCGTAAGAAAAAACGCCGCTCTCAAAGGCCTTCCGAGCCGGTGGTTATAGCTGAGCGCTCGCCGGAGCCCCTCCCGCGAGCCTCGCTCTCTCCTTCTCCCCCGCCCTTCACCGACGCGCAGCGGCCGGCCTCTGCATGCCCGCACTGCCGTCGCCTCAGGGGATGAAGCAGACCAGCAGATTACTCCCCTCTGTCAAGCCGCGCAAACGGCGCCGCTCACAAGGGATGTCAGAACGGACGGTCACGGGCTATAGCTTCCTTTACGTTACAAGGAAGCTACCCCCCCCGGATGACGCACGCCCTCTCCCCCTCTGTTCGAGCCGCGCAAGGCGCCGCTCACAAGGGATGTCAGAAGTAGACGGTCACGGGCTGGCTTCCTTTACGTTATAAGAAAGCTACCCCGCGTCTCGGTCGCGCGCGTCACTCTCCGGCCACCTCCGTTTCTCACACATTTCTCAGTCCCCTCCTAGCTCAGGCGACTAGAAATATCTATATTGCAGTAATCGAGCCTGTTATACACGCACGCCTGCAAACAAACGATGTCACAGCACATAATGACATCTTCCCGCTCTCTCTCCCTTTGTTCGAGCCGCGCAACTGCGCCGTTCTCAAGGGATATCAGAGCGGACGTCACGAGCACCGGCGAAAGGAGGAAGAGAGAGTGATTTCGTCCCGCTTAGGCCGGACTTCCTCTAATCCTCGCATATTTCTCAGTCCCCTCTAAGTTCAGGCGGCTGGAAATACTAATACTGCAGTAAACGAGCCTGTTGTAATACACGCGCGCCTGCAAACAAACGCTCGGTCATATGCTCGCACTGACTGGAAGCTCATGTGTGCCCCTGTGGCTCAGTGGCAGAACATTAGACTTCCGCACCAGAGACCCGTGTTCGAATCCGGCTCTGGCAGCAGAAAAACTTTTTTCTGCTTGCTTCTCTCGAGCTCGCGGCCAGCTTTCTTACATACAGAAAGCAAACCCGCATCTCACGGGATACATATTTCTCAGTCCCCTCTAAGTTCAGGCGGCTGGAAATACTAATACTGCAGTAAACGGGCCTGTTTTAATACACGCGCGCCTGCAAACAAACGCCGAAACGAAACACGACGCTCGGTCATATGCTCGCACTGACCGGAAGCTCATGTGTGCCCCTGTGGCTCAGTGGCAGAACATTAGGCTTCCGCACCAGAGACCCGTGTTCGAATCCGGCTCTGGCAGCAGAAAAAAAAAAAAAAACAAAAAACAATTTTTCTGCTGTCTTCTCCGAGCTCGCGGCCAGCTTTCTTACATACAGAAAGCAAACCCGCATCTCACGGGATACATATTTCTCAGTCCCCTCTAAGTTAGGCGGCTGGAAATACTAATGCTGCAGTAAACGGGCCTGTTTTAATACACGCGCGCCTGCAAACAAACGCCGAAACACGACGCTCGGTCATATGCTCGCACCAACTGGAAGCTCATGTGTGCTCCTGTGGCTCAGTGGCAGAATTTTACGCTTCTGCACTGGAGAACCGTGTTCAAATCCGGCTCTGGCGGCAGAAAATATTTTTTCTGCTGTCTTCTCCGAGCTCGCGGCCAGCTTTCTTACATACAGAAAGCGAACCCGCATCTCACAGGATGGTGCTTGAGTATTTATGAGCGTCTAAACATATGAGCCATCAAAGCATTTGCTCTATAATGCCGATGGTGTTACAAGTGTAGAAAATGTGCCCACTCCCATGTGCTCACTGCTACACACAAACACGGTCCCCATGGTAACGCGTTCAGAGCGCTCTCTCATAAAGCGGTCACACGCCGCTCGAGTAATAAGTGTAGTAAATGTGCCCACAACTCTGTGCTCACATCTACCTGTAACTCGCTCTGCCTCTCGGTTACCCCGGGCAACAGCGGCTCAAGCCGAGGGTGTTATAAGTGTAGAAAATGTGCCCACTCCCATGTGCTCACTGCTTCACACAAACATGGTCCCCATGGTAACGCGCATAGAGCGCTCTCTCATAAAGCGGACACAAGCCGCTCGAGTTCTAAGTGTAGTAAATGTGCCCACAACTTGTGCTCACACCTACCCGCTGCTCGCTCTGCCATTCAGTTACCTCGGGTCACACACCCTCTAAGCTCCCAAACTCTGGCCGTGTCATAAGTGTAAACTCTGCGCCCGCTCAGGTGCACGCGCACTCACTTTTAGACATTACAATCCCCACGCCGCTTTCGCGCCAGGGGTGTTTGTCAGCAAATCGCGCTCCATCCTCTGGGACCGAGCTACCGAACGCTGTACAGCCGGCCAATACTGTTTACCAGCCCCCGTGTTCGAGCACCAGCGGCGCGCACGCCGCTCCATCCTCTCTGATACAGGTTCCCCAATCCCGCGCAGCGCGGCGATCTGAACCCAGAGACCATTCGACCCCTAGCTATGCATGCGGAAGCATGGGAAGCTATTCAGGGCGCGTCAGAATGGGTGCTGAGTACTATAAAACACGGCTATTCGCTTCAATTCGCTCGTCGCCCTCCGCGCTTTCTAGCACAGACGGAGACGAAAGTGAGTTCAGAAGCTGCGCACCTGCTTCAAGCCGAAATAGCGAAGCTACTGCGCAAAAGGGCTATAGAACAGGTTCATCCTTCTCTAAGCGAGTCGAGCCTTTACAGCCGCTACTTCCTCGTACCCAAGAAGGACGGAGCGTTAAGACCTATTTTAGATCTGAGACATCTGAACAAAGCCCTCATGAGACGGCCGTTCAAAATGATCACAACCAGAAAAATCCTCGCGCAGATTTGCCCAGGAGACTGGTTTATCTCTCTCGATCTAAAAGACGCATATTTTCAGATCCAGATAACTCCCCGTCACAGGCCATTCTTGAGATTCGCCTTCAACGGTCGAGTATATCAGTACACAATCCTGCCCTTCGGCCTGTCTTTGGCACCCCGTACATTACGAAATGCATGGACACGGCTCTCGCTCCCCTGAGAAAACAGGGAATGCGAATACTGAATTATCTGGACGATTGGCTTATTCTAGCGCTGTCAGAGACGGAACTTGTGTCTCACGGAACAGCGCTTCTCAGCCATCTGGAGGATCTGGGTCTCTCGGTCACTGACCAAGAGCTCGCTATCGCCCCGTCAGTCAATTTCCTTCTTGGAATAGAACTGGACTCGGTGGCTATGACGGCCAGACTGTCGGAGCAGCGCGCGCGCCGCATCCGCCTCCTCGCCGCATCCCTCCAAATAGGCAGCCGGGTTACGCTGAGGACATTCCAGCGTATCCTGGGGCATATTGCCTCAGCTGCAGCAGCGCTCCAGCTGGGCTTACTGCGCATGCGCCCGCTTAAACGCTGGCTGAAAGCGCGCGTGCCCCACCGAGCCTGGGCGGCCGGCGGCTTGCGAGTCAGAGTAAATCAGAGCTGCTTTTCAGCCCTGCAGCCCTGGCTGGCAGCCGAATGGTATCACACAGGAGTGACTATGGGAGTGATTTCACACCGGAAAGTTGTCTCGACAGACGCTTCCAACCTAGATTGGGGAGCGCTCTTCGAAGGCAGACCGGTCTATGGCCGCTGGTCAGACCAGGAGAATCTCCTACACATAAACTGTCTAGAGATGCTCGCGGTCGAGAAAGCTCTCAAACACTTCCTCCCATTCCTCCACGGTCACCATGTTCTAGTCCGCACGGACAATACATCGGTAGTGGCCTATGTGAATCGCCAGGGCGGTGTCAGATCAGACGCTCTGCACCCTGGCGGAACGCCTCCTCGTGTGGGCTCAGCACTCTCTGCGCTCGCTGAGAGCCGCGCATGTGCCTGGCCACCTGAACGAGGGCCCCGACAGACTGTCCAGGGACAGCGTTCCCCCTGGGGAGTGGTCTCAACACCCCCAAACAGTCCAGTCACTGTGGCGCCGTTTCGGCAAAGCGAAAGTCGACCTTTTTGCGTCAAAAGACAACGCTCATTGCCCAGAGTTCTTCTCGAAGAACGAGGACGCGCTGGCCCAGACCCGGCCCAGCGGCCCGCTGTATGCTTTTCCCCCGGTCTCTCTGCTGCCTCAGGTCATCAAGAGAATCAGGGAAGCGCGCCACACAGTGCTCCTCTTAGCCCCATACTGGGAGAACCAAGCTTGGTTCCCGGATCTAATACAGCTGGCAGACTCAGCCCCCTGGCCGATACCGGTGAAGAGAGACCTTTTCTCTCAAGCCCGCGGCTCGATATGGCATCCCCATCCAGAGCGCTGTCTCTGCATGCGTGGAGCCTCAACGATTACACGCTGATCTGCCAGACGGGGTCATGAACACGATCATACAATCTAGAGCCCCCTCTACGAGGCGGCTCTACATGTCGAAATGGTCAGTGTTTAACAGATGGTGCACTGCTAAGGGGCTCGATCCACAGACATGTGGGGTATCGCGAGTACTGTGTTTCCTTCAAGAGTTACTGGACGCGGGCAGGTCCCCCTCCACGCTCAAAGTCTATGTCACGGCCATTTCAGCGCTCTCTGTTCAGAGCTGGGCCGCGCATTAGGAAGGAACGAGTTCGTCATCCGCTTCCTTAGAGGAGCCAGGAGGATGAACCCCCCGCGACCCCCCTCGGTTCCTATGTGGGATCTTTCACTGGTCTTGGAGGCCCTGAAAGCGCATCCCTTCGAACCCTTGGAAACTGTGGATATGAAATACCTCACGCTCAAAACCGTTTTTCTGATAGCACTGTCTTCAGTCAAACGAGTGGTGGAACAGCTCTTTGTTTCGTTTGGCGGGCGCACCAAGGGTCTCGCCGCCTCGAAACACAGCCTGTCCAGATGGATAGTGGACGCTATTGCTGCTGCTTATGCGTCTAAAGACCTGCAGTGCCCATTGGGCATTCAAGCTCACTCCACCAGAGGCATGGCCTCGTCGTGGGCGTGGTCCAGCGGGATTCCCATTCATGACATTTGTGCAGCGGCAGGCTGGGCCTCCCCCTCCACATTTGTTAGGTTTTGCAACCTGGATGTTCCCGCCTTGCAGGCGAAAGTGTTATCAGTCTAAGTCTCGCGTATGCCAGCCCACTATCTGTGCGCGGGCTACGTTGTGTGATTTAGCTCTACTGGTTGAGCTGCACTATGCAGGGAATTGTCAGTTCGGACCGGCCGTGCCGCTCCTAACCCCCTAGTGTGTGCTTATGTACGGCGCTAGCCCTCTTCGGGCCGCCCGGCTCTCTGCTATCACGTTCCCCGGGCTCTCTCTGGGACTCATTCAGTGGATGCTGGGCGCGCACGGCGTTGACAAGGGCGTTCCCGTAGCGTAAGCAACTACGCAATACGAGAGAACCTCTCGTAAGAGAACGTTTCGGTTACTCACGTAACCTCTGTTCTCTCTAGAAGAGGGAACGAGTATTGCGTAGCCCGCCGTGCTCGCACCACGAGCTCATTCCGCTTCATGCGACAGAAACCAGAGAAGCAGCCTCCGAGCCCTGTTTATATACGCAAAGCCACACCCCTTTTCGCGGGCTGTGACGCATTAAGCGCGCCAAGCGCGCTCATTGGTCGTGACGTCACGCCAAGGGCTCAGCGGTAGGCTGCTGCAGTTGCCGCAGGGCAGCCAATGGGCACGCTAGTAAGCTTGCCCTAGGTCTGCAGGCTGCCGCACTGCGTTGACAAGATTATAAAAATTAAGGATAATTTTTGGCTTCAGTATCTCGAGAAAGAAAGGCTTTCCCGTAGCGTAAGCAACTACGCAATACTCGTTCCCTCTTCTAGAGAGAACAGAGGTTACGTGAGTAACCGAAACGTTTTCAGCGCGTCTTCCTCTGATTGCTGTGTTGTGACTGAATTTACGACAGTGCAAGTATTCCACAGCGACTCTAGGGGTCGTTGTTTGACAAAAACACAATTCCTGCATAGTGCAGCTTTAAGATATACCTTCTTACGTGCGACGTTACCCGGCGCTGTCCGTGGCGATGGTGCTGAATTGGTTGAAATCGATGGCTCGAGAATCAATTATTCTCTCGTGCAGGGGCTGTTTCACTGCGTTAAGCTAGAAAGTGGTGTTCTTTATAAAATAATCACTTCAGAAATAGAAATTAAATTGCATTTATTAGGATATGGGATATTTTAAAAAATAATCCAAACTATACTAGCCTATACTTGCCTACATATTTTAAAATTATAGGCTATCATATATTGCTGCCATAATAACCATTTTAATTTTTTATGTGCTTTCTTCTCTTTCCCATTTTTGTTCGCTGAGGTGGAGCTGCGATGAAATATTGTTCTTGTAAATACTTTCCAGCATTTCAGTAAATAAAAGTGTACGTCACGTACGGTGCTCGGCAGTGATCAAAAAGGATTTAAACAGTGGATTTTGAATCTCTTCTTGTAAACTCGGAGATGTAGATTCAGACGGCAATTAAATTACCACACGATGTCAAAAAACAGTAGGTACTAATTTGGACAGGGATTTTTACACAGGTTGGGTGAGAAAAAACACTGATATTATGGATTCGGACGGCACTAAAATAACCGACTTACCCCTGTAAATACCGTACGAGCCCATGAGAAACAATATTAGCGTCCGAATAGGACTTAACAGTAACCTATGCTTTCACTGGCCTTTAAAAGCGCTCTTTAATTAAAATAAATTTATAAAATTGTATTATATAATAATATAATTAAAATTCTAACAACAATCATTGTAATGACAATTTTATTCTTTGCATGAAAACAATTGAATTAGCCTAACTGAACACTGTCTGGGTGTATTAAAACTTCTGAATTATATGCATATAGACCTGCAACAGTGATAAAGTAAAGCTATGGTCCAGACCTACCTTACGAACGTATGACTTACAGAAGGTATACTTAACTAAGAAGGTTTCGGAAACCACGTATTAACGAAAAGGTAATTCTTAAGGTACAACTTAAGAACGACGTAGCGTTAAGGTAGTTTCGGAGAACGCAGCCCAGGAAGGTATGTAGTTATTAACACCAAACAGTTCATTTGATCCTGAATTTATATAACTTCTCCTGCATTTACATCTTTGCAGTTTGTGGTTGCTAAAACCCAAGACAAGGTTAGTGAATGGCTACAACAGGCAGAGGCATTTGCAAAAGTAACACCCTCCCATGATCCTTTGCTACAGAAAACCCTACATATTTTTCAGGGGTTCAACCAGACTGAAGCAAAAGCACTGGAGAAACATCTTAAAGGGTAAATGACATAAACATACATACAGTACCAGTCAAAAGTTTGGAAACATTAATATTTTTAATGTTTTTGAAAGAAGTCTCTTATGCTCATCAAGCCTGCAGTAAAAAAAAACAAAACAAAAAAAAAACAGTAATATTATGAAATATTATTACAATTTAAAATAATGGTTCTCTTTTTTAATATATTTTAAAATGTAATTTATTTTTGTGATGCAAAGCTGAATTTTCATCAGCAAGTACTCCAGTCTTTGGTGTCTTGATCCTTCAGAAATCATTCTAATATGATGATTTGATACTCAGTTATTATCAATGATGGAAACAGTTGTGCTGTTTAATATATTTTTTTGGAATACTTTTTTCAGGATTCATTGATGAGTAAAATGTTAACAGCATTTATTCATAAAAACAGCATTTATTAAAAATAGAAACATTTCTAACAATATAAATCGTAACCATCACCTTTTATCGATTTAACGCATCCTTGTTGAATTAAAGTACTAATTTCTTTAAAAAAAATAGTTATTGTTCCCAAACTTTTGAACGGTAGTGTATATTGTTACAAAAGATTTCTATTCTAAATAAATACAGTTCTTTTTAACTTTTTATTCATCAAATAATCCTGAAAAAAGTATCTCAGGTTATAAAAAATATATTAAACAGCACAACTGTTTCATCAGTGATAATAACTGAGTATCAAATCATCATATTAGAATGATTTCTGAAGGATCATAAGACACCAAAGACTGGAGTACTTGCTGATGAAAATTCAGCTTTGCATCACAAAAATAAATTACATTTTAAAGTATATTAAAAAAGAGAACCATTATTTTAAATTGTAATAATATTTCATAATATTACTGTTTTTTTTGTTTGTTTGTTTTTGTTTTGTTTTTTAACTGCAGGCTTGATGAGCATAAGAGACTTAACATTAAAAATAGTAATGTTTCCAAACTTTTGACTGGTACTGTACGTGTCAGGTTAGTTTTTAATAGTTTTTAATTAGTAGGAACCTGTAATATCATTACCAACCAATCAATATGGGAATGGAAAGTAACGGTGGCTGATCTCATGTCCAAAGAGCTACAGGGGGATCAAAGTAAAATCAACAAGGTTCAGTAACATTTGTTTACACTGGTAAACATGTAATGTGAAGACTTAACATGAACTACTTTTCAATCATAATAAGCTATGGGGTGTGGATGTGCATTTGCTACCAGGTCTATCTAGATGCCAAAGCTGAGGCAGACATGGAACAGACATTCAGAGCACTTCAGAGACACTCAAGTGGCAGAATTCCATCATACCAGGTTCATTATTAAGTCAAGTCATCTTCATTTATATAGCGCTTTTAACAATGTAGATTGTTTCAAAGCAGCTTTACAGAGATAAACTTATAATTTAAGGTAACAGAGATTGTTTTGGCTTTATAGCGGTTCTTTAAATAAAGTTATTTTCCAGCTAAAGTTAGTTTTGATTGATTCGCTTCCGTCGCAACGATCATTTGTTATTAAATTTGGGGCCGCTAAGACGACACCATTCTCTCTACACAGACTTTAAACACGAACCTGTGATAAACGCTGATGGCGTTCACTTGCGCATTAAGAATTGGTTCTATAGTTATGTGCGTTTGAATATATGTGCGCAGGTTTGGAATTCCCTACAAACCAAGCCTAAAGAAAGTACTGGCGTTTCCTTATAATTTTTGATACAGAATTTTATTTTATTTTATCAATTCGGGGTAGGTACGCGAATTGAGTTTCCTGACAACGCTTTATCTGTAGAGTGGTAAAGGGATCCTCCATAGGGAGAGACTAGTTGGCACTTCAGCACTGCGTTGGATCGGGTCCAGGCGAAGGTCCTTCGTCAGATCTGGATACGGCCTGGATCCGTCAGGCTGCGGCAAAACCTCGGGATAAACAAAGACACTAAAATTAGCGTAGATGCCATTCTTCTTATGATGTAATGAGTACAGCAGGATTTATGGGAAGTGTTCCCGGTTCCAGCTGACCTAATTTATGCAGCCTAACATTGAATTATAGAAGTCTATAATGTATTATGTGAATGCTAGGTCAAAGAGATGTGTCTTTAGTCTAGCTTTGAACTGACAGAGTGCGTCTGCTTCCCGGACAATGTTAGGAAGACTGTTCCAAAGTTTTGGTGCTAAATAGGAGAAGGATCTACCGCCAGCAGTCGATTTTGATATTCTAGGTATTATCAACTGGCCGGAATTTTGAGATCGCAATAGACATGAAGGACTATAATGTGTTAAGAGCTCGCTCAAGTACTGCGGAGCTAAACCATTTAGTGCTTTGTAAGTGATCAGCAATATTTTAAAATTGATGCGATGTTTAATAGGCAGCCAATGCAGTTTTGACAGAACCAGGCTAATATGAACTCGAGCTGCTGCGTTTTGAACTAGCTGTAGTTTTTTTATTAAGCGTAGGAACTTATTACTGTCCAGCAACAGCAGAGTCCTCCACTAGGTGATGTAAAGGAGAAAAATCATTTCATTTCCTATGTCTCACCTCAAAATGCACCAAAGCATCACATTAGCGATGATGGAACCTTCACCATTATTGGTAAGTTATATAGGCTCCCATATGTACAGCTAATCTCAACTAATAATACAGATTGTACAGTTACATACATTACATTTTTTTTCTTTTTCCTCACTTTTCCGTTTAGGTTTAGAGACACTTTTGGCTCAGACTAAGGAAAGTAATCTGACCTTTTCTGATATGCTGCGCTCACCACATGTTGCTGAGTTTCAGAGAGAGGTTGAACACTGGCTGCTGCTTTTACACAAGCTAGGTATATTCTTGAGATCAACATGGGGTCAACAATTGTAGTAGAGGTTGTTAAGAAATGTTCACTTCTTGTTTTCTTTTGCCTTTAACTACAGATGAATTGCTTGATATATTTGAGCGATATCAGCAGAAATGGATATTTTTAAGCAGAACATTGGACCATTGGGAAGGACAGGATGCCACATGATGGAGTCGCCATGGTCATGGACATTATATGCATGTTATTCAACCGTAAAAAGGAGGAGTCAGAGCGGGAACGACTAGTTGAATTGGTGAGACAACTGGAATTCAACAGACGAGACATTGAGTTTGCTGAAGGCCCAGCTTAGTACCGCAGAGGCTCAAGAGAGAGAGTCGTGTGCTGCTCTCGAACTGGTTGAACATCACGTTAAATATCGGACATCAGAAGGAAAGGTAGCTAAAGTTGTCGATGGGTATTTCAACAGAATTTTTAAAGCAAAATAAGCAATGTGCATATTGATCAAAATGAAACTAGACAAGACATTATTTGACTCAATATTTTGGTGTATAACAATGCATTACAGGTGATGCCCTGATTTTGGCAGCTGCTGTTACTTACTTGGGTCCGTTCGGGCCTGATGTCCGACAAGAGCTGCTCCAGAAGTGGCACAAACTTTGTCTGACCAGTGAAATTCAAATGAAACAGGAATACCCAAGTGCAGCACTTTTCAATGATGCCCCAATCACAACTTTTGAACACTACGTGGCCTTTCCCATCAGTAAGACATTTCAAATTGCTTTAAATCGAATACATGGACTAGATCTGCATCGCATCCATGGAGATTCCTCTGATCGGGTTCGAAGTGTTCTTCACCGGGGGAACAAAGTTGCTTGGGCTCAGCGCTGCCCTCTTCTAGCAGATCATCATAAAGATGAGAAACCTCAGACATGGTTTCCTCCTGGTCAGTATGAAAATCTGTCTTTTTTTTAAATATGTCTTACTGCTTTGAAATATCTTTCAGTTATAGTGAAATTTCTTTTTAGGTTGATATACAAAAGGTGAAGAAAAAGGTTATAAGGAGGATAAATATGTACTTACTTGATAAAGTAAGATATCAAGTAACTTGAGAAACCCAGAGTTACTTGATAAACTAAATCACAGAGCAAAAAAAGATCAGTCATCTGCGATGTCTTCTTCGTTTTGATCTTCAGTTACATTTTTAAATCTACACTGTGAATAATTTTAATCTCACCTTGCTTTCATCCACTGCAGGTCTAAGAGTATTGGTGATGCATACTGAACGAGCAATATCAAACCTACAAATCCTTCAGGAGTTTGTTACACCAGCCAGTTCTCCTGGTCAGAGCCACCCAGTTAAAATGAATGCTTATCCTGACTTTCACCTTATAATGAGCACTTCCCTTCCAGTTCGAACTCTGATACATGGTGAGTGATTTAGGATGTGTTATAACGTGTTGATTCAGACAGGATACTCATTGTATGATCCTTTTAGAAGTCTCTAAAGCAGGAATTTTCCAAAAAGTTTCCTACCATGAACCCCCCAAATATGATCATTGTAGGACCTCCTACCTAAAAAATAAAGGCATCTATGTACATTTTAATTTATCAATATATTTAAGGAATTTCTATATTGTGATGCTCCACCAACTATGGAAGCACAAAATAAAAAAAATTAAATGATAATTGCGACTTTTTATCTCACAATTGCGAGTTTACATCTCGCAATCCTGACTTTATTACATGCATTTGCGACTTTATATCATGTAATTCTGACTTTATATCTCCCAATTGCGTATTATAAAGTCAGAATTGCGTGATATAAAGTCGCAATTGCGAGAAAAAAAGTCAGAATTCTGACTTTATAAGACGCAATTGCGACTTTATTTCACGCAATTCTGACTTTATATCTCGCAATTCTGACTTTATAACACGCAATTGCGTCATTATTTCACGCAATTCTGACTTTATATCTCGAAATTCTGAGAATTAAAGTCAGAATTGCGAGATGTAAACTCGCATTTGTGAGATAAAAAGTCGCAATTATCTCTTAAAATGTTTTATTCTGTGGCGGAAACAAGCTTCCATACCCAACAGACATTCTACAGACTATAAGAAACTTTGCAACTGCATGTCAACTTATTCTAACCCTAATCCTAGTCTACTAATACTCTACTAACACTCTAATGAGAGTTAGTAGACATGTAGGTGCAACGCTACTTATAGTCAAGAGAATGTTTTAATGGGACCATCAAAATAAAGTGAAACCTTATATTAATTATATTATATTAATTAAATTATTGAAAAGCAACATATTTAGTGTTTATTTAGTGTTTTCACAATTAATATAGTCCAAAAATCAGTTCTACAGAGAAAATTGCCTTTCATCCCATAGTTGCAATATTTTTTTTTTTCACAAAATGTATTTCTTACTATTAAGTAACTGGTATTATCAATAGAATAAATTGATATTAATCAAATTTTTTATAAATGTGTTAATCATGTATTTTAATATATTAAGTGAAAATGTTAACTTTGACAGCACTAACAAAAAAATACGTTATTTTTTTTTCACATATATACATAGACCCCCAGCACCTATTTGGGTTTCCAATGAACTAGTTTGAAAACCCCTGCTGTAAGGTTTTAATCAACTATTTTCCACATTTTCTGCTAGAAATTCACACTTCTTTCCTGGAGGAGGTTCAAATGATTGATCTTTCTCCAAGCACATCTGAAGTTAGGGACCTTATATTGACAGAACTGATGCAGACTGAGTGTTCAGAACTGTGGAAACAACATCACCAAATACAGACAAAAAAAACAATGATTCAGCATAAACTTTTTCAAAACAAGGTTGGCTGGTTTTTTGGAAAGCTAAACTTTATGAAATATTCTTAACTGCACATAACTTTAATTTTATTATGATCACAGATTTCCTTGATGGAGTATGTCATGCATGCATCTGCACCACTTCTCCAGGACCCTGAGTTCCTTCCACACGTGTTTACATGTCAGAGTGTCTCTCTTGAACTTGAGACAGAAATCAAGGAGCTATCTCAAGAGATAGATCAGCACAAACCCCTGATGGTTGATTTCTATCAAATAGCAGAGCTCACCTTATCCCTTTACAACGCTCTCCGGGACGTGGCCCGACATTCACCATGTTATCTTTTCACTCTTCACGGATTCCTGCTCACGTTAAGGTCAGCTTTAGCTCTGGAGAACCCAGACATGAGGTTTCACAGAGAGATGGTGCCCAGAGCTGTCATATCAGAGATTACCTACAGGATTGTGTCTCATGTCTCTTCTCAGTATAAACCTCGCTTGTTCCAGAGCCATTCTGCTTTATTCAGATTATTGGTATCTTTTGCTGTTATTGTGCACAATGAGGGCTGCCCTGAAGTAGAACGAGTCACTTTCCTCAGAGGATTAAGCAATTGGAAATCTTCAGAGTGTTTTTTTATCACCATCCACACAGTCTATCCCCAAGCTGCCAAGCTGGATTCAAACACACTCTCAAGATGATGTCTATCTATTAGAGACGATTGCACCCTTCAGGGGTCTTGTGTCATCTCTGGTAAATTCGTCCAAGCTATGGCGGGAATACGTACGGTTTCCTTCCTCCACAGTGATTGGACCAGTCCACAATGCAGAGGGCTTTTCTCTGGAAGACGCTGTGTCCTCATTGGCTGTGCGCAAGGACATATGCTGCATTAATTTGCTGAAGACCCTCCAATGGGCTCTGTGGAAATGATCTCCAATCTTTTGTCCAAGAATGAAGGTCCTGTAGTTGTACATTTACCAGATAAAAATTAAATGCCAGTAAGCATCTAACCTCTACATTTAATTAAACAAGTTGCTAAGTGGCAAGCGGACAACAAAGGGGTAAGTTATTTGAAATAAAATAAAATATAAATATCTGATGAAAAACTAAAACTAAAGCTAGGCACTACTAAAAATACTGTAACACTGGTTAGTAGAAATCCCCATGAATGGTTTAGGCTCATAGCTGATAGCCAAAAGGTTGCTGGTTCGATTCCTTCAAGGAGCAACCATTGTTTCCTTGAGCAAGATACTTAGTCCAGGGGGATTGTCAATCTAATAAGGTCATGGCACTGTTCTATGAATGTCGTGGAAACAAATCTCACTGGCGTAGTCATGTGGAAATAAAAAAGATCTATTTTTAAAAGTCAAAGCTTTGGCCAAGTGGTTAGTACATGTGCCCTGTGCTGCTCAATCCAACTTGTGACATTTCCCCTCCTCTCCTTATCAGTTCATGACCTTTCTCTCTCCCTATCCATTTCTACCGTCGATCCAAACCATTCTCATTGCTTAACCGTTCCATTCCGTGCCTAAAGGTCATGGTGCTGCTCTGAATAAGGTCTATAGCAACCACGTTATGGACGATGAGCAGTTATTTCTTTTAATTTTATTAGTAACTTTCGCTCAAATAGTGCACTTGGCCAGTTACAGAGAAACTGGTAGCCAGGCAACAGACAAGTGACCAATCCTGAGTGGTGACATCACTACATTACTACAGTTACCAACCGTGCTGAGAATTACGGGCCGGGTTTGTAATCATGCCTTGCCGAACCAAGCTCAAGTAGAAAAATAACTGGAATCGTTCCTTGCTGTTCTTAGATCCATTGATGGTGGAAAAATGGCCCATGAAAAATATATATCTTTAGGTTACCATGGCCATACATGCTATTAATCAAGAAGGGGTGATCATTATTTTATAATGAATATAACTATGCCTTTAAATTATGTAGCAGTCTGTCGTTATTGTCAACAGGTGAAGCTGAGTGTTATTTCTTATGGATCTGATTGTCATCGAGATGCTGTTCTTTTGGCACTGGACAGCGCTGTCCAAAAGGGCCACTGGTTAGTCCTGAACAACTGTCATCTGCTGGACTGGGATGTCAGAGTTGAGAACAAGTTAACACAAGTAGTGTCCTGCACTACAAAAGGTGACTCTAATAACCATACAAACTACACCTACAGACTACACAGACTTCATTATCTCATTGTAAACCACCTGTGCATTTGACAGATTTGGAGACAGATGGTGGGCTTTTTCTAAGCAGTGGAAGTGCAGAAAAACTTGTGCATCCCCAGTTTAGACTGTGGCTCATAACTAAAGGTGACAGACCTCACTCAGTCCCAGGTAGGCATTACATTTACATCGGTGAAATGTCTGCAACATGGTGTAATGAAAAGGTTGACATAAAATAAAACTAACCATATGTATTTTTTTAAAGGTACAATACGTAAGATTTTTAGATTAAAATATCCAAAAATCACTAGAACAACGTTATATATTTAGTTGACTTGTGTACTTACAGTATCCCAAACATTTCCAGCAGTGTTTAAATCCAGAGAAATAAGGAATTTTAACCAGGCCTCGGACTGTGTCCACGCGTCGCCTGTCAATGACATCATATACGCGTTTCCCTCTATTTCCAGTTTTACTTTTGTAGAAACCATGGAATCACCAAAGACACTTTAAAATATTACGTGTTTCATTAAACAGGTGAGCAACTGTTTGAATACATTTATCAACAGAAAACGAATTGTTATAGCTCAACACGGTTAGTCTTATTGTTTGAATCAGTTGTTTTCTTGATTTACCACGAGTACCATGTTTTTACCATGCCTCAGAGACATTTTTGTCAAGTGGCTAACATAGCATAATCAGAGAGAACTTTCTCCATTATACAACATATTTTAAAATGATTTGCATGTCATTTAGCAACACAAGTCATCCAGTTTTTATTAATATGATATTCTAATACCGTTCTAGATTACTGAAACTCACTCATATTAAGTTAGAATGATTATTTTTATTTTAACTATGTAAAACGGCACTGTGTTACCCCTCATACGCAATGAAAAGAGCAGAAGTGGCCAACTGCGATGCATAATAAAAGACCCGCTGGCCTCGAAACCGTGTGTATCGCAGGTGTCTTTCATTGGGATTCGCTCCTGCGGCCCTTGTTCAAATGTAATTCATTATCTCATCCATGAACATGATTTCTGCCCAAGTCCATTGGATTCCTTTCCATCGGCTGTGGAGGTGAAGATGACAACTCCCATGAATCCACGCTCATTAACAGCATCATCAAGCTATGCCTTTGTTTTGAATAATGATTTTTTTATCATTACAAGTCTTGACAGCAGCCAATCACTGCATTGCTGATCATGCTTTTGAGTATCGATAGACCTTTTAGATAGACCTGCCCTTTCCAATGAACACAAGAATATGCAGAAATATCAATCCGGATATTTTAATCAAATCTGCAAATTCGTTTGAGGAACCAAATTAACCAGAGATCAATTTTCACAATTAGAAGATCTGGCATCTGTCAAATCATGTCAGATGTATTATCTGAGATACGAAGAATGAACCTGTATTATCTGATACAGCTGCTGTTAGGATTAGAGCCCTGCACGTGGTGTGCGATTCTTCCTGGGACTTGAAGGATGAATTGTGGTCCTCAGTAAAACAGACACTCTTCTTCTCGTCCGAAGATACTGTGCTCATTCAGTGTGCCATCCTGCACCCTGTCCTGCTGCAGAGACAAACATTCAAACACCATTCATAGGATTCAGGAAGATCTACTTGCTCTGATTGATGCACATCACTGCATAACCAAACACAGTAGTGATCCCACTGAAGCATTAGAGTGCATAGCAGGTACTGCTGGGACATGAAATGCTTTAAAATCATTTTCTTGGTTCAATACAAATTATGTTGGTTGATCTGTTCTTTCAACAGGTCACCTGGTTTATGGGAGCCACATGTCAGACCATGCTGATCTAGCAGCCGTGCAGAGTGTGGTCAGGGCATGTCTAAGTCAGCCGTCTACATCACGGGGACGTGGCCAACGCATTCTTTCAGATATCATTAACTTTAAAGGAAGATTTGGTATGCAAGCACACACTATCACTTAAATTTCCAAAAACTATATAGCAGTGGTTCTTAGCCAGGGGGCCTGGGATCCACTAGGGGGCTGTAGGAAACTTCCAAGTGGTCCAAAATGATTAAAAAAAAGGGAAAACAAGCTTTAAAGAGGACCTATTTATCCTTTTTTACATTTTCAACTTTCTTTAGTTTGTAATGTGTGAGCATGAAAAAGGTCTAAGCACAAAGTCCATTCCAAAGGGAGCATTTCTGAACTCCTTGAAACTAGGGCCGTCCTTAGGGCGATGCAACTTGTGGCAAACATGAACATGTAGGCATGCTTCCAGAAGCTAATCACTCCTGAGACACCAGTCTTTTAACGCAACCCCAAGAAATTCCAGACTATAGAATGACTTGGGAAAGGTTGCTATCTTTACAAGCCAAGCTGAGGAAAATGGACATTGGCATGGGAATGGGATCTGCTTCTCTTGGTTTCGCTGGTGCCTTCCCTCCTTTTAAACAATTTTCAGCCAGTTAAATATAACATGACAAGCTCCACTGCTGCATATCTAACAACATCATCAGCTCTCTCATGTCTGGAGACTCAAGCAGACCTGCTCAGGTCATACCTGTGGGAGAAGTCATCCAGTATTGCACCTCATGTTTATCGACTGGCTGCCTTTCTCAATCCCAGAGGCTTTCTGGTAGCGCTGATCAGAGATGCAGCCCACATCCAAAAGAAGGATATCAGTCTTTACTCTTTGCATTTCAAGGTAAATCTCAGTTTTTCAAACACAGCCTGGAAAAATCAGCCAGATATATTCCACAAATAGGGTACAAAATACAATCTGAAACTCTTTAAAAAAAAAAAAAAATTCAGTAAACAGAGGTGCTTAACCTGGAGATTGAAATGTTGATTCTTTTAAAGGAGAACTCCGGTCAATTTTAACATTGAGCTATTTTTTTTTGTAAATTTGGAGTGCTGTCAATACATAGAACAACGACAAAAATCGGTGTTGCCTACACCGTGTTATCCTCTTTTTAAAATTTGCACCCTGTTGACTTCAATGGGGCAAGTTTTAGCCTCTTAACATCCTTGATGTGTCATTACAAGTGCACAGCCAATGTGAGTGATTCCTTCAGAGTGATCAAGGGTGAATCTGACTGCAGCAGATGTGAAAGATATGAATAAAAATGATGTTAATTCAGCCAGCGCTCATACCTGTATTTTCTTCCTGTTTTCGGTTGAAGTCCACAGTAGTCGATTGTCGAGTTCATGCGCGTGATAACCTATGCTTAAATTATAAGAATTTTTTATGAGGTAAGCAATCTTTGCAACTATGTTACTCTGATTTGTGTGATTTTCAAAATAAAATAGAAACATTTATCAAATGAAAATATTATTAATAAAAAATGCCAGAATGGATAACATGGTTAAAAAACAGGGTTACAAATTTATCATAAATGAAGCTGTCACTCAATAAGGGCTATCTAGTTGGGAATAAATTGTTTTTTAATTATTGATTCTTATATTTACCATGAATTGAATAAAAATATTTGTTTTATAACTTTTCCTCACAGTAAATTTAGTAACAGGGTTGTTACAAAAGTAACTGATGACTTTGACAAATAGAGTCAGCACTTCAATATGTGTAAAAATGGAACAAATTAAAGCTGCAAGCAGCGATGAAAGGGCCCTCGCACCTGTGCCATCAACACTCGGTGGCTTTAGGAAGATAGAGCATGGTTGGGAAATGTACATTTATGGAGGTATATATAGTAAGAGTATGTCAAAGTCAGTTACAAAATGTTTTGTATAATGGTGATAATAGCATGCTTCATGACTCAGCTAAGTGTTGCTAGCATGTTTAGTCTGTTTCTAGCATGCTTAGTACACAATAATTATGTGGTTAGTACTGCATTACTGTGTTAACCATGTCAGTTTCTGTTGCCAGTAGGTGGCGTTATGGCTATAACTGAATATGAGCATGGATGTGTGTTCAGGACAGAACTCTTATCAAACGTGTGAAGTTTGGTGCAAATTGGACATTGCCTTCTTGAGTAACAACAAAGTCATGTTTCATTGAATTAGCATTCTTTAGCACTTAGCTAAGCATTGTTAGCATGTTTTAACATGTTTGTAGAATGTTTAGAACTCAATGGCATTTTTAACATGTTGCTAGAACGGCATCAACGTGTTAAACATGTCACTTCCTGTTGCCAGTAGGTGGCGCTATTACTATAACTGAATTTGAGCATAGACATGTGTTCAGGCTAGAGCCCTGCGCGGGACTGTTTTCATCATCCCGCTCCCGCCCGCGCCCGCCGAATTTCTGACCATTACCGCCCGCTCCCGCAACGTATGTGTTTCACTCCCGCCCGCTCCCGCAATATGTATGTCCACTCCCGCCCGCACCCGCAAAACTCTGAGAATTTATTCCCGCACAATAATAGAGATGCATTGATTTTGTGTCTTCTCCCGTCCCGCAGGAAAAAAACACATATTTGTATTGCTATTATTAAAGAGATTCATGGGGTTGTTTGTTTCGTTTCCCTGGCCGGCATAGCCTACTGGACACATACACACAGGATAATGGAGGAAATCGAGTGCTTTTTTTGGATGGTTTTGTTTTCGTTTTTGCTGTTTTTTATTCAGGATACTCTGTCTTGCGCGTACAATGATGACGCAGGGAATAGTGATGCTTCTCTCTGAACAATCAGCAGTCTGCCGTGTTTTCACGTCACATTTTAGTATCGCCTAAGCTCGCTCAGAACCTCACCGGAGGGGGTACGAAAAAAAGTACCTGGAAGCAGATACAGTTACAACTTTTACACAGTGGAAAACCAAACAAAGGCGAGTCGAGTCGAGCCGAGGCGAGCTGGTACTGTGTAGTGGAAAAGCGCCATTATTGACATCTCCATCATGTTGCAAGGCTACCTCCCGATCCCGCAGTGTTTTTTTTAGCCGCCCATTCCCGCCCGCAGCAAAGTTCAAACCGCCCGCTCCCGCGAGATTTGCGTTGGGTCCCGCGGGACCCGGCGGGACTCAATCCCAATGCAGCCCTCTAGTTCAGGCCATGATTCTTATCAAACGTGTGAAGTTTGGGGCAGATTGGACATTCCATGCCTGAGTTACAGCAAATTCCTATTTTATTGCAGTAATAGCATGCTTTAGCACTTAGCTAAGTGTTTGCTAGCATGTTTCTAGTATGTTGCTAACCTGTTTAGCACTTGCTGGCTCTTTTTTATATGTTATTAGGAGACCACAACAGTGTTAAACATGTCACTTCCTGTTGACAGCAGGTGGTGCTATTACTATAACTGAATATTCTCATGTAGATGTGTTCAAGCCATGACTCTTATCAAACGTGTGAAGTTTGGGGCAGATTGGACATTCCATGCCTGTGTTACAGCAAATTCCTATTTAATTGCAGCAATAGCATGCTTTAGCACTTAGCTAAGTGTTTGCTAGCATGTTTTAGCATGTTTCGAGTATGTTGTTAGCACGTTTAGCACTTGCTGGCACTTTTTTTATATGTTTTTATATGTCCACAACAGTGTTTAACATGTCACTTCCTGTTGCCAGCAGGTGGCACTATGACTGTAACTGAATATGAGCATGGTCATGTGTTCAGGACAGAACGTTTATTAAAAGTGTGAAGTTTGGCGCAGATTGGACATTGCCTTCTTGAGTAACAACAACATCCTGTTTCATTGAATTAGCATGCTTTAGCACTTAGCTAAGTATTGCTAGCATGTTTTAACATGTTTCTAGCATGTTTAGAAGTCAATGGCATTTTTAACATGTTGCTAGAATGGCATCAACGTGTTAAACTTGACACTTCCTGTTACCAGTAGGTGGCGCTATTACTATAACTGAATATTCTCATGTAGATGTGTTCAGGACAGAACGCTTATCAAAAGTGTGAAGTTTGGGGCAGATTGGACATTCCATGCCTGAGTTACAGCAAATTCCTATTTAATTGCAATAATAGCATGCTTTAGCACTTAGCTAAGAGTTTGCTAGCATGTTTTAGCATGCTTCTAGTATGTTGTTAGCATGTTTAGCACTTGCTGGCACTTTTTTATATGTTATTAGGAGTCCATAACAGTGTTAAACATGTCACTTCCTGTTGCCAGCAGGTGGCGCTATGACTATAACTGAATATGAGCATGGTCATGTGTTCAGGACAGAACTCTTATCAAACGTGTGAAGTTTGGGGCAGATTGGACATTCCATGCCTGAGTTACAGCAACTTCCTGTTTCATGGCGAAACATCGAAATTTGTCAGGCCGCCGAGGACCCGCCCTTTGACGAAAACTCAAGATCTTCGCAATTTAACGTCGCAAAGGCCTTAAGATTACACTCACCAAATTTGAAGATGATCAGATTAAAACTGTAGAGGAGTTCGTTAACTTACATTTGTGTACAGTCGCAATAAAACACAATATTGTGCTTTTGTAAAATAATTTCAAGCAATCCTCCCCCCAAAAGGTGCTAATTTTAAAATTAAACTAAAATGCTCATATTAGCGATTTAAAACGGTGCGCATCCACGGTGAGGAACGAGCAGAACAGAGTGAACGTTTTTCAGTTAATTCCTACTTCCATAGGAATTAATTTGAAACGCTCGCTCAACCACTATCAATGTCAGTGCGGACGAACATATTTTACTTTCGTTTTTAAGTTGGCAATTCAAAAGCCCCCAGCGGTGTTACACGTCGATTAACCGGTGGGAAAATATCCTCAGACACATACCTAATAAATGTATATTTAAATACAATATTGGCCTACCTGGTAAAAAGTTTTATATACTATTTTGATGTCCTTTTGAACACAAGAGGGCAGTATAGCCCTATGTTTGCTTTTTTGTTTAACCAAATAGCAATAAATAGCCTGTTTTTAACTTTTTCATTCTTCTTGAATTGCAAAAACAGAATAAAATGGGTTTAGTTGTGATATTTGTATACTTTTATATAGAAATAAATGGTATATAATTACATTTTTAGAAGATTTTTAGTGTTTCCTTTTTGGACATTACTTTAATCCCTCGCCATAGCAAAACCGTTTGAGATATTTATTATCCATTCACAATTTAGCATATTTGATGTATTTTCATCATGTTGAAAAAGTTTGGTGGGAATAAAATAAATAGTTTAAGAGGAGTGGCTAAAAATTCAGAGGCTGATTTTGCAAAAAAATCCACATTCAGACCAAAATATCTGACTTCCAGATGGCCGGAACTAATGAATGTGAATTAGAAAGTTGTCCGGCTTGATAAGAACAATATACAAACTATTTTTTCTTTACTGTAGTTAAAACTAACCCCCCCACTTTTGTCAAAAGCATGTTGAAAGTGACACACTTCCTGCTGCCAGTTGGTGGCGCTATAACTTTGACTCACAATAGCTACATCCATCTGATCGGCCTCTTACTACGAACACACTGCTGAAGTTTCATCAAGATCAGTTAATGTATGCAGAAGTTATTCCACTTCCGTGTTTCTCTTTTCTCGCCATAAATTCGATTCCTCGCCACAGCCAAACCGTTCGAGATATCAAAAATCCGTCCGCAATTTAGCATCCTCAAAGTCTTGACTACATGCACACCGAGTTTGAAGGGGACACGGTGAATTTTCTAGGAGGAGTATTTCACATTCCACAGCAAGCGTTTTCCAAACAACCCATAATAGCCGACTTCCTGTTGGGCTGGCGTAAAACTTGACTGGGGTAAAGTTGTTCGGCCCGATGAGATCTATATGTGTACCGAGTTTCATATTAATTCATGCGAGCGTGTTTGATATATGGATCAAGTTTTAGAACCCCGTTCAAGGGGGCGCTGTTGAGCCCCCCAGCCACGCCCGGGTACCAGCTTCAGCCCGGCCCTGATGGCCGTGGGTTCTGACCTGTGTGCAAAGTTTCAAGAGTTTTTGAGCACGTTAAGGACCCCAAAAGCCCCTGAAACCTTGATTAACAATATAAAAGCAATAGTCAAATCCCCCCTCCCCTCACACACACACAGACACAGAGAGAGGGAGAGAAAATTCTACAGAAAATCCACATTCAAACCAAAATATCTCTCTTCCTGTTGGTTCTGAGATGGTTCATGTAAATTAGAAAGTTGTCCGTCTTGATGAGAACAATACACATACCAAGTTTTGTGATTCTAGGAAAAACTAAGCCCCCATTTTTGACTAAAGGTGGCGCTACTGAGCCATTCCACCACGCCCGTTTCTGAAACTTTGCACATGTCTACTGGCTAATAAATGTGATGTGTCTGTTGAGTTTCATGCATTTTCAAGTATGTTAAGAGTCTCAAAAGCATCAAAAAATAATATTAAAGTTTGATGTGTTGCCACGGCAACAGTATCCAAGATATCAATAATCCTTTCACAGGTTTACATCTGCCGTGTGTCTACATCATACACATAAAGTTTGAAGCAAATCGGGTAAAAATAAGACACTGATTTCAAAGCATTTTGAAAGTGATGTACTTCCTGCTGCCTGTTGGTGGCGCTATAACTTTGACTCACAATAGTCACATCCATGTGATCGGCCTCTTACAACGAACACACTGCTGAAGTTTCATCAAGATCAGTTAATGTATGCAGAAGTTATAACACACTTCCTGTTTCATTTTTTCGCCATAAATTCGTTTCCTCGCCACGGTCAAACCGTTCGAGATATCAAAAATCCGTCCGCAATTTAGCATCCTCAATGTCTTGACTTCATGCACACCGAGTTTGGAGGCGAATCGATGAATTCCCTAGGAGGAGTACATTAAATTCCACAGCATGCGTTTCCAAACAACGCTAAATAGCCAACTTCCTGTTTGGCTGGCGTAAAACTTAGAGCACGAAAGTTGTTTGGCCCGATGAGATCTATATGTGTACCGAGTTTCATATTATTACATGCAAGCGTGTTTGATTTATGGACACGTGTTTGGATCCCGTTCCAGGGGGCGCTGTCGAGCCCCCCTGCCACGCCCGGGTACCAGCTTCAGTCCAGCCCTGATGGCCGCGGGTTCTGACGTGTGTGCAAAATTTCAAGAGTTTTCGAGCATGTTAAGAGCCCCAAAAGTGCCCGAAAGGTTGACAAAATAATAATAATAATAATAAATATAGCTGCGAGCAGCGATAACGGGCCCAAGCCGGTGGCACCGCAACCCCGGTGCCTTTAGTTACCTAAAGGCACCGGGGTGGCGGTACCGCCGGCTTTGGCCCTCCATCGCTGCTCGCAGCTATATTTATATATATATATATATATATATATATATATATATATATATATACATACATACATACACACACATACATATATATGTGTATATATATATATATATATATATATATATATATATATATATTATTGTTCAAAAGTTTGGGGTCAGTAAGATTTTTAATGTTTTTAGGAGAAGTCTCTTCTGCTCACCAAGGCTGCATTTATTGATTAAAAATACAAACAAAAACAGTAATATTGTGAAATATTATTCCAATTTAAAACAGCTGTTTTCAATTTTTAAATATTTTACATAGTAATTCATTTCTGTGATCAAAGTTGAGTTTTCAGCATCATTACTCCAGTCTTCAGTGTCACATGATCCTTCAGAAATCATACTAATATGATGATTGATGCTCAATAAATATTCATTATTATTTTCAATGTTGAAAACAGTTGTGTACAGATTTTTTTTTTTTTTCAAAATGCTTTGATGAATGTAAAGTTCAAAAGAACAGCATATATTTCAAATATATATATTTTTAACATTATAAATGTCTTTACTGTAACTGTTGATCAGTTTAACTCATCCTTCATAAATAAAAGTACTGATTTATTTTATTTATTTCCCCAAAAAATAAAATTTTAATTATTACTAACCCAAAACTTTTGAGCGGTAGTGTTTAACGTTACAAAAGCTTTAGATTTCAGATAAATGCTGTTCTTTTGAACTTTCTATTCATCAAAGACTGTACACAACTGTTTTCGACATTTAAAATAATAATGAATGTTTCTTGAGTATCAATCATCATATTAGAATAATTTCTGAAGGATCATGTGACAGTGACGACTGGAGTAATGATGCTGAAAACTCAGCTTTGATCACAGGAATAAATAATAGTTTAAAATATATTAAAATAGAAAGCAGCTGTTTTAAATTGGAATAATATTTTACAATATTACTGTTTTTGTTTGTATTTTTAATCAAATAAATGCAGCCTTGGTGAGCAGAAGAAACTTCTCTGTTATGTGCGCGCCACAGACTGCACGCACGTCCGCTTAGAGTTCCGCCTTTTGCCTTCCGTCAATATTACGTTATAAGAAAAATATTTTTTTAGAGAATCGATTTTTTGACATTTGTGAATCGATTCAGAATCGTCCACGTCCGCATCGCGATGCATCTAAGAATAAATTTTTTCTCCCACCCCTAGATTTCATACAACAGGTTAATAAACAGTTACAATTAAGTCACTTACATTTTAGATGCAATGTTGACTGTTTTTGTTCTGTTTCAGCAGCGAAAATAGTTAAACAAAGATCACGGCAGAACCATCACGCATCACGTGTTTTCTCATAACTGAACGATTCAGCATTTTTAACGAATCGGTTGACTCAAAGATTGAATGATCAATCCATAAACATCTGTCTTAATCATGATCGACTCATTCGAACAAATCGTTTGAACGAATGAATCAATGACTCGCTTATTAAGATGGATGCCTGGCGACACCTAATGGCGGTTTAGTGTTGTTTAAAAGCATCATTCTTTCCCACATGTGTGTGATTTGTGTGTGCAACATTATCATTATTTTTCTTTCACTATTATATTAGCGATTTAAAAGCACCCACTCGTGTCACACGTCGATTAACCGGTGGGAAAATATCCTCAGACACATACCTAATAAATGTATATTTAAATAGAATATTGGCCTACCTGGTAAAAAGTTTTATATACTATTTTGATGTCCTTTTGGACACAAGAGGGCAGTATAGCCCTATGTTTGCTTTTTTGTTGAACCAAATAGCACTAAATAGCCTGTTTTAACTTTTTCATTCTTCTTGAATTGCAAAAACAGAATAAAATGGGTTTAGTTGTGATATTTGTATTCTTTTATATAGAAATAAATGGTATATAATTACATTTTTAGAAGATTTTTAGTGTTTCCTTTTTGGACATTACTTTAATCCCTCGCCATAGCAAAACCGTTTGAGATATTTATTATCCATTCACAATTTAGCATATTTAATGTAGTTTCATCATGTTGAAAAAGTTTGGTACGAATAAAATAAATAGTTTAAGAGGAGTGGCTAAAAATTCAGAGGCTGATTTTGCAAAAAAATTCACATTCAGACCAAAATATTTGACTTCCTGATGGCCAGAGCTATTGAATGTAAATTAGAAAGTTGTCCGGCTTGATGAGAACAATATACAAACTGTTTTTTCTTTACTGTAGTTAAAACTAACCCCCCCACTTTTGTCAAAAGCATGTTGAAAGTGACACACTTCCTGCTGCCAGTTGGTGGCGCTATAACTTTGACTCACAATAGCTACATCCATCTGATCGGCCTCTTACCACGAACACACTGCTGAAGTTTCATCAAGATCAGTTAATGTATGCAGAAGTTATTCCACTTCCGTGTTTCTCTTTTCTCGCCATAAATTCGATTCCTCGCCACAGCCAAACCGTTCGAGATATCAAAAATCCGTCCGCAATTTAGCATCCTCAATGTCTTGACTACATGCACACCGAGTTTGAAGGGGACACGGTGAATTTTCTAGGAGGAGTATTTCACATTCCACAGCAAGCGTTTTCCAAACAACCCATAATAGCCGACTTCCTGTTGGGCTGGCGTAAAACTTGACCGGGGTAAAGTTGTTCGGCCCGATGAGATTTATATGTGTACCGAGTTTCATATTAATTCATGCGAGCGTGTTTGATATATGGATCAAGTTTTAGAACCCCGTTCAAGGGGGCGCTGTTGAGCCCCCCAGCCACGCCCGGGTACCAGCTTCAGCCCGGCCCTGATGGCCGTGGGTTCTGACCTGTGTGCAAAGTTTCAAGAGTTTTTGAGCACGTTAAGGACCCCAAAAGCCCCTGAAACCTTGATTAACAATATAAAAGCAATAGTCAAATCCCCCCCTCCCCTCACACACACACAGACACAGAGAGAGGGAGAGAAAATTCTTCAGAAAATCCACATTCAAACCAAAATATCTCTCTTCCTGTTGGTCGGAGATGGTTCATGTAAATTAGAAAGTTGTCCGTCTTGATGAGAACAATACACATACCAAGTTTTGTGATTCTAGGAAAAACTAAGCCCCCATTTTTGACTAAAGGTGGCGCTACTGAGCCATTCCACCACGCCCGTTTCTGAAACTTTGCACATGTCTACGGGCTAATAAATGTGATGTGTCTGTTGAGTTTCATGCAATTTCAAGTATGTTAAGAGTCTCAAAAGCATAAAAAAAGAATATTAAAGTTTGATGTGTTGCCACGGCAACAGTATCTAAGATATCAATAATCCTTTCACAGGTTTACATCTGCCGTGTATCTACATTGTACACATAAAGTTTGAAGCAAATCGGGTAAAAATAAGACACTGATTTCAAAGCATTTTGAAAGTGATGTACTTCCTGCTGCCTGTTGGTGGCGCTATAACTTTGACTCACAATAGTCACATCCATGTGATCGGCCTCTTACAACGAACACACTGCTGAAGTTTCATCAAGATCAGTTAATGTATGCAGAAGTTATAACACACTTCCTGTTTCATTTTTTCGCCATAAATTTGTTTCCTCGCCACGGCCAAACCGTTCGAGATATCAAAAATCCGTCCGCAATTTAGCATCCTCAATGTCTTGACTTCATGCACACCGAGTTTGGAGGCGAATCGATGAATTCCCTAGGAGGAGTACATTAAATTCCACAGCATGCGTTTCCAAACAACGCTAAATAGCCAACTTCCTGTTTGGCTGGCGTAAAACTTAGAGCACGAAAGTTGTTCGGCCCGATGAGATCTATATGTGTACCGAGTTTCATATTATTACATGCAAGCGTGTTTGATTTATGGACATGTGTTTGGATCCCGTTCCAGGGGGCGCTGTCGAGCCCCCCTGCCACGCCCGGGTACCAGCTTCAGTCCGGCCCTGATGGCCGCGGGTTCTGACGTGTGTGCAAAATTTCAAGAGTTTTCGAGCATGTTAAGGGCCCCAAAAGTGCCCGAAAGGTTGACAAAATAATAATAATAATAATAAATATAGCTGCGAGTCAGTAAGATTTGAGCCCCCCAGCAGTAAGGTCAGTAAGATTTTTAATGTTTTTAGGAGAAGTCTCTTCTGCTCACCAAGGCTGCATTTATTGATTAAAAATACAAACAAAAACAGTAATATTGTGAAATATTATTCCAATTTAAAACAGCTGTTTTCAATTTTTAAATATTTTACATAGTAATTCATTTCTGTGATCAAAGTTGAGTTTTCAGCATCATTACTCCAGTCTTCAGTGTCACATGATCCTTCAGAAATCATACTAATATGATGATTGATGCTCAATAAATATTCATTATTATTTTCAATGTTGAAAACAGTTGTGTACAGATTTTTTTTTTCAAAATGCTTTGATGAATGTAAAGTTCAAAAGAACAGCATATATTTCAAATATATATATTTTTTAACATTATAAATGTCTTTACTGTAACTTTTGATCAGTTTAACTCATCCTTCATAAATAAAAGTACTGATTTATTTTATTTATTTCCCCAAAAAATAAAATTTTAATTATTACTAACCCAAAACTTTTGAGCGGTAGTGTTTAACGTTACAAAAGCTTTAGATTTCAGATAAATGCTGTTCTTTTGAACTTTCTATTCATCAAAGACTGTACACAACTGTTTTCGACATTTAAAATAATAATGAATGTTTCTTGAGTATCAATTATCATATTAGAATAATTTCTGAAGGATCATGTGACAGTGACGACTGGAGTAATGATGCTGAAAACTCAGCTTTTATCACAGGAATAAATAACAGTTTAAAATATATTAAAATAGAAAGCAGCTGTTTTAAATTGGAATAATATTTTACAATATTACTGTTTTTGTTTGTATTTTTAATCAAATAAATGCAGCCTCGGTGAGCAGAAGAAACTTCTCTGTTATGTGCGGGCCACAGACTGCACGCACGTCCGCTTAGAGTTCCGCCTTTTGCCTTCCGTCAATATTACGTTATTAGAAAAATATTTTTTTAGAGAATCGATTTTTTGACATTTGTGAATCGATTCATAATCGTCCACGTCCGCATCGCGATGCATCTAAGAATAAATTTTTTCTCCCACCCCTAGATTTCATACAACAGGTTAATAAACAGTTACAATTAAGTCACTTACATTTTAGATGCAATGTTGACTGTTTTTGTTCTGTTTCAGCAGCGAAAATAGTTAAACAAAGATCACGGCAGAACCATCACGCATCACGTGTTTTCTCATAACTGAACGATTCAGCATTTTTAACGAATCGGTTGACTCAAAGATTGAATGATCAATCCATAAACATCTGTCTTAATCATGATCGACTCATTCGAACAAATCGTTTGAACGAATTAATCAATGACTCGCTTATTAAGATGGATGCCTGGCGACACCTAATGGCGGTTTAGTGTTGTTTCAAAGCATCATTCTTTCCCACATGTGTGTGATTTGTGTGTGCAACATTATCATTATTTTTCTTACACTATTATATTAGCGATTTAAAAGCACCCACTCGTGTCACACGTCGATTAACCGGTGGGAAAATATCCTCAGACACATACCTAATACATGTATATTTAAATACAATATTGGCCTACCTGGTAAAAAGTTTTATATACTATTTTGATGTCCTTTTGGACACAAGAGGGCAGTATAGCCCTATGTTTGCTTTTTTTGTTGAACCAAATAGCACTAAATAGCCTGTTTTAACTTTTTCATTCTTCTTGAATTGCAAAAACAGAATAAAATGGGTTTAGTTGTGATATTTGTATACTTTTATATAGAAATAAATGGTATATAATTACATTTTTAGAAGATTTTTAGTGTTTCCTTTTTGGACATTATTTAATCCCTCGCCATAGCAAAACCGTTTGAGATATTTATTATCCATTCACAATTTAGCATATTTAATGTAGTTTCATCATGTTGAAAAAGTTTGGTACGAATAAAATAAATAGTTTAAGAGGAGTGGCTAAAAATTCAGAGGCTGATTTTGCAAAAAAAATCACATTCAGACCAAAATATCTGACTTCCTGATGGCCAGAGCTATTGAATGTAAATTAGAAAGTTGTCCGGCTTGATGAGAACAATATACAAACTATTTTTGCTTTACTGTAGTTAAAACTAACCCCCCCACTTTTGTCAAAAGCATGTTGAAAGTGACACACTTCCTGCTGCCAGTTGGTGGCGCTATAACTTTGACTCACAATAGCTACATCCATCTGATCGGCCTCTTACCACGAACACACTGCTGAAGTTTCATCAAGATCAGTTAATGTATGCAGAAGTTATTCCACTTCCGTGTTTCTCTTTTCTCGCCATAAATTCGATTCCTCGCCACAGCCAAACCGTTCGAGATATCAAAAATCTGTCCGCAATTTAGCATCCTCAAAGTCTTGACTACATGCACACCGAGTTTGAAGGGGACACGGTGAATTTTCTAGGAGGAGTATTTCACATTCCACAGCAAGCGTTTTCCAAACAACCCATAATAGCCGACTTCCTGTTGGGCTGGCGTAAAACTTGACTGGGGTAAAGTTGTTCGGCCCGATGAGATCTATATGTGTACCGAGTTTCATATTAATTCATGCGAGCGTGTTTGATATTTGGATCAAGTTTTAGAACCCCGTTCAAGGGGGTGCTGTTGAGCCCCCCTGCCATGCCCGGGTACCAGCTTCAGCCCGGCCCTGATGGCCGTGGGTTCTGACCTGTGTGCAAAGTTTCAAGAGTTTTTGAGCACGTTAAGGACCCCAAAAGCCCCTGAAACCTTGATTAACAATATAAAAGCAATAGTCAAATCCCCCCTCCCCTCACACACACACACAGACACAGAGAGAGGGAGAGAAAATTCTTCAGAAAATCCACATTCAAACCAAAATATCTCTCTTCCTGTTGGTCGGAGATGGTTCATGTAAATTAGAAAGTTGTCCGTCTTGATGAGAACAATACACATACCAAGTTTTGTTGCTGTTGATAAAACTAACCCCCCCACTTATGACTAAAGGTGGCGCTACTGAGCCCCTCACCACGCCCGTTTCTGAAACTTTGCACATGTCTACTGGATAATAAATGTGATGTGTCTGTCGAGTTTCATGCAATTTCAAGTATGTTAAGAGTCTCAAAAGCATAAAAAAAGAATATTAAAGTTTGATGCGTTGCCACGGCAACAGTATCTAAGATATCAATAATCCTTTCACAGGTTTACATCTGCCGTGTGTCTACATTGTACACATAAAGTTTGAAGCAAATCTGGTAAAAATAAGACAGTGATTTCAAAGCATTTTAACAGTGATGTACTTCCTGCTGCCTGTTGGTGGCGCTATAACTTTGACTCACAATAGTCACATCTGTGCGATCGGCCTCTTACAACGAACACACTGCTGAAGTTTCATCAAGACCAGTTAATATATGCAGAAGTTATAACACACTTCCTGTTTCATTTTTTCGCCATAAATTCATTTCCTCACCACGGCCAAACCGTTCGAGATATCAAAAATCCGTCCGCAATTTAGCATCCTCAATGTCTTGACTTCATGCACACCGAGTTTGGAGGCGAATCGATGAATTCCCTAGGAGGAGTACATTAAATTCCACAGCATGCGTTTCCAAACAACCCTAAATAGCCGACTTCCTGTTGGGCTGGCGTAAAACTTAGAGCACGAAAGTTGTTCGGCCCGATGAGATCTATATGTGTTCCGAGTTTCATATTATTACATGCAAGCGTGTCTGATTTATGGACAAGTGTTCGGATCCCGTTCCAGGGGGCGCTGTCGAGCCCCCCTGCCACGCCCGGGTACCAGCTTCAGTCCGGCCCTGATGGCCGCGGGTTCTGACCTGTGTGCAAAATTTCAAGAGTTTTCGAGCATGTTAAGGGCCCCAAAAGTGGCCGAAAGGTTGACAAAATAATAATAATAAATATAGCTGCGAGCAGCGATTACGGGCCCAAGCCGGTGGCACCGCAACCCCGGTGCCTTTAGTTACCTAAAGGCACCGGGGTGGCGGTACCGCCGGCTTTGGCCCTCCATCGCTGCTCGCAGCTATATTTATATATATATATATATATATATATATATATATATATATATACATATACATACATACATACACACACATACATATATATATATATATATATATATCAGTGTTGTAATGTAACGGAGTACAAATACTTCGTTACTGTACTTAAGTAGAAATTTCACGTATCTGTACTTTACTTCGCTATTTAAATTTATTTCAACTTTCACTTTTACTCCACTACATTTCCTAGATAAAATGTATACTTTTACTCCGATACATTTCCACTAAGCATCTTTGTTACTCGTTACTACAAAATAAAATCAAAAGAAATGTGTGCGACTGCAATAAGGGAGGTTTGGCGAATCACTGCTCCCTAGATACTAGCTCCACGCTCCGCACGGCGCGCGCTCTATTTCAGCGTAATGGTTGTTTGTTGCCATGCCAATGGAGGAGGAAGCACAACTGAAACCACCACGGAAGCACGAGCACCTACTGGAGGACCTCCCGTTATCGTAGACGACCACCCTGACACAGAGCTCCCAACTCTCACGCATTCACCGCGAGACACACGCAATTGACACTTTTCACACGCTCTCACACCATACATCCATTTTCTCACGCACAGAAAAATCGCGAAGCAAAGAGGACACGGAGACCGACAGACTAGACAGAGCAGGTTAGTTATTATGATAGAAAAAAAATCTCAGATTCTGTCAATTTTATTACGAAATTCAAATAAATACCGTTTTGCCGCTTGTAAATGTGACGTGACAGATCCCTAGCGCACGTGAACCGATCGTCTCTACTAGCTAATAGTAAATAAACACGAATGAACAATGTTAAAAGAAACAGTAGGCTACAACTTACCGAAATGTATATTCATCATCGTACATAATATCGATCAATCAGTGTTTTTCAACTGCGGAAAGGGTCAGTACAATAGCTGGAGAACAATTATGTCACATAACATTTACCTCAGGAAAGCCATTTGATGACCATAATATAGGCTATAGCACGTTAGTTGGCTAGAAAAAAAAGAGCTATAGAGAGTATTTATCTAAATATGTGTACTATATTACATATTTATTATATTTTTACTTATATCATTAAATAAAGTTGTTATTATGATAAAAAAACGCATTATATTTATATCTGATAGGGCTCTCTGTATGAGTTTTTTTTTTCTTGAGAAAAATGAATGCCTATCTTGTTTACCCTTATATTTATCCAAATTAGTCAATATTGCATATTGTGATGCAAGATTATTTTTTTACATCCCACCCACCCCACAATAAAGCCACAATAAAGTTCACAATCAAAGTTCTAACCGCTTGCTTAAAATATATATATATATATATATATACTTTTACTTCAATTACTTAAGTACATTAAATATCAGAAAATTACTTTTGATACTTAAGTACAGTATATATCAGATACTTTAAGACTTTTACTTAAGTAATATTCTAAAAGGTAACTTTCACTTCTACCAAAGTCTTTTTCTAGTATGATACTTGTACTTTTACTCAAGTATTGCTTTCTAGTACTTTATACAACACTGATATATATATATATATATATATATATATATTATTGTTCAAAAGTTTGGGGTCAGTAAGATTTTTAATGTTTTTAGGAGAAGTCTCTTCTGCTCACCAAGGCTGCATTTATTGATTAAAAATACAAACAAAAACAGTAATATTGTGAAATATTATTCCAATTTAAAACAGCTGTTTTCAATTTTAATATATTTTACATAGTAATTAATTTCTGTGATCAAAGTTGAGTTTTCAGCATTTTACTCCAGTCTTCAGTGTCACATGATCCTTCAGAAATCATACTAATATGATGATTGATGCTCAATAAATATTCATTATTATTTTCAATGTTGAAAACAGTTGTGTACAGATTTTTTTTTTCAAAATGCTTTGATGAATGTAAAGTTCAAAAGAACAGCATATATTTCAAATATATATATTTTTAACATTATAAATGTCTTTACTGTAACTGTTGATCAGTTTAACTCATCCTTCATAAATAAAAGTACTGATTTATTTTATTTCTTTCCCCCAAAAATAAAATTTTAATTATTACTAACCACAAACTTTTGAGCGGTAGTGTTTAACGTTACAAAAGCTTTAGATTTCAGATAAATGCTGTTCTTTTGAACTTTCTATTCATCAAAGACTGTACACAACTGTTTTCGACATTTAAAATAATAATGAATGTTTCTTGAGTATCAATCATCATATTAGAATAATTTCTGAAGGATCATGTGAGAGTGACGACTGGAGTAATGATGCTGAAAACTCAGCTTTGATCACAGGAATAATTATTATAATTATTAATCAAATAAATGCAGCCTTGGTGAGCAGAAGAAACTTCTCTGTTATGTGCGCGCCACAGACTGCACGCACGTCCGCTTAGAGTTCCGCCTTTTGCCTTCCGTCAATATTACGTTATTAGAAAAAATGTTTTTTAGAGAATCGATTTTTTGACATTTGTGAATCGATTCAGAATCGTCCACGTCCGCATCGCGATGCATCTAAGAATAAATTTTTTCTCCCACCCCTAGATTTCATACAACAGGTTAATAAACAGTTACAATTAAGTCACTTACATTTTAGATGCAATGTTGACTGTTTTTGTTCTGTTTCAGCAGCGAAAATAGTTAAACAAAGATCACGGCAGAGCCATCACGCATCACGTGTTTTCTCATAACTGAACGATTCAGCATTTTTAACGAATCGGTTAACTCAAAGATTGAATGATCAATCCATAAACATCTGTCTTAATCATGATCGACTCATTCGAACGAATCGTTTGAACGAATGAATCAATGACTCGCTTATTAAGATGGATGCCTGGCGACACCTAATGGCGGTTTAGTGTTGTTTAAAAGCATCATTCTTTTCCACATGTGTGTGATTTGTGTGTGCAACATTATCATTATTTTTCTTTCACTATTATATTAGCGATTTAAAAGCACCCACTCGTGTCACACGTCGATTAACCGGTGGGAAAATATCCTCAGACACATACCTAATAAATGTATATTTAAATAGAATATTGGCCTACCTGGTAAAAAGTTTTATATACTATTTTGATGTCCTTTTGGACACAAGAGGGCAGTATAGCCCTATGTTTGCTTTTTTGTTGAACCAAATAGCACTAAATAGCCTGTTTTTAACTTTTTCATTCTTCTTGAATTGCAAAAACAGAATAAAATGGGTTTAGTTGTGATATTTGTATACTTTTATATAGAAATAAATGGTATATAATTACATTTTTAGAAGATTTTTACTTTAATCCCTCGCCATAGCAAAACCGTTTGAGATATTTATTATCCATTCACAATTTAGCATATTTAATGTAGTTTCATCATGTTGAAAAAGTTTGGTACGAATAAAATAAATAGTTTAAGAGGAGTGGCTAAAAATTCAGAGGCTGATTTTGCAAAAAAATTCACATTCAGACCAAAATATCTGACTTCCTGATGGCCAGAGCTATTGAATGTAAATTAGAAAGTTGTCCGGCTTGATGAGAACAATATACAAACTATTTTTTCTTTACTGTAGTTAAAAGTAACCCCCCCCCACTTTTGTCAAAAGCATGTTGAAAGTGACACACTTCCTGCTGCCAGTTGGTGGCGCTATAACTTTGACTCACAATAGCTACATCCATCTGATCGGCCTCTTACCACGAACACACTGCTGAAGTTTCATCAAGATCAGTTAATGTATGCAGAAGTTATTCCACTTCCGTGTTTCTCTTTTCTCGCCATAAATTCGATTCCTCGCCACAGCCAAACCGTTCGAGATATCAAAAATCCGTCCGCAATTTAGCATCCTCAAAGTCTTGACTACATGCCCACCGAGTTTGAAGGGGACACGTTGAATTTTCTAGGAGGAGTATTTCACATTCCACAGCAAGCGTTTTCCAAACAACCCATAATAGCCGACTTCCTGTTGGGCTGGCGTAAAACTTGACCGGGGTAAAGTTGTTCAGCCCGATGAGATCTATATGTGTACCGAGTTTCATATTAATTCATGCGAGCGTGTTTGATATATGGATCAAGTTTTAGAACCCCGTTCAAGGGGGCGCTGTTGAGCCCCCCAGCCACGCCCGGGTACCAGCTTCAGCCCGGCCCTGATGGCCGTGGGTTCTGACCTGTGTGCAAAGTTTCAAGAGTTTTTGAGCACGTTAAGGACCCCAAAAGCCCCTGAAACCTTGATTAACAATATAAAAGCAATAGTCAAATCCCCCCCTCCCCTCACACACACACAGACACAGAGAGAGGGAGAGAAAATTCTTCAGAAAATCCACATTCAAACCAAAATATCTCTCTTCCTGTTGGTCAGAGATGGTTCATGTAAATTAGAAAGTTGTCCGTCTTGATGAGAACAATACACATACCAAGTTTTGTGATTCTAGGAAAAACTAAACCCCCATTTTTGACTAAAGGTGGCGCTACTGAGCCATTCCACCACCCCCGTTTCTGAAACTTTGCACATGTCTACTGGCTAATAAATGTGATGTGTCTGTTGAGTTTCATGCAATTTCAAGTATGTTAAGAGTCTCAAAAGCATCAAAAAAGAATATTAAAGTTTGATGCGTTGCCACGGCAACAGTATCTAAGATATCAATAATCCTTTCACAGGTTTACATCTGTCGTGTGTCTACATTGTACACTTAAAGTTTGAAGCAAATCGGGTAAAAATAAGACACTGATTTCAAAGCATTTTGAAAGTGATGTACTTCCTGCTGCCTGTTGGTGGCGCTATAACTTTGACTCACAATAGTCACATCTGTGCGATCGGCCTCTTACAACGAACACACTGCTGAAGTTTCATCAAGATCAGTTAATGTATGCAGAAGTTATAACACACTTCCTGTTTCATTTTTTCGCCATAAATTTGTTTCCTCGCCACGGCCAAACCGTTCGAGATATCAAAAATCCGTCCGCAATTTAGCATCCTCAATGTCTTGACTTCATGCACACCGAGTTTGGAGGCGAATCGATGAATTCCCTAGGAGGAGTACATTAAATTCCACAGCATGCGTTTCCAAACAACGCTAAATAGCCAACTTCCTGTTTGGCTGGCGTAAAACTTAGAGCACGAAAGTTGTTCGGCCCGATGAGATCTATATGTGTACCGAGTTTCATATCATTACATGCAAGTGTGTTTGATTTATGGACAAGTGTTCGGATCCCGTTCCAGGGGGCGCTGTTGAGCCCCGCTGCCACGCCCGGGTACCAGCTTCAGCCCGGCCCTGATGGCCGCAGGTTCTGACCTGTGTGCAAAGTTTCAAGAGTTTTCGAGCACGTTAAGGGCCCCAAAAGCCCCTGAAACCTTGAAACACACTGAAATCAATTGGAAATTCCCTCCCACCCCTCACACACACAGAGACAGAGAGAGAGAGAGAGAAAATTCTCCAAGAAATCACATTCAAACCAAAATATCTGACTTCCTGTTGCTCTCAGCTAATAAGTGTGAATTAGAAAGTTGTCCGGTTTAATGAGAACAATATACATAGCGAGTTTAGTGACTCTATGTAAAACTAAGCCCCCATTTTTGACTAAAGGTGGCGCTACTGAGCCCCTCACCACGCCCGTTTCTGAAACTTTGCACATGTCTACTGGCTAATAAATGTGATGTGTCTGTCGAGTTTCATGCAATTTCAAGTATGTTAAGAGTCTCAAAAGCATCAAAAAATAATATTAAAGTTTGATGCGTTGCCACGGCAACAGTATCTAAGATATAAATAATCCTTACACAGGTCTACATCTGCCGTGTGTCTACATTGTACACCTAAAGTCTGAAGCAAATCGGGTAAAAATAAGAGGGTGATTTCAAAGCATTTTGAAAGTGACATATTCCTGCTGCCAGTTGGTGGCGCTATAACTTTGACTCACAATAGTCACATCCATGTGATCGGCCTCTTACCACGAACACACTGCTGAAGTTTCATCAAGATCAGTTAATGTATGCAGAAGTTCTAACACACTTCCTGTTTCCATTATTCGCCATAAATTCGTTTCCTCGCCACGGCCAAACCGTTTGAGATATCAAAAATCCGTCCGCAATTTAGCATCCTCAATGTCTTGACTTCATTCCCACCGAGTTTGGTGGCGATCGGGTGAATTCCCTAGGAGAAGTGTTTCAAATACCAGACCATGCGTTTCCAAACAACCCATAATAGCCGACTTCCTGTTGGGCTGGCGTAAAACTTAGAGCACGAAAGTTGTTCGGCCCGATGAGATCTACATGTGTACCGAGTTTCATATTATTACATGCAAGCGTGTTTGATTTATGGACACGTGTTCGGATCCCGTTCCAGGGGGCGCTGTCGAGCCCCCCTGCCACGCCCGGGTACCAGCTTCAGCCCGGCCCTGATGGCCGCGGGTTTTGACCTGTGTGCAAAGTTTCAAGAGTTTTCGAGCATGTTAAGGGCCCCAAAAGTGCCCGAAAGGTTGACAAAATAATAATAATAATAATAAATATAGCTGCGAGCAGCGATTGCGGGCCCAAGCCGGTGGCACCGCCACCCTGGTGCATTTAGTTGCACTAAAGGCACCGGGGTGGCGGTGTCACCGGCTTGGGCCCTCCATCGCTGCTCGCAGCTATATTTATATATATATATATATATATATATATATATATATATATACATATATATATATATATATATTTATATATATATATAAATGTAATATATATATATATATATCGGACAAGTAATATTCTCTGTCTTGTCACTTTACAATATATATATATATATATAAAATTCAGAGGCTGATTTTGCAAATAAATCCACATTCAAACCAAAATATCTGACTTCCTGTTGGTCAGAGCTAATGACTGTAAATTAGAAACTTGTCCGGCTCGATGAGTCCAATAAATGTACTGATTTTTGGAACTGTGGGTAAAAGTAACCCCCCCCATTTTGCCAAAAGCATTTTGAAAGTGACACAGTTCTTGTTGCCAGTTGGTGGCGCTATAACTTTGACTCACAATAGTTGCATCCATCTGACCGGCCTCTTACCACGAACACACTGCTGAAGTTTCATCAAGATCAGTTAATGTGTGCAGAAGTTATAACACTTCGTGTCTCTCTTTTCTCGCCATAAATTCATTTCCTTGCCACGGCCAAACCGTTCGAGATATCAAAAATCCGTCCGCAATTTAGCATCCTCAATGTCTTGACTTCATGCACACCGAGTTTGGTGGGGATGGGATGAATTTTCTAGGAGGAGTATTTCACATTCCACAGCAAGCGTTCTCCAAACAACCCATAATAGCCGACTTCCTGTTGGGCTGGCGTAAAACTTGACTGAGGGAAAGTTGTTTGGCCCGATGAGATCTATATGTGTACCGAATTTCATATTAATTCATGCAAGCGTGTTTGATATATGGACCAAGTTTTCAGACCCCGTTCAAGGGGGCGCTGTTGAGCCCCCCTGCCACGCCCGTTTCTGAAACTTTTCACATGTCTACTGGCTAATAAGTGTGATGTGTCTGTCGAGTTTCATCCAATTTCAAGCATGCTAAGAGTCTCAAACGCATCCGAAAAGAACATTAAAGTTTGATGCGTTGCCACGGCAACAGTATCTAAGATATCAATAATCCTTTCACAGGTCTACATCTGCCGTGTGTTTACATTATACACATAAAGTTTGAAGCAAATCTGCTAAAAATAAGAGGGTGATTTCAAAGCATTTTGAAAGTAACACACTTCCTGCTGCCAGTTGGTGGCGCTATAACTTTGACTCACAATAGTCACATCCATGTGACCGGCCTCTTACCACGAACACACTGCTGAAGTTTCATCAAGATCAGTCAATGTATGCAGAAGTTATAACACATTTCCTGTTTCTCTTTTCTCGCCATAAATTCGTTTCCTCGCCACGGCCAAACCGTTCGAGATATCAAAAATCCGTCCGCAATTTAGCATCCTCAATGTCTTGACTTCATGCACACCGAGTTTCGAGGGGATTGAATGAATTCTCTAGGAGGAGTATTTCAAATTCCAGAGCGTACGTTTTTCAAACAACCCATAATAGCTGACTTCCTGTTGGGCGGAGCTAATAACATAGAGTGCGGAAGTTGTTCAGCCTGATGAGCTCTATATGTGTACTGAGTTTCAAACTAATACGTTCTTGTATGTGTCCAAGATTTCAGATTGCATTCTAGGTGGCGCTGTTGAGCACCCCTGCCACGCCCGGGTACCAGCTTCAGCTCGGCCCTAATGGCCGCGGGTTCTGACCTGTGTGCAAAGTTTCATGAGTTTTCGAGCATGTTAAAGGCCCCAAAAGCCCCCGAACCCTTGAAGAACAATAATAATAATAATAAATATAGCTGCGAGCAGCGATTACGGGCCCAAGCCGGTGGCACCGCAACCCCGGTGCCTTTAGTTACCTAAAGGCACCGGGGTGGCGGTACCGCCGGCTTGGGCCCTCCATCGCTGCTCGCAGCTATATTATATATATATATATATATATATATATATATATATATATATATATATATATATATATATATATATATATATATACATACATACACACACATACATATATATGTATATATATATATATATATATATATATATATATATATATATATATATATATATATATATATATATATTATTGTTCAAAAGTTTGGGGTCAGTAAGATTTTTAATGTTTTTAGGAGAAGTCTCTTCTGCTCACCAAGGCTGCATTTATTGATTAAAAATACAAACAAAAACAGTAATATTGTGAAATATTATTCCAATTTAAAAGAGCTGTTTTCAATTTTTAAATATTTTACATAGTAATTCATTTCTGTGATCAAAGTTGAGTTTTCAGCATCATTACTCCAGTCTTCAGTGTCACATGATCCTTCAGAAATCATACTAATATGATGATTGATGCTCAATAAATATTCATTATTATTTTCAATGTTGAAAACAGTTGTGTACAGATTTTTTTTTTTCAAAATGCTTTGATGAATGTTAGTTCAAAAGAACAGCATATATTTCAAATATATATATTTTTAACATTATAAATGTCTTTACTGTAACTGTTGATCAGTTTAACTCATCCTTCATAAATAAAAGTACTGATTTATTTTATTTATTTACCCCAAAAATAAAATTTTAATTATTACTAACCCAAAACTTTTGAGCGGTAGTGTTTAACGTTACAAAAGCTTTAGATTTCAGATAAATGCTGTTCTTTTGAACTTTCTATTCATCAAAGACTGTACACAACTGTTTTCGACATTTAAAATAATAATGAATGTTTCTTGAGTATCAATCATCATATTAGAATAATTTCTGAAGGATCATGTGACAGTGACGACTGGAGTAATGATGCTGAAAACTCAGCTTTGATCACAGGAATAAATAACAGTTTAAAATATATTAAAATAGAAAGCAGCTGTTTTAAATTGGAATAATATTTTACAATATTACTGTTTTTGTTTGTATTTTTAATCAAATATATGCAGCCTTGGTGAGCAGAAGAAACTTCTCTGTTATGTGCGCGCCACAGACTGCACGCACGTCCGCTTAGAGTTCCGCCTTTTGCCTTCCGTCAATATTACGTTATTAGAAAAATATTTTTTTAGAGAATCGATTTTTTGACATTTGTGAATCGATTCAGAATCGTCCACGTCCGCATCGCGATGCATCTAAGAATAATTTTTTTCTCCCACCCCTAGATTTCATACAAATAAACAGTTACAATTAAGTCACTTACATTTTAGATGCAATGTTGACTGTTTTTGTTCTGTTTCAGCAGCGAAAATAGTTAAACAAAGATCACGGCAGAACCATCACTTATCACGTGTTTTCTCATAACTGAACGATTCAGCATTTTTAACGAATCGGTTGACTCAAAGATTGAATGATCAATCCATAAACATCTGTCTTAATCATGATCGACTCATTCGAACGAATCGTTTGAACGAATGAATCAATGACTCGCTTATTAAGATGGATGCCTGGCGACACCTAATGGCGGTTTAGTGTTGTTTATTCTTTCCCACATGTGTGTGATTTGTGTGTGCAACATTATCATTATTTTTCTTTCACTATTATATTAGCGATTTAAAAGCACCCACTCGTGTCACACGTCGATTAACCGGTGGGAAAATATCCTCAGACACATACCTAATAAATGTATATTTAAATACAATATTGGCCTACCTGGTAAAAAGTTTTATATACTATTTTGATGTCCTTTTGGACACAAGAGGGCAGTATAGCCCTATGTTTGCTTTTTTGTTGAACCAAATAGCACTAAATAGCCTGTTTTAACTTTTTCATTCTTCTTGAATTGCAAAAACAGAATAAAATGGGTTTAGTTCGATATTTGTATACTTTTATATAGAAATAAATGGTATATAATTACATTTTTAGAAGATTTTTAGTGTTTCCTTTTTGGACATTACTTTAATCCCTCGCCATAGCAAAACCGTTTAAGATATTTATTATCCATTCACAATTTAGCATATTTAATGTAGTTTCATCATGTTGAAAAAGTTTGGTACGAATAAAATGAATAGTTTAAGAGGAGTGGCTAAAAATTCAGAGGCTGATTTAGCAAAAAAAATCACATTCAGACCAAAATAGCTGACTTCCTGATGGCCAGAGCTATTGAATGTAAATTAGAAAGTTGTCCGGCTTGATGAGAACAATATACAAACTATTTTTTCTTTACTGTAGTTAAAACTAACCCCCCCACTTTTGTCAAAAGCATGTTGAAAGTGACACACTTCCTGCTGCCAGTTGGTGGCGCTATAACTTTGACTCACAATAGCTACATCGATCTGATCGGCCTCTTACCACGAACACACTGCTGAAGTTTCATCAAGATCAGTTAATGTATGCAGAAGTTATTCCACTTCGTGTTTCTCTTTTCTCGCCATAAATTCGATTCCTCGCCACAGCCAAACCGTTCGAGATATCAAAAATCCGTTCGCAATTTAGCATCCTCAATGTCTTGACTTCATGCTGACTGAGTTTGGAGGTGATTGAATGAATTCTCTAGGAGGAGTACATCACATTCCACAGCAAGCGTTTTCCAAACAACCCATAATAGCCGACTTCCTGTTGGGCTGGCGTGAAACTTGACAGAGGGAAAGTTGTTCGGCCCCATGAAATCTATATGTGTACCGAGTTTCATATTAATTCATGCAAGCGTGTTTGATATATGGACCAAGTTTTCAGACCCTGTTCAAGAGGGCGCTGTTGAGCCCCCCTGCCACGCCCGTTTCTGAAACTTTTCACATGTCTACTGGCTAATAAGTGTTATGTGTCTGTCGAGTTTCATCCAATTTCAAGCATGTTAAGAGTCTCAAACGCATCCGAAAAGAATATTAAAATTTGATGCGTTGCCACGGCAACAGTATCTAAGATATCAATAATCCTTTCACAGGTCTACATCTGCCGTGTGTTTACATTATACACATAAAGTTTGAAGCAAATCGTGTAAAATTAAGAGGGTGACTTCAAAGCATTTTGAAAGTGACACACTTCCTTCTGCCAGTTGGTGGCGCTATAACTTTGACTCACAATAGTCACATCCTTGTGATCGGCCTCTTACAACAAACACACTGCGAAAGTTTCATCAAGATCAGTTAATGTATGCAGAAGTTATAACACACTTCCTGTGTCCCATTAATCGCCATAAATTCGTTTCCTCGCCACAGCCAAACCGTTCGAGATATCAAAAATCCGTCCGCAATTTAGCATCCTCAATGTCTTGACTTCATGCACACCGAGTTTGGTTGTGATTGGACGAATATTCTAGGAGGAGTATTTCAAATTCCAGAGGATGCGTTTTTCAAACAACCCATAATAGTTGACTTCCTGTTGGGCTGGTGTAAAACTTAGAGCACGAAAGTTGTTCGGCCCGATGAGATCTATATGTGTACTGAGTTTCATATTATTATATGCAAGCGTGTTTGATTTATAGACCAAGTTTTCGGACACCATTCCAGGGGGCGCTGTCGAGCCCCCGTGCCACGCCCGGGTACCAGCTTCAGTCCGGCCCTGATGGCCGCAGGTTCTGATGTGTGTGCAAAATTTCAAGAGTTTTTGAGCATGTTAAGGGCCCCAAAAGTGCCCAAAAGGTTGACAAAATAATAATAATAATAATAATTAAAGCTGCAAGCAGCGATGAAAGGGCCCTCGCACCCGTGCCATCAACACTCGGTGGCTTTAGGAAGACAGAGCATGGTTGGGAAATGTACATTTAAGGAGGTATATATAGTAAGAGTATGTCAAAGTCAGTTACAAAATGTTTTGTATAATGGTGATAATAGCATGCTTCATGACTCAGCTAAGTGTTGCTAGCATGTTTAGTGTGTTTCTAGCATGCTTAGTACACAATAATTATGTGGTTAGTACTGCATTACTGTGTTAACCATGTCAGTTTCTGTTGCCAGTAGGTGGCGTTATGACTATAACTGAATATGAGCTTGGATGTGTGTTCAGGACAGAACTCTTATCAAACGTGTGAAGTTTGGTGCAAATTGGACATTGCCTTCTTGAGTAACAACAAAGTCATGTTTTATTGAATTAGCATGCTTTAGCACTTAGCTAAGCATTGTTAGCATGTTTTAACATGTTTCTAGCATGTTTAGAACTCAATGGCATTTTTAACATGTTGCTAGAACGGCATCAACGTGTTAAACATGTCACTTCCTGTTGCCAGTTGGTGGCGCTATTACTATAATTGAACATTCTCATGTAGATGTGTTCAGGCCATGACTCTTATCAAAAGTGTGAAGTTTGGGGCAGATTGGACATTCCATGCCTGAGTTACAGCAAATTCCTATTTAATTGCAATAATAGCATGCTTTAGCACTTGGCTAAGAGTTTGCTAGCATGTTTTAGCATGTTTCTAGTATGTTGTTAGCATGTTTAACACTTGCTGGCACTCTTTTATATGTTATTAGGAGTCCATAACAGTGTTAAACATGTCACTTCCTGTTGCCAGCAGGTGGCGCTATGACTGTAACTGAATATAAGCATGGTCATGTGTTCAGGACAGAACGCTTATCAAAAGTGTGAAGTTTGGGGCAGATTGGACATTCCATGCCTGAGTTACAGCAAATTCATATTTAATTGCAGTAATATCATTCTTTAGCACTTAGCTAAGTGTTTGCTAGTATGTTTTAGCATGTCTATAGTATGTTGGTAGGATGTTTAGCACCTACTGGCATTTTTTTATATGTTATTAGGAGTCAAGAACAGTGTTAAACGTCACTTCCTGTTGCCAGCAGGTGGCGCTATTACTATAACTGAATATTCTCATGTAGATATGTTCAGGACAGAACGCTTATCAAAAGTGTGAAGTTTGGGGCAGATTGGACATTCCATGCCTGAGTTACAGCAAATTCCTATTTAATTGCAATAATAGCATGCTTTAGCACTTAGCTAAGAGTTTGCTAGCATGTTTTAGCATGCTTCTAGTATGTTGTTAGCATGTTTAGCACTTGCTGGCACTTTTTTATATGTTATTAGGAGTCCATAACAGTGTTAAACATGTCACTTCCTGTTGCCAGCAGGTGGCGCTATGACTATAACTGAATATGAGCATGGTCATGTGTTCAGGACAGAACGTTTATTAAAAGTGTGAAGTTTGGCGCAGATTGGACATTGCCTTCTTGAGTAACAACAACATCCTGTTTCATTGAATTAGCATGCTTTAGCACTTAGCTAAGTATTGCTAGTATGTTTTAACATGTTTCTAGCATGTTTAGAAGTCAATGGCATTTTTAACATGTTGCTAGAATGGCATCAACGTGTTAAACATGACACTTCCTGTTACCAGTAGGTGGCGCTATTACTATAACTGAATATTCTCATGTAGATATGTTCAGGACAGAACGCTTATCAAAAGTGTGAAGTTTGGGGCAGATTGGACATTCCATGCCTGAGTTACAGCAAATTCCTATTTAATTGCAATAATAGCATGCTTTAGCACTTAGCTAAGAGTTTGCTAGCATGTTTTAGCATGCTTCTAGTATGTTGTTAGCATGTTTAGCACTTGCTGGCACTTTTTTATATGTTATTAGGAGTCCATAACAGTGTTAAACATGTCACTTCCTGTTGCCAGCAGGTGGCGCTATGACTATAACTGAATATGAGCATGGTCATGTGTTCAGGACAGAACGTTTATTAAAAGTGTGAAGTTTGGCGCAGATTGGACATTGCCTTCTTGAGTAACAACAACATCCTGTTTCATTGAATTAGCATGCTTTAGCACTTAGCTAAGTATTGCTAGTATGTTTTAACATGTTTCTAGCATGTTTAGAAGTCAATGGCATTTTTAACATGTTGCTAGAATGGCATCAACGTGTTAAACATGACACTTCCTGTTACCAGTAGGTGGCGCTATTACTATAACTGAATATTCTCATGTAGATATGTTCAGGACAGAACGCTTATCAAAAGTGTGAAGTTTGGGGCAGATTGGACATTCCATGCCTGAGTTACAGCAAATTCCTATTTAATTGCAATAATAGCATGCTTTAGCACTTAGCTAAGAGTTTGCTAGCATGTTTTAGCATGCTTCTAGTATGTTGTTAGCATGTTTAGCACTTGCTGGCACTTTTTTATATGTTATTAGGAGTCCATAACAGTGTTAAACATGTCACTTTCTGTTGCCAGCAGGTGGCGCTATGACTATAACTGAATATGAGCATGGTCATGTGTTCAGGACAGAACTCTTATCAAACGTATGAAGTTTGGGGCAGATTGGACATTCCATGCCTGAGTTACAGCAACTTCCTGTTTCATGGCGAAACATCAAAATTTGTCAGGCCGCCGAGGACCCGCCCTTCGACGAAAACTCAAGATCTTCGCAATTTAACGTCGCAAAGGCCTTAAGATTACACTCACCAAATTTGAAGATGATCAGATTAAAACTGTAGGAGGAGTTCGTTAAAGTATGAGGCCTGAAAATGTCAAAAACTGCACAAAAATCTGGGAGGAAGTTCAAAATGGCTGACTTCCTGTTGGGTTTAGGGCTATGCTCCAAGAGACTTTTTTGTAGGTATTAGGTCATTACATGTATGTACCGAATTTCGTGCACGTACGTGGAACGTTGCGGGAGGCGCACTCCGTTGAACTTTTATAGGTGGCGCTATCGAGCCGTTTTGCCCCGTCCAATTCTGAAACCTATATCAGATGTAAATTTTCGCCAGTTCTGACGCGTGTGCAAAGTTTCGTGAGTTTTCGCGCATGTTTAGGCCCTCAAAAATGCAATTCAATGCGGAGAAGAATAATAATAATAATAATAATAATAATAATTAAAGCTGCAAGCAGCGATGAAAGGGCCCTCGCACCCGTGCCATCAACACTCGGTGGCTTTAGGAAGACAGAGCATGGTTGGGAAATGTACATTTAAGGAGGTATATATAGTAAGAGTATGTCAAAGTCAGTTACAAAATGTTTTGTATAATGGTGATAATAGCATGCTTCATGACTCAGCTAAGTGTTGCTAGCATGTTTAGTGTGTTTCTAGCATGCTTAGTACACAATAATTATGTGGTTAGTACTGCATTACTGTGTTAACCATGTCAGTTTCTGTTGCCAGTAGGTGGCGTTATGACTATAACTGAATATGAGCTTGGATGTGTGTTCAGGACAGAACTCTTATCAAACGTGTGAAGTTTGGTGCAAATTGGACATTGCCTTCTTGAGTAACAACAAAGTCATGTTTCATTGAATTAGCATGCTTTAGCACTTAGCTAAGCATTGTTAGCATGTTTTAACATGTTTCTAGCATGTTTAGAACTCAATGGCATTTTTAACATGTTGCTAGAACGGCATCAACGTGTTAAACATGTCACTTCCTGTTGCCAGTTGGTGGCGCTATTACTATAATTGAACATTCTCATGTAGATGTGTTCAGGCCATGACTCTTATCAAAAGTGTGAAGTTTGGGGCAGATTGGACATTCCATGCCTGAGTTACAGCAAATTCCTATTTAATTGCAATAATAGCATGCTTTAGCACTTGGCTAAGAGTTTGCTAGCATGTTTTAGCATGTTTCTAGTATGTTGTTAGCATGTTTAACACTTGCTGGCACTCTTTTATATGTTATTAGGAGTCCATAACAGTGTTAAACATGTCACTTCCTGTTGCCAGCAGGTGGCGCTATGACTGTAACTGAATATAAGCATGGTCATGTGTTCAGGACAGAACGCTTATCAAAAGTGTGAAGTTTGGGGCAGATTGGACATTCCATGCCTGAGTTACAGCAAATTCATATTTAATTGCAGTAATATCATTCTTTAGCACTTAGCTAAGTGTTTGCTAGTATGTTTTAGCATGTCTATAGTATGTTGGTAGGATGTTTAGCACCTACTGGCATTTTTTTATATGTTATTAGGAGTCAAGAACAGTGTTAAACGTCACTTCCTGTTGCCAGCAGGTGGCGCTATTACTATAACTGAATATTCTCATGTAGATATGTTCAGGACAGAACGCTTATCAAAAGTGTGAAGTTTGGGGCAGATTGGACATTCCATGCCTGAGTTACAGCAAATTCCTATTTAATTGCAATAATAGCATGCTTTAGCACTTAGCTAAGAGTTTGCTAGCATGTTTTAGCATGCTTCTAGTATGTTGTTAGCATGTTTAGCACTTGCTGGCACTTTTTTATATGTTATTAGGAGTCCATAACAGTGTTAAACATGTCACTTCCTGTTGCCAGCAGGTGGCGCTATGACTATAACTGAATATGAGCATGGTCATGTGTTCAGGACAGAACGTTTATTAAAAGTGTGAAGTTTGGCGCAGATTGGACATTGCCTTCTTGAGTAACAACAACATCCTGTTTCATTGAATTAGCATGCTTTAGCACTTAGCTAAGTATTGTTAGTATGTTTTAACATGTTTCTAGCATGTTTAGAAGTCAATGGCATTTTTAACATGTTGCTAGAATGGCATCAACGTGTTAAACATGACACTTCCTGTTACCAGTAGGTGGCGCTATTACTATAACTGAATATTCTCATGTAGATATGTTCAGGACAGAACGCTTATCAAAAGTGTGAAGTTTGGGGCAGATTGGACATTCCATGCCTGAGTTACAGCAAATTCCTATTTAATTGCAATAATAGCATGCTTTAGCACTTAGCTAAGAGTTTGCTAGCATGTTTTAGCATGCTTCTAGTATGTTGTTAGCATGTTTAGCACTTGCTGGCACTTTTTTATATGTTATTAGGAGTCCATAACAGTGTTAAACATGTCACTTCCTGTTGCCAGCAGGTGGCGCTATGACTATAACTGAATATGAGCATGGTCATGTGTTCAGGACAGAACGTTTATTAAAAGTGTGAAGTTTGGCGCAGATTGGACATTGCCTTCTTGAGTAACAACAACATCCTGTTTCATTGAATTAGCATGCTTTAGCACTTAGCTAAGTATTGCTAGTATGTTTTAACATGTTTCTAGCATGTTTAGAAGTCAATGGCATTTTTAACATGTTGCTAGAATGGCATCAACGTGTTAAACATGACACTTCCTGTTACCAGTAGGTGGCGCTATTACTATAACTGAATATTCTCATGTAGATATGTTCAGGACAGAACGCTTATCAAAAGTGTGAAGTTTGGGGCAGATTGGACATTCCATGCCTGAGTTACAGCAAATTCCTATTTAATTGCAATAATAGCATGCTTTAGCACTTAGCTAAGAGTTTGCTAGCATGTTTTAGCATGCTTCTAGTATGTTGTTAGCATGTTTAGCACTTGCTGGCACTTTTTTATATGTTATTAGGAGTCCATAACAGTGTTAAACATGTCACTTTCTGTTGCCAGCAGGTGGCGCTATGACTATAACTGAATATGAGCATGGTCATGTGTTCAGGACAGAACTCTTATCAAACGTATGAAGTTTGGGGCAGATTGGACATTCCATGCCTGAGTTACAGCAACTTCCTGTTTCATGGCGAAACATCAAAATTTGTCAGGCCGCCGAGGACCCGCCCTTCGACGAAAACTCAAGATCTTCGCAATTTAACGTCGCAAAGGCCTTAAGATTACACTCACCAAATTTGAAGATGATCAGATTAAAACTGTAGGAGGAGTTCGTTAAAGTATGAGGCCTGAAAATGTCAAAAACTGCACAAAAATCTGGGAGGAAGTTCAAAATGGCTGACTTCCTGTTGGGTTTAGGGCTATGCTCCAAGAGACTTTTTTGTAGGTATTAGGTCATTACATGTATGTACCGAATTTCGTGCACGTACGTGGAACGTTGCGGGAGGCGCACTCCGTTGAACTTTTATAGGTGGCGCTATCGAGCCGTTTTGCCCCGTCCAATTCTGAAACCTATATCAGATGTAAATTTTCGCCAGTTCTGACGCGTGTGCAAAGTTTCGTGAGTTTTCGCGCATGTTTAGGCCCTCAAAAATGCAATTCAATGCGGAGAAGAAGAATAATAATAATAATAATAATAATAATTAAAGCTGCAAGCAGCGATGAAAGGGCCCTCGCACCCGTGCCATCAACACTCGGTGGCTTTAGGAAGACAGAGCATGGTTGGGAAATGTACATTTAAGGAGGTATATATAGTAAGAGTATGTCAAAGTCAGTTACAAAATGTTTTGTATAATGGTGATAATAGCATGCTTCATGACTCAGCTAAGTGTTGCTAGCATGTTTAGTGTGTTTCTAGCATGCTTAGTACACAATAATTATGTGGTTAGTACTGCATTACTGTGTTAACCATGTCAGTTTCTGTTGCCAGTAGGTGGCGTTATGACTATAACTGAATATGAGCTTGGATGTGTGTTCAGGACAGAACTCTTATCAAACGTGTGAAGTTTGGTGCAAATTGGACATTGCCTTCTTGAGTAACAACAAAGTCATGTTTCATTGAATTAGCATGCTTTAGCACTTAGCTAAGCATTGTTAGCATGTTTTAACATGTTTCTAGCATGTTTAGAACTCAATGGCATTTTTAACATGTTGCTAGAACGGCATCAACGTGTTAAACATGTCACTTCCTGTTGCCAGTTGGTGGCGCTATTACTATAATTGAACATTCTCATGTAGATGTGTTCAGGCCATGACTCTTATCAAAAGTGTGAAGTTTGGGGCAGATTGGACATTCCATGCCTGAGTTACAGCAAATTCCTATTTAATTGCAATAATAGCATGCTTTAGCACTTGGCTAAGAGTTTGCTAGCATGTTTTAGCATGTTTCTAGTATGTTGTTAGCATGTTTAACACTTGCTGGCACTTTTTTATATGTTATTAGGAGTCCATAACAGTGTTAAACATGTCACTTCCTGTTGCCAGCAGGTGGCGCTATGACTGTAACTGAATATAAGCATGGTCATGTGTTCAGGACAGAACGCTTATCAAAAGTGTGAAGTTTGGGGCAGATTGGACATTCCATGCCTGAGTTACAGCAAATTCATATTTAATTGCAGTAATATCATTCTTTAGCACTTAGCTAAGTGTTTGCTAGTATGTTTTAGCATGTCTATAGTATGTTGGTAGGATGTTTAGCACCTACTGGCATTTTTTTATATGTTATTAGGAGTCAAGAACAGTGTTAAACGTCACTTCCTGTTGCCAGCAGGTGGCGCTATGACTATAACTAAATATGAGCATGGACATGTGTTCAAGAGATAACTCTTATCAAACGTGTGACGTTTGGGGTAGATTGTACATTGCCTTCTTGAGTTACAACAAAGTCCTGTTTCATTGAATTAGCATGCTTTAGCACTTAGCTAAGTATTGCTAGTATGTTTTAACATGTTTCTAGCATGTTTAGAAGTCAATGGCATTTTTAACATGTTGCTAGAATGGCATCAACGTGTTAAACATGACACTTCCTGTTACCAGTAGGTGGCGCTATTACTATAACTGAATATTCTCATGTAGATATGTTCAGGACAGAACGCTTATCAAAAGTGTGAAGTTTGGGGCAGATTGGACATTCCATGCCTGAGTTACAGCAAATTCCTATTTAATTGCAATAATAGCATGCTTTAGCACTTAGCTAAGAGTTTGCTAGCATGTTTTAGCATGCTTCTAGTATGTTGTTAGCATGTTTAGCACTTGCTGGCACTTTTTTATATGTTATTAGGAGTCCATAACAGTGTTAAACATGTCACTTCCTGTTGCCAGCAGGTGGCGCTATGACTATAACTGAATATGAGCATGGTCATGTGTTCAGGACAGAACGTTTATTAAAAGTGTGAAGTTTGGCGCAGATTGGACATTGCCTTCTTGAGTAACAACAACATCCTGTTTCATTGAATTAGCATGCTTTAGCACTTAGCTAAGTATTGCTAGTATGTTTTAACATGTTTCTAGCATGTTTAGAAGTCAATGGCATTTTTAACATGTTGCTAGAATGGCATCAACGTGTTAAACATGACACTTTCTGTTACCAGTAGGTGGCGCTATTACTATAACTGAATATTCTCATGTAGATATGTTCAGGACAGAACGCTTATCAAAAGTGTGAAGTTTGGGGCAGATTGGACATTCCATGCCTGAGTTACAGCAAATTCCTATTTAATTGCAATAATAGCATGCTTTAGCACTTAGCTAAGAGTTTGCTAGCATGTTTTAGCATGCTTCTAGTATGTTGTTAGCATGTTTAGCACTTGCTGGCACTTTTTTTATGTTATTAGGAGTCCATAACAGTGTTAAACATGTCACTTCCTGTTGCCAGCAGGTGGCGCTATGACTATAACTGAATATGAGCATGGTCATGTGTTCAGGACAGAACGTTTATTAAAAGTGTGAAGTTTGGCGCAGATTGGACATTGCCTTCTTGAGTAACAACAACATCCTGTTTCATTGAATTAGCATGCTTTAGCACTTAGCTAAGTATTGCTAGTATGTTTTAACATGTTTCTAGCATGTTTAGAAGTCAATGGCATTTTTAACATGTTGCTAGAATGGCATCAACGTGTTAAACATGACACTTCCTGTTACCAGTAGGTGGCGCTATTACTATAACTGAATATTCTCATGTAGATATGTTCAGGACAGAACGCTTATCAAAAGTGTGAAGTTTGGGGCAGATTGGACATTCCATGCCTGAGTTACAGCAAATTCCTATTTAATTGCAATAATAGCATGCTTTAGCACTTAGCTAAGAGTTTGCTAGCATGTTTTAGCATGCTTCTAGTATGTTGTTAGCATGTTTAGCACTTGCTGGCACTTTTTTATATGTTATTAGGAGTCCATAACAGTGTTAAACATGTCACTTCCTGTTGCCAGCAGGTGGCGCTATGACTATAACTGAATATGAGCATGGTCATGTGTTCAGGACAGAACTCTTATCAAACGTATGAAGTTTGGAGCAGATTGGACATTCCATGCCTGAGTTACAGCAACTTCCTGTTTCATGGCGAAACATCAAAATTTGTCAGGCCGCCGAGGACCCGCCCTTCGACGAAAACTCAAGATCTTCGCAATTTAACGTCGCAAAGGCCTTAAGATTACACTCACCAAATTTGAAGATGATCAGATTAAAACTGTAGGAGGAGTTCGTTAAAGTATGAGGCCTGAAAATGTCAAAAACTGCACAAAAATCTGGGAGGAAGTTCAAAATGGCTGACTTCCTGTTGGGTTTAGGGCTATGCTCCAAGAGACTTTTTTGTAGGTATTAGGTCATTACATGTATGTACCGAATTTCGTGCACGTACGTGGAACGTTGCGGGAGGCGCACTCCGTTGAACTTTTATAGGTGGCGCTATCGAGCCGTTTTGCCCCGTCCAATTCTGAAACCTATATCAGATGTAAATTTTCGCCAGTTCTGACGCGTGTGCAAAGTTTCGTGAGTTTTCGCGCATGTTTAGGCCCTCAAAAATGCAATTCAATGCGGAGAAGAATAATAATAATAATAATTAAAGCTGCAAGCAGCGATGAAAGGGCCCTCGCACCCATGCCAACAACACTCGGTGGCTTTAGGAAGACAGAGCATGGTTGGGAAATGTACATTTAAGGAGGTATATATAGTAAGAGTATGTCAAAGTCAGTTACAAAATGTTTTGTATAATGGTGATAATAGCATGCTTCATGACTCAGCTAAGTGTTGCTAGCATGTTTAGTCTGTTTCTATCATGCTTAGTACACAATTATTATGTGGTTAGTACTGCATTACTGTGTTAACCATGTCAGTTTCTGTTGCCAGTAGGTTGCGTTATGACTATAACTGAATATGAGCATGGATGTGTGTTCAGGACAGAACTCTTATCAAACGTGTGAAGTTTGGTGCAAATTGGACATTGCCTTCTTGAGTAACAACAAAGTCATGTTTCATTGAATTAGCATTCTTTAGCACGTACCTAAGCATTGTTAGCATGTTTTAACATGTTTCTAGCATGTTTAGAACTCAATGGCATTTTTAACATGTTGCTAGAACGGCATCAACGTGTTAAACATGTCACTTCCTGTTGCCAGTAGGTGGCGCTATTACTATAACTGAACATTCTCATGTAGATGTGTTCAGGCCATGACTCTTATCAAAAGTGTGAAGTTTGGGGCAGATTGGACATTCCATGCCTGAGTTACAGCAAATTCCTATTTAATTGCAATAATAGCATGCGTTAGCACTTAGCTAAGAGTTTGCTAGCATGTTTTAGCATGTTTCTAGTATGTTGTTAGCATGTTTAACACTTGCTGGCACTTTTTTATATGTTATTAGGAGTCCATAACAGTGTTAAACATGTCACTTCCTGTTGCCAGCAGGTGGCGCTATGACTGTAACTGAATATAAGCATGGTCATGTGTTCAGGACAGAACGCTTATCAAAAGTGTGAAGTTTGGGGCAGATTGGACATTCCATGCCTGAGTTACAGCAAATTCATATTTAATTGCAGTAATATCATTCTTTAGCACTTAGCTAAGTGTTTGCTAGTATGTTTCAGCATGTCTCTAGTATGTTGGTAGGATGTTTAGCACCTACTGGCATTTTTTTATATGTTATTAGGAGTCAAGAACAGTGTTAAACGTCACTTCCTGTTGCCAGCAGGTGGCGCTATGACTATAACTAAATATGAGCATGGACATGTGTTCAAGAGATAACTCTTATCAAACGTGTGAAGTTTGGGGTAGATTGTACATTGCCTTCTTGAGTAACAACAAAGTCCTGTTTCATTGAATTAGCATGCTTTAGCATTTAGCTAAGTATTGCTAGCATGTTTTAACATGTTTCTAGCATGTTTAGAACTCAATGGCATTTTTAACATGTTGCTAGAACGGCATCAACGTGTTAAACATGTCACTTCCTGGTGCCAGTAGGTGGCGCTATTACTATAACTAAATTTGAGCATAGACATGTGTTCAGGCCATGATTCTTATCAAACGTGTGAAGTTTGGTGCAGATTGGACATTGCCTTCTTGAGTAACAACAACATCCTGTTTCATTGAATTAGCATGCTTTAGCACTTAGCTAAGTATTGCTAGCATGTTTTAACATGTTTCTAGCATGTTTAGAAGTCAATGGCATTTTTAACATGTTGCTAGAATGGCATCAACGTGTTAAACATGACACTTCCTGTTACCAGTAGGTGGCGCTATTACTATAACTGAATATTCTCATGTAGATGTGTTCAGGACAGAACGCTTATCAAAAGTGTGAAGTTTGGGGCAGATTGGACATTCCATGCCTGAGTTACAGCAAATTCCTATTTAATTGCAATAATAGCATGCTTTAGCACTTAGCTAAGAGTTTGCTAGCATGTTTTAGCATGCTTCTAGTATGTTGTTAGCATGTTTAGCACTTGCTGGCACTTTTTTATATGTTATTAGGAGTCCATAACAGTGTTAAACATGTCACTTCCTGTTGCCAGCAGGTGGCGCTATGACTATAACTGAATATGAGCATGGTCATGTGTTCAGGACAGAACTCTTATCAAAAGTGTGAAGTTTGGGGCAGATTGGACATTCCATGCCTGAGTTACAGCAACTTCCTGTTTCATGGCGAAACATCGAAATTTGTCAGGCCGCCGAGGACCCGCACTTCGACGAAAACTCAAGATCTTCGCAATTTAACGTCGCAAAGGCCTGAAGTTTACACTCACCAAATTTGAAGATGATCAGATTAAAACTGTAGGAGGAGTTCGTTAAAGTATGAGGCCTGAAAATGGCAAAAACTGCACAAAAATCTGAGAGGAAGTTCAAAATGGCTGACTTCCTGTTGTGTTTAGGGCTACGCTCCAAGAGACTTTTTTGTAGGTATTAGGTAATTACATATATGTACCGAATTTCGTGCACGTACGTGGAACGATGCGGGAGGCGCACTCCGTTGAACTTTTATAGGTGGCGCTATCGAGCCATTTTGCCCCGTCCAATTCTGAAACCTATATCAGATGTAAATTTTCGCCAGTTCTGACGCGTGTGCAAAGTTTCGTGAGTTTTCGAGCATGTTTAGGCCCTCAAAAATGCAATTCAATGCGGAGAAGAAGAATAATAATAATAATAATAATAATAATAATAAACAGAGCAATTCCAAGAGGGTCCTCACACCATCGGTGCTCGGGCCCTAATAATAAACAGAGCAATTCCAAGAGGGTCCTCACACCATCGGTGCTCGGGCCCTAAATATATATATATATATATATATATAAAATATATATATAAATATAGCTGCGAGCAGCGATTACGGGCCCAAGCCGGTGGCACCGCCACCCTGGTGCCTTTAGTTACATAAAGGCACCGGGGTGGCGGTGCCACCGGCTTTGGCCCTTCATCGCTGCTCGCAGCTATATTTATATATATATTTTATATATATATATATATATATATATATATATATATATATAAGACAGAAACCTTATTAGCTTATTCTGATTTTATGATAAACTCAAAATATCCCACAACAAATCTTTTAAATTTAATGTAAAAATTAAAACGAAAGTAAGCACTGTTGGGCTTACGTAACCCTCTCATTAGAATCAAAATGTTTCAGCATTTGCGATGTATTTGGATGCTAAACTATTCTTTATTATAGGCTTTGTTCTTCACTCGTGTTCCAATATCGACAGAAAAAATCATCCTCTTCACACGCGCAAAAATGTGCTTGAAACATCACAGTGGAGCGGTGCTTACTGTGAATGTACGAATTGTACTACTGACTATTTAGAGCAGTGTAATTTTTATATGTTAGGTTAACTATTTTATTATTATATTTTATTAAGGCTATAATGAACAGGCTGCGATGTCAAGATTGCAATGCTGGAATGTGTGTTTGTGTGTGTGTGTGTGTGTGTGTGTGTGTGTGTGTGTGTGTGTGTGTGTGTGTGTGTGTGTGTGTGTGTGTGTGTGTGTGTGTGTGTGTGTGTATGTGTGTTCATGTTTTTCTATCCCGGTGGGGACTTCAACCTGAATGCACACAGACTCATGGGGACTCGTGTCACAGTGGGGACCTAAATAGAGGTCCCCATGGGTAAACAAGCTTATAAATCATACAGAATGAGTTTTTTTTGGAAATGTAAAAATGCAGAAAGTTTTCAGTGATGGGTAGGTTTAGGGGTAGGGTTAGTGTAAGGAGATAAAATATACAGTTTGTACAGTATAAAAATCATTAAATCTATGGAGAGTCCCCACAAAGATAGTAAACCGTGTGTGTGTGGGTGGGTGTGTGTGTGTGGTGTGGGCGCGATTGAACAGTGGACACATAAAAACATACTCCGTCATTATACAGGACGACATTCAAACTGCAAAGTGTTAACTTATATTTGTGTACAGTTGCAATAAAACACAACATTGTGCTTTTGTAAAATAATTTCAAGCAATCAACCCCCGAAAGGCGCTAATTTTAAAATTAAACTAAAATGCTCATGGCTGCACGGGCATTCATAACGGTGCGCATCCACGGCGAGGAACGAGCAGAACAGAGTGAACGTTTTTCAGTTAATTCCTACTTCCATAGGAATTCATTTGAAACGCTCGCTCAACCACTATCAATGTCAGTGTGGACGAACATATTTTACTTTCGTTTTTAAGTTGGCGATTCAAAAGCCTCCAGCGGTGTCACACGTCGATTAACCGGTGGTAAAATATTCTCACCGTCACATACCTAGTATATTTTTATGTAGATACAATAGGCCTACCTGATTTTGAACACAAGAGGGCAGTATAGCCCTATGTATGACTTGACTTTTATGGGACTAAATAGTACAATTACTATTTTTAAACTTATAAATATTTATTAAATTGAAAAAAAAAAGAATAAAATGGGTTTAGTTGTGACATTTTTATACTTTTATATAGAAATAAATGGTGTTTAATTACATTTTTAGAAGATGAGGCTTTAAGTGTTACTTTACTTTAGTCCCTCACTATAGCAAAACCGTTTGAGATGTTTAATATCCGTTCACAATTTAGCATCTTTAATGTATCTTTATCATTTTGAAAAAGTTTGGTGTGAATAAAATAAAACCGTTAGGAAGAGTAGCTCAAAAACTCAGAGTCTGAAATATCCAAAAAATCCACATTCAAACCAAAATATCTGACTTCCTTTTGCTCGGAGCTAATAACTGTAAATTAGAAAGTTGTCCGGCTCGGTGAGACCAATATATATACTGATTTTTGTAACTGTTGGTAAAACTAACCCACCCACTTTTGTCAAACGCATGTTGAAAGTGACACACTTCCTGCTGCCAGTTGGTGGCGCTATAACTTTGACTCACAATAGTTACATCCATCTGATCGGCCTCTTACCACGAACATACTGCTAAAGTTTCATCAAGATCAGTTAATGTATGCAGAAGTTATAACACTTCGTCTCCTCTCTTTTCTCGCCATAAATTTGTTTCCTCGCCATGGCCAAACCGTTCGAGATATCAAAAATCCGTCCGCAATTTAGCATTCTCAATGTCTTGACTTCATGCTGACTGAGTTTGGAGGTGATTGAATGAATTCTCTAGGAGGAGTACATCACATTCCACAGCAAGCGTTTTCCAAACAACCCATAATAGCCGACTTCCTGTTGGGCTGGTGTGAAACTTGACAGAGGGAAAGTTGTTCGGCCCGATGAAATCTATATGTGTACCGAGTTTCATATTAATTCATGCAAGCGTGTTTGATATATGGACCAAGTTTTCAGACCCTGTTCAAGAGGGCGCTGTTGAGCCCCCCTGCCACGCCCGTTTCTGAATCTTTTCACATGTCTACTGGCTAATAAGTGTTATGTGTCTGTCGAGTTTCATCCAATTTCAAGCATGCTAAGAGTCTCAAACGCATCCGAAAAGAATATTAAAATTTGATGCGTTGCCACGGCAACAGTATCTAAGATATCAATAATCCTTTCACAGGTCTACATCTGCCGTGTGTTTACATTATACACATAAAATTTGAAGCAAATCGGGTAAAAGTAAGAGGGTGACTTCAAAGCATTTTGAAAGTGACACACTTCCTGCTGCCAGTTGGTGGCGCTATAACTTTGACTCACAATAGTCACATCCATGTGATCGGCCTCTTACAACGAATACACTGCTGAAGTTTCATCAAGATCAGTCAATGTATGCAGAAGTTATAACACACTTCCTGTGTCCCATTATTCGCCATAAATTCGTTTCCTCGCCACGGCCAAACCGTTCGAGATATCAAAAATCTGTTCGCAAGAATTGATCCTCAATGTCTTGACTTTATTCTCACCGAGTTTGGTGGCGATCGGATGAAATCCCTAGGAGGAGTATTTCACATTCCATTGTATGCGTTTTCCAAACAACGTATAATAACCAACTTCCTGTTGGGCTTTTGTAAAACTTAGAGCACGAAAGTTGTTCGGCCCGATGAGATCTATATGTGTACTGAGTTTCATATTATTACATGCAAGCGTGTTTGATTTATGGACCAAGTTTTCGGACCCCATTCCAGGGGGCGCTGTCGAGCCCCCCTGCCACGCCCCGGTACCAGCTTCAGCCCGGCCCTGATGGCCGCAGGTTCTGACGTGTGTGCAAAATTTCAAGAGTTTTTGAGCATGTTAAGGGCCCCAAAAGTGGCAAAAAGGCAAAAAAAAAAATAATGAAGAAAAAAAAAAAAAATAATCCTTACGAAAACAATAGGGCCTTCGCCCTTTCAGGGCTTGGGCCCTAATAATAATAAATAATCCTACCGGAAACAATAGGGCTCTTCGCCCTTTCAGGGCTTGGGCCCTAATAATAATCCTAACGAAAACAATAGGGCCTTCGCCCTTTCAGGGCTTGGGCCCTAATAATAATAATCCTACCGAAAACAATAGGGCCTTCGCCCTTTCAGGGCTTGGGCCCTAATAATAATAATAATAATCCTACCGAAAACAATAGGGCCTTCGCCCTTTCAGGGCTTGGGCCCTAAATATAGCTGCGAGCAGCGATTGCGGGCCCAAGCCGGTGGCACCGCCAACCTGGTGCCTTTAGTACACTAAAGGCACCGGGGTGGCGGTGTCACCGGCTTGGGCCCTCCATCGCTGCTCGCAGCTATATTTATTTATATATATATATATATATATATATATATATATATATATATCAGACAAGTAATATTCTTTGTCTTGTCACTTAAAAAAAAAAAATATATATATATATATATATATATATATAATTACCTTTTTTTGGATGCTAAACTATTGTTTATTATATGCTTTGTACTTCACTCACGTTCCAATATCGAAGGGAAAAATGATCCTCTTCACATGCGCAAAAATGTCCTTGGAAAATTCACAGTGGAGCGGTGCATACTGTGATTGTACGAATTGTACTACTGACTATTTAGAGCAGTGTAATCTTTATATGTTAGGTTGACCATTTTATTATTATATTTTATTAAGTCTATAATGAACAGGCTGCAATGTCAAGATTGCAATGCTAGTGTGTGTGTGCGTGTGCGTGTGTGTGTGTGTGTGTGTGTGTGTGTGTGTGTGTGTGTGTGTGTGTGTGTGTGTGTGTGTGTGTGTGTGTGTGTGTGTGTGTTCATGTTTTTCTGTCCCGGTGGGGACTTTAACCTGAATGCACACAGACTCATGGGGACTCGTATCACAGTGGGGACCTAAATAGAGGTCCCCATGGGTAAACAAGCTTCATTCAGAATGAGTTTTTTTGGAAATGTAAAAATGCAGAAAGTTTTCAGTCATGGGTAGGTTTAGGGGTAGGGTTAGTGTAAGGAGATAAAATATACAGTTTGTACAGTATAAAAATCATTAAATCTATGGAGAGTCCCCACAAAGATAGTAAACCGTGTGTGTGTGGGTGGGTGTGTGTGTGTGGCGTGGGCGCGTTTGAACAGTGGACACATAAAAACATACTCCGTCATTATACAGGACGACATTCAAACTGCAAAGTGTTAACTTATATTTGTGTACAGTCGCAATAAAACACAACATTGTGCTTTTGTAAAATAATTTCAAGCAATCAACCCCCGAAAGGCGCTAATTTTAAAATTAAACTAAAATGCTCATGGCTGCACGGGCATTCATAACGGTGCACATCCACGGCGAGGAACGAGCAGAACAGAGTGAACGTTTTTCAGTTAATTCCTACTTCCATAGGAATTAATTTGAAACGCTCGCTCAACCACTATCAATGTCAGTGTGGACGAACATATTTTACTTTCGTTTTTAAGTTGGCGATTCAAAAGCCCCCAGCGGTGTCACATGTCGATTAACCGGTGGTAAAATATTCTCACCGTCACATACCTAGTATATTTTTAAGTAGATACAGTAGGCCTACCTGATTTTGAACACAAGAGGGCAGTATAGCCCTATGTATGACTTGACTTTTATGGGACTAAATAGTACAATTACTATTTTTAAACTTATAAATATTTATTAAATTGAAAAAAAAAAGAATAAAATGGGTTTAGTTGTGATATTTTTATACTTTTATATAGAAATAAATGGTGTTTAATTACATTTTTAGAAGATGAGGCTTTAAGTGTTACTTTACTTTAGTCCCTCACTATAGCAAAACCGTTTGAGATGTTTAATATCCGTTCACAATTTAGCATCTTTAATGTATCTTTATCATTTTGAAAAAGTTTGGTGTGAATAAAATAAACCAGTTAGGAAGAGTAGCTAAAAACTCAGAGTCTGAAATATCCAAAAAATCCACATTCAAACCAAAATATCTGACTTCCTTTTGCTCTGAGCTAATAACTGTAAATTAGAAAGTTGTCCGGCTCGGTGAGACCAATATATATACTGATTTTTGTAACTGTTGGTAAAACTAACCCACCCACTTTTGTCAAACGCATGTTGAAAGTGACACACTTCCTGCTGCCAGTTGGTGGCGCTATAACTTTGACTCACGATAGTTACATCCATCTGATCTGCCTCTTACCACGAACACACTGCTAAAGTTTCATCAAGATCAGTTAATGTATGCAGAAGTTATAACACTTCGTCTCCTCTCTTTTCTCGCCATAAATTTGTTTCCTCGCCACGGCCAAACCGTTCGAGATATCAAAAATCCGTCCGCAATTTAGCATTCTCAATGTCTTGACTTCATGCTGACTGAGTTTGGAGGTGATTGAATGAATTCTCTAGGAGGAGTACATCACATTCCACAGCAAGCGTTTTCCAAACAACCCATAATAGCCGACTTCCTGTTGGGCTGGCGTGAAACTTGACAGAGGGAAAGTTGTTCAGCCCGATGAAATCTATATGTGTACCGAGTTTCATATTAATTCATGCAAGCGTGTTTGATATATGAACCAAGTTTTCAGACCCTGTTCAAGAGGGCGCTGTTGAGCCCCCCTGCCACGCCCGTTTCTGAAACTTTTCACATGTCTACTGGCTAATAAGTGTTATGTGTCTGTCGAGTTTCATCCAATTTCAAGCATGCTAAGAGTTTCAAACGCATCCGAAAAGAATATTAAAATTTGATGCGTTGCCACGGCAACAGTATCTAAGATATCAATAATCCTTTCACAGGTCTACATCTGCCGTGTGTTTACATTATACACATAAAGTTTGAAGCAAATCGGGTAAAAGTAAGAGGGTGACTTCAAAGCATTTTGAAAGTGACACACTTCCTGCTGCCAGTTGGTGGCGCTATAACTTTGACTCACAATAGTCACATCCATGTGATCGGCCTCTTACAACGAATACACTGCTGAAGTTTCATCAAGATCTGTCAATGTATGCAGAAGTTATAACACACTTCCTGTGTCCCATTATTCGCCATAAATTAGTTTCCTCGCCACGGCCAAACCGTTCGAGATATCAAAAATCTGTTCGCAAGAATTCATCCTCAATGTCTTGACTTTATTCTCACCGAGTTTGGTGGCGATCGGATGAAATCCCTAGGAGGAGTATTTCACATTCCATTGTATGCGTTTTCCAAACAACGTATAATAACCGACTTCCTGTTGGGCTTTTGTAAAACTTAGAGCACGAAAGTTGTTCGGCCCGATGAGATCTATATGTGTACTGAGTTTCATATTATTACATGCAAGCGTGTTTGATTTATGGACCAAGTTTTCGGACCCCATTCCAGGGGGCGCCGTCGAGCCCCCCTGCCACGCACCGGTACCAGCTTCAGCCCGGCCCTGATGGCCGCGGGTTCTGACGTGTGTGCAAAATTTCAAGAGTTTTTGAGCATGTTAAGGGCCCCAAAAGTGTCAAAAAGGCAAAAAAAAAAATAATGAAGAAAAAAAAAATATATAGCTGCGAGCAGCGATTACGGGCCCAAGCCGGTGGCACCGCAACCCCGGTGCCTTTAGTTACCTAAAGGCACCGGGGTGGCGGTACCGCCGGCTTTGGCCCTTCATCACTGCTCGCAGCTATATTTATATATATATATATAAAAGACCAAAAATATTACTTGACTTACCTTATTCTGATTTTATGATACACTCAAAATATTCCACAACAAATCCTTTAAATTTAATGTAAAAATAAAAATGAAAGAAAGCAGTGTTGGGCTCACGTAACCCTCTTGTTTCAACATTTGCGATGTATTTGGATGCTAAACTATTCTTTATTATAGGCTTTGTTCTTCACTCATGTTCCAATATCGATGGAAAAAATCATCCTCTTCACAAGCGCAAAAATGTGCTTGGAAACATCACAGTGGAGTGGTGCTTACTGTGAATGTATGAATTGTACTACTGACTATTTAGAGCAGTGTAATTTTTATATGTTAGGTTGACTATTTTATTATTATATTTTATGAAGGCTATAATGAACAGGCTGCGATGTCAAGATTACAATGCTGTAGTGTGTGTGTGTGTGTGTGTGTGTGTGTGTGTGTGTGTGTGTGTGTGTGTGTGTGTGTGTGTGTGTGTGTTCATGTTTTTCTATCCCGGTGGGGACTTCAACCTGAATGCACACCGACTCATGGGGACTCGTGTCACAGTAGGGACCTAAATAGAGGTCCCCATGGGTAAACAAGCTTATAAATCATACAGAATGAGTTTTTTTGGAAATGTAAAAATGCAGAAAGTTTTCTGGGATAGGTAGGTTTAGGGCTAGGGTTAGTGTGAGGAGATAGAATATACAGTTTGTACAGTATAAAACCATTAAGTCTATGGAGAGTCCCAACAAAGATAGTAAACCGTGTGTGTGTGTGTGTGTGGCGTGGGTGCGATTGAAAAAAAAAAACATACTCCGTCATTATACAGGACGACATTCAAACTGCAAAGTGTTAACTTATATTTGTGTACAGTTGCAATAAAACACAACATTGTGCTTTTGTAAAATAATTTCAAGCAATCCTCCCCCCAAAAGGTGCTAATTTTAAAATTAAACTAAAATG